>NC_056733.1:45672450-46004950 GCF_019279795.1 Protopterus annectens
TAATTAATTTCTACACAGTACAATAGACATCTCAGAATCATTAATGAAGTATTTTACATTTATTTTCACATCTTCGGGTATGTTTCTGAAAGTTGCAATGAGTTCCATGATTTGTCTAATGATAATAATGTATTTTTTGCTTAAGTTAAAGTTTTCCCTGATTTTGTTGATGGCTTCATTTTTAAGTTTGTAGAAGTCCCAAGTGATGAAGTTTTTGATTAATGGATATTGGGCTAGATTTAACATTTTAGTCCCTATTGTTAAGTCAGGGCTTAAATGAATTGGTTGTAATAGCATTAGAATATGTGAAAGGCTTAGAAATTCAAAAATTTCTCGGAACATGAGAACTTTGTGATTATGTCCACGAAGGGGAGGGCTTTGGGGTTAAGTCTGTATTCTTTAATGGAATTGTGCCATAATTTAACCCACAGTGGGAACCAATCATTGCTCAGTGGGTTATATTCAGCAATCTGGATAATTCTGTTGGAACATATTATTTTATAGTACAGTTTAGAATCTGGTAACCCCATGCCTCCTTTATCTTTTGGTAGTATTAATTTTGTATAACTAATTCTGGTTATTTTTGGATACCAAATAAATTTGGATAGGTCCTTATTTACTTTTTTTGAAAAACGATTTACAAATTGTAATATTAGTGGCATTGAGCTGGTATAAAAGTTTCGGAAGAATATTCATTTTAACTATTGCAATTTTAGACAATAGTGGGAAATTCATGTTTTCCCATCTCTGCAGATCTAGCTTTACAGCCGTCCATTTTTTCAGAAGGTTATTTTGCATATTTGATTTATGATTATGTTCAAAGTTTACTCCTAAGTATTTAAGTGAGTAGCTTGTTTTAATAGAAGTGTGTGGAAAATAAGCTATATTAGGACCCAGGGTGTTAAGTGGGAATATGAAGGATTTCAAGGTGTTGATTTCATAATATGACACTTTAGAAAAATTCTCAGTAGCATTTAGGATTTTATTTAGGTCCATATTTGGTAGCTGAAAGTATATGTTAATGTCATCTGTGTGTGCTGTTAAGGTTAGGTTATTATGCAGAATCTCTTGAATATGGTGGAACGTTCTTTGTTTTATATATAGAAATAAGGGCTCAATATAGAGAAGTTAAAGAGATAGGGTGATAGGGGGCAGCCTTGTCTAGTACCATTAATTATTTTTACTGGGTTAGACTGTGTCTTGTTCAAGAAAAGTGTCATGGTGGAGGACTTGTAAAGTGTTTTAATTAGTTCAATGAATTCTTCAGGGATATTGTAATATCACAGTGTTAAGTACAGAAAAATCTAAGTTTACTCTATCAAATGCTTTAGTTGCATCCAAGGTGAGAGCATATCTGGAGTATTTATCTTTCCTCAGTATTTGAACAATCAGCATCTAGAGTGAGAATATTGTCCCAAGTTTGCCTGCCCATCATGAAACCAGATTGTTCAGATGATATAATGCTAGACAGTATTGTTTTGAGTCTGTTGGCCAAAATTATAGTCAGAATTTTTCTATCTATATTTATAACAGCAATTGGCCTGTAGTTCATGGGGATCTTATTATCAGAATTAGGTTTTGGAATAAAGATAGTCTTAGAGTTATTAAGGTATATGTCAGTGAAGCCCCTTTTAGGAATAAAATTATATAATTTCACGAGAATGGGTGAGAGTTTGGATGAAAGGTTTTGCAAAAATTAGAGGTGAACTCATCAGGCTCAGGAGATTTATTTAACTTTAGCTTCTTAATTACATCTGTAATTTCTTCAGACAGAGAGGGGTGCTTTTAGCAGGTCAGCTTGATGATTTTCAATGGCTGGAAGTTTTATATTAAGAAAACTTTTACAGTGTTCTACTGAGGTTTGTTTCTGTGGTCCATATAGTTTTGTATACATTTCTACAAAGATATCCATTATTTTCTGATTTGTATTTGCGGTTTTGTTGTTATATGTTATTTTGGTTATATTGGGAGCTGATTGCTGTGCATTTATTAGTTTTGCTAATAAATTTGGCTGTTTTTTTTTGTGTCAGGTCTGCATATCTAGTGAGAAGTTTCATTTCTGTAAAAGAATAGTTTTGACAATGCACCATATATAAATCTTTTTGTAATTTCAGCAGATTATTTTCCAGTTGTAGGTTAAAGTTATGTTGGAGTATTTGTTCAATTTCCTTAATTTCAGAATGTAGTTTAATCTCTTTATCCTTGATTATTTTTTTGTAATAGGATGCTTTGTGAATTAAAATGCATCTTATCCTCGCTTTTATTGCAGCCCATCCTATATCAAAGGGTATACTGATGTCTAGAAAGTTTATTCTCCAAATCATCAAGAGAGCTGTTTCCTGTCTGATGTCTTGTTTTAACAAAAGGTCGGGGTTTAGGGACCATACAAAACATTTAAAGTTTTCTTGGTTAATTTTTGACCATTTTATTTTGAGGGTTATTCTAGAATGATCCAAGAGAAATCTAGGTTCAGCACTATAATTAAGCTCAAATTTTAGAAAGAAATCTGAGATTAGAAAGAAGTCTATTCTCTATCTCAGAAGTCTATTCTAGACAATGATTTGTAGCAAGGTGAGTAATATGTGTATTTTTTGAGTTTGTAGAGATCTATTAATGAAAATTCTGTAACGAGGTTCTCTAATACTAAAACAGGTTGAAGGTCTTGAGGGTTTTTATTATTTGTTCTGTCTATGTAGCGTCTTGCACCAAATTCCAATCTCCTCCCAATATATATTCACATTCTGAGAATCTTTTTAAGAGGTTGTACATCTCAATAATAAAATCCTGTTGTTTAGTACAGGGGCCATATAGGTTCAGAAATAAAAAGGGTCTAGTGGGAGGAAATTTTAGACAGGTAAAGTAGCATCATCTACCTTCTTCGTCCTGACCGAAGTCTAAAATATGCTCTTTAAAAAAGGCTTTGATAATAATAGCCACGCCTTTTGAGTTGGTACAACTGCCCAAAACTATTATTAAATGTATCCATTTCTTCTTCCTGTCGTTATCCCAGTCACCATTTGGTGTCCTGAAGGGCTCTAACATTCCAAAAATCTATAGACCACATTATTTGTTCACAATAAACTTAAGTAACATAATAATCTAATTGGTTTTTAACTCTTTCTTTAGAAAGTATGCAAGTAATCTGTAGTACAGACATGTACGTATCTGTCATCGTACCATCATCAATCTCCAAAACCATCCCCAAGCTTAACCCTAAAAACAATTGACCTAAGGGGAGAATAACACTGAAAACTTGTTGTAGTTCTCTAAAATTAGAAATTATCTTCATACATACTATAACCATAATGAGAAGATCACGTTTCAAGTGTGAATAATAAAACAATAATGTACACGAAGTTCAAATCACAAGATGTGATAGTAACTATCAACACACACCTCTACATCATCGCTCCAATTATAACTGCTAATAACCTGGCATAGTAAAACATAGTGCAACATCAAGATCATCTTACAAGAAAATGAGCATTAAACATGAAACAACAGCTTAATGCAGACATTTTAGGAGGATGAGTGCCACTGACAGGTTATGCTTAAAGAAGTGTTCATCAAGTTATCAAGACCCTTAAGGACTCTGGGATTTAAATCTTATGGCAGAGCATTTCAATTATTTGTATAAACAGTTGATAGAATTTTTGATAGTGACAGGCAAGTCAGGATTAGTCTATGCAGTGTTACCAAGTAAGGCATTGCAATGGTAAGTTGTAGGTCTAAATATATAAAAATGTAGTATGCAGTGAACCTGGAGGAAGAAACAAAGTCTCTTGTTACACCACATCCCATCAAAAGCCGATCATAATGGTAGAGTTCAGCTTACCATAGTTCAGTTTAATTCCACACAGGAACTATTCTGTGCTTGATTTAATTCAGAACTGCAATCACCTGGTTTACCACTTTCTTTATGAATGCAGAGTCTTAAGGAAGAAGGAAGTAAATAGGGAAGGTGGTGTTGCTGCCAATTCAGTCTTGAAGGGAAAATAAACTTCTGCAGTGCAGTACAGCTTCTTAATGGGAAATCCCTGTATTTCAGAATGACATTAAAATTTCAAACAGGATTAAAGCAAATCAGGCACCTAGATATCTGCTGCTGTTCATTTTTTCCTGTCAATGTTGTTAATTTTTCTTTCAATATTTATAGCATCCAACTCACAAGTGTCATAACAATCAAAGGAATTGCAAGTTGCTGAAGAGACTGTATTAGAACATGCCATGAGTCAGCACATTTAAGTTAAATGTGGCAGTTCACTAAAGGCTCTTACAAAAGCTGTTTTGGCTTCACTAGGTGGTTTGATACTGTATTTATATTCTTTATATTTGAAGCACAAAGCATAAGGGTATTTCATTTTGACTTTGATGTATTTATGAAGCAGGAAAGCACAGTAAGGAGAGAGCATTTGTCTTTTAAGTTTTATTTGAAGTGGAAGATCTTGTGCAAATGTGATTTTATAGCCATTCCACATGATCGATATCTTGGATTTGGCTGCATCCATTATTTTCTGAAGATGGTAATAATTCAGCAGCTTGGCATCAACTTGCCTAGAGATGTCAGTATTTTGACATTTACGGAGCGCTCTATGGGGTCTCGCTATCACTATTTCTTTAACAAGATTTTTGTTATCCAAGAGGGCACAGAATATCTGTTTAAGTGCATCCTGTAGCTTTGTCTGATCATACGCCTCAGGAACTCATAAGCACATTGTTCCTTCTGCTCTGTGCTTTGAGATCAATTAGTTTTTGATTTATTTCTACAATAGCTCCATCCTTAGCCTTTAATTGTTTTTGTAGTTCTATCTTCATTCCGTTTGCTACGGACTTAGCCTCAGTTAAATCCAGTCTTGAAGCAATATGGTAGGGAGTGGTGTCAAAGCTTGATAGATGGTCTGAGAAGTTTTGGATTGCAGTCTGAATTAGAAGAAGGGCTGTTTTCAGTTCCTCTATATTGTATGCTGTCTCAGTCTTAGGTTTGTTGTTGGATTTAGGAGTGTCTTGCTGTTTCAATGTTTTCTGCCTTTTTGCAATCACTTCTTTCTCTGGTGAAGTGGATCTGTGAGAATTTTGATTTTATTTGAGAGTCCATTTGCTCAAGAATGTCAGCCATTTCAGAGTGATCTGTAGTTGTGCAGAGTTCTTCAAATACAAAGTTACAAGCCTGGATAGGTGTGTTCTGAGCTGCAGACTTGCTTCCAGCAGACCTGTTTTTTTTTTTTTTTTTTTGGAATAGATTTGCACTCAAATTTGCTCACACTTTCTTCCTAAGCATCAGAATTGCTTCAGGTTTGCTTGCAGCATGTTTGGAGCCGATTTTGTCTGTCTAGTAATGGCTATAATTCTAATTTTAAAAGGAAAGCCGTGGAGGTGCTGAGAGAGGGTGTTTACAGTCTATCTGCCATCTTGGAATCTTTCCCTCTCTAGTTATCTGCTCTCTGTACCTTGGTTTTGTTGCCAGTTTAAACCAGTAAATTCCAGCCACCTCTTGCCTATTTTGTGTCCCTCTACTTGCAATCATCCCTATCAGCAAAATCTCCTTTCTCCATTCTCGTGTTGGCTTAATTCTTAGAATACTTTCTGCAACTTTATGAATGTAATATTTGGTATGATTATTATTCTCTTTAAGGATCTGCATCAAAAATCCCACTCTCCCTTTATTTTTTGAACTCCCCCTCCCCTGATTCATCATCCCTTTCCATTCTGAATTATAACCTTCTACTTGTGTTATGTATATGCTCCTAAACTGTGTAGCTTTAAAATATCCCTTCAAATCAGGTAATCCTAAACCACCTTGTTCTATTGGAACCATCAACCTATCCCATTAACTCCTGCCCTCTTCCCCTCCCAGATAAATTTCTTCAGCTCATTATTAATTATTGTCCCCACCTTCTCCTCTGATTGATAAAAATATGCTTTACCCATATATAAAACAAAAGGGACTAAAACATTTTCATTGCTTGTTATCTTACTATCCATAATAGTCTCTTCTCATATATCCTTAACTGTCATTACAAGCTCCTTTTTATTTCATATTCCTAAATACTTCATCTTATCATGTCCCCCTAAATATGCTTACTGCTGAACCAGTTCATGTATGGCTACATAACTTCTGGCTATTGCCTTTGTTTTACCTTCATTAGTTTTATATCCTGAAAATACTTGAAACCATATCAAAATGTTCCATATACCGAGATGTCCTTTTATAGATTTATCAGGTACAAAATATTATCTGTAACTAAATCAAATTTTTCTCGATTACCATACCAATTATATCCACAAATTTCTAAGTCCCTTACTTTCTTTGCCAATAGCTCTAAACATTAAGCAAATAAAATAGGGGAAAGAGGACACCCCTGCATGGTTTTCAGTTCAAACAGAGCATATCAGAAAGGAACCCTCCACTTTAATTATTGTCGCCTATCCTTCATATAGCCTCCTAATTAATCTTACTTTTGTATCAGGTAATGCAAATGCTTGCATTGCCCTACTCAGAAAATTCCAACTTACTTTGTCAAATGCTTTCTCTGCATCAAGACCCAACAACAGCACCAGTATCTTCTTACATTCTGCTTCCCTCTGGATCATTGTTCAAGCAATGTGAAATGCTTGCCTCCTTTCCATAAAAACACAGTAATCCATATCCATTAATTCTGTCAACATCACTGCTATTCCTTTAGCTAGTATAGTCAAAAACGTTTATAATCATGATTTAAAACTGAAATGTGTCTATATGAAGCTAAGCCTGATGAGTCTTTACCATCTTTGGGTAATACAGCCTCCACAACTTTCTTCCAAGATGTTGGTACTTCCCCTTCTTTTAAAATACCGTTACACAAAATATTCCAGATCTTTATCACTTTCTTCCCCTCTAACTTCCACAGGAATACCTTCTGTTCCTGGAGAATTTCCTGCGGATTGATTATATTTCACCATTTTATCTTATCTTCTATCTTAACTATTAGTTGCTGAACCTTAACTGCCTCTAACTCTGGCATAATTAAGTCTTCCATAAATATTTCCATTTGTGATCTTTCTTAATTTCTATACTTCTCTGCTTTATACTAATTTTCATAAAATTTCCAAAATATCTCTAATACCTCTAAAGGATCTCTAGTTATTTTTCTTGTAATAGGTTCCCTAAGTTTGTCAACAATCCATTCTACGTTCTGTTGCCTACGTCATTGGGTAAAAGAGATTGTGCTCTGGAGTTATTAAAAAATAGTTCTTTAACAGCAGTCTTTATAAACACCTGCATATTATCCAAGCAATCTCTTATTTTCTCTTTAGCACAATGCAGTCATACCTGTTATTGTTCTGAAAGATTCCTCTTATTTCTACAATACTTTAACCTTTGTCAGCCACTCTAAAAAAAATTCCTATTACTTCTTAAACATATCTTTCTCTCTTATTTCTACCTTATTTTTAAATAACTTCATTTTCTTTTTATCACTAGCTACCACTTCTGAAGAAGTTTCTAGCTTTTCTAATAACTCTCAAATAATTTCCATTACCTCATTTCTTAAACTCCTTTCTTTTTAACAGGTGAAGCTAAGCACCAGCATCTCATTTTTACTTCATTACCTTGCACTTTTATGTTTGAATGTTGAGCTGGCACCTCGGCGCGCATAAAAATCTACTGCCAATCATTAGCGGACCAGAGTGCCGCTGTGGCAACCCCTAACTGGGAAAAGTCGAAAGACAAACAATAACCACCTTGCATTTTTATCTTTATTGGTGCATACTCTGAAACACTTATTGGATGGGTGTTGAAGCTTTCAATCAAATGCACCCTCTTTTGTTATAGTTTTCCCCATAATATAGCCTCAGTATTACAAATCAAGTTCCAGTCCTCTGCTATAACTAATATTTCCTGTTGAAAGCTGATTATTTCTCCCAAGAGATGGTAGATATCTGGAGAAATTTATGAAAATATTTGGTATGAAAGATGTGAATTCAATAGCAGGAAATCAAGACAGAATTTACATATTACTCCCCAATGTACAAAAACTGGGCTAGATTAGACAGAAATTATATTTCACAGGAACATATGAATTTAATCAACAGCTTTGAAACTCATCCAATAACTATTTCAGATGATGGAACTGTAAAAACTAAGATAAAAATGCAATAAAATAATACACTGGCATTTTCCCACCTAACTGACCTAGCTGATCGCTTATGTAGCTGCCAATCTCCAGGGACCATCAAACCTCCTTTATGCCAACCCAGTGAGAGCCCATTTGTTCTCTCCAAAGGTAAAAGCTGAATGGTCTACATACTTCTCCCAAGAACATTTGTCCAACAGCAGAAGGCGTTCTGTTGTCATGCTCAGGCAATCTTTTTTTTTTCTTTCTGTTCTAGGAGTCCACAACATCTCAAGGGATGAAGTGCAAACACCATACATGAGGGAAGGTAATGCTTTTGCATAAAGTATCCCTTCATACTCCTGCTTCTTCAAAAGAAAAGCACCTCTGGTAATCTTCAGTCTACACTATGGATTTAAATGGACAGTTCAGACCCTAAGCATGCACACTATAACCTCCCCCCAAAAATGAGGAAGAGGTGGATGTCACCTTGTCATGCCTCTCTCCCAAGCCAGATCATCTAATGTACAGGTCACTAGTCAAACCCCAGCTGGACAAGTAAGAATCAGATCTTTAGCTCCATGTCTTGCAGCTGGCCCTACCCAAAGGCCTGCTGCTACGGTGAGTATCTTGGATGACTGTACTTTGTGATTTCACCACAAATACAGCCTCATCCCATTAAACCTTTCCAGCCCGAGTCATAACCTTTTCACAGTCTCATCCTTGTCAGTACTACTCTCTCTCTCTCTCTCTCTGTATATATATATATATATATATATATATATATATATATATATATATATATATATATCTATCTATAGCCTTGTACACACACTGAAGGGAGTTTTTACTGTATACACGTATTATGTGAACAAAAAGAAGACATATGAACACATTCCAATGGAAAATCTAGTGAGAAATAAGTAGATGAGAAAAAACAAACACTGTAAAAGCAACGAAAACCTGGAAACCTGTAGCCTGCAGAACCAGCTCTGAAGCAAAAACCAGTCAGAATAACGTTCAGGAAGTTTATTAAAACTAGCAACATTTTCGTCGTTACAAACAAACAACTTCTTCAGAAATAAAATGATCACAACAGGTACTATCAAATTTAAAAGTTCTACTCAATGAGTCATGTTTCTATCAACAATCATCGAGGGTTATAATGTTTAATTAATTACTAGTTAAAAGGTATATTAAGTT
This sequence comes from Protopterus annectens, assembly GCF_019279795.1. NCBI lineage: Eukaryota > Metazoa > Chordata > Ceratodontiformes > Protopteridae > Protopterus > Protopterus annectens. The sequence continues at coordinate 45,681,744 of NC_056733.1, forward strand.
AAAATAGAAATAAAGAAAATATACAAGGTATTTCCTGGTGCAAACAATAAACTGAACTCAGATAGTTAAGTAAATATATAGTCACTTATCTTATCAAGCATCTATGAAAATATATATGAAAACTAAAAGTAAAAAATAAAAATAACCATTGAATTATTAAACATATAATAAAACAAAAAATTAAAGAATTGTAAGTGAACCAACTCAGATTTTAACATTAATACTTATAAGTAAACTAATACACTCAATACCTAAGGTAACTTTTTAGTTTTAAACAACATGAGATGTTACAGTTGTCGTTAAGACCTGGATGTGAGAATGCATTAAGTTTTAGTTGCCATTCAAGTTCACAACGTTCAAGTAGTAATGATGTAGGACCACCTCTAGTATTATTTAAAATTTGATCAATTGCCACAAAAGAAAAGGAATGGTCAAGTTTGTCGCTGATGTGTTTGGCTAAAGCATTGTCTGTTTTGCCTCTAGTAATAGCATAAGGATGTTCATATACTCTGTCCTTAAATTAACGATCTGTTTTTCCGATGTAAAACGCAGGGCAGGAATTACACAAGGCTAGATAGACAATGCTTTTAGAATTACAGTCCAGTCTGTGTTGAATAGAAAATTTTTTATCAGCAATCTGAAAAAAATTTCTAGATTTAACATTTTTGCAAGTTTTACAAACACCACATTGGAAACAACCTTTAGTTTTATTAGTGAATTTCAGTGTCTTAGTTTCCAATAAATTCTTTAAGTTGGCACCTCTCTTGTATATAGTAGAAAAGTTAGAACCAATCCTATCAAATAATGCATTGTCTTTACTAAGAAGTTGCCAGTTCTTATGTAAAATAAATTGTATCTGTTCATTATCTTTGTTGAACACCGTAATGAAATTCGGTTTCTGATAACCTGTTTACAGCTTTTAGTCTCAACGAGGAACGACCGGCTAGTGACGCTCTACATGTACCAGTGAGTATTCCAACAGTTATGGATAAATTAAAATTGCTTGACACTAAACTAGTTAAAATAAAAAAACTACAATTAGAAGTAGTTTATTTCAAGCAATGTTTAAAGGAGAGACTAGTTCCCAAAGGTTTGAGGTGCTTTCATTTTCCAACTGGGCTTGTTCTCGATTCTCTTTTCCATAAAGAACTGTTAAATTTATTTGACAACTCAGGTTTTTTACTTATGGAATTGATGATCAAACACTACGTTTCACAAATTGATAAACTTTCAGTGGATGTTAACCTTGACATGGATATAAAGGCAGATGTAGACTTCAATAGATACAAATTTGACTATTCGAGAGTCTTTACAAGTATAGACCAATTAATTGACAAACTTAAAGAGAACAAAACTAAGAAACTAAACCATGATCGACTGGCTTATTCTAATGGATCCGCTTACCCTAAACCCCAACAAACTCAAGTATGGGTGAACAAGAACTTTAGTGCTATAACTAACAACCAGCCTATTTCTCTTGACACTTCCTCTCAATATCACTCTAATTCTAACAACAAAGTAGTTAACCATTCATCAGAGGAACCAGTGAGGCGTAGTGAGAGATTACAGTCTAATAGGAACAACAATTTTCAACAGTCAGCTCAACCTTTAAACAACGCTACAAATGAGCAGGTTTTTTACAAGGAAGGGCAGACTGCGTACACATCAAACTCAAAGACTGTTCAGAACCAGAGAAACAAGGGCTGGAACAAAAAGAAACGTTAATAGATATATCTGAACCACAATCTCAACCAAAACTGGACATACTGAAAAACTCTAATAATGACTTTAACATTTATAATTTTTCTTCAGTTAATATTGACCTGGTTTTGATTGACCTACTAGCTAATGGTAATTCCTTTGTCCCTAGTAGGAATATGAATGTGGCTCATACCATCATTGAGTTAAAATGTTTCGTTAGAAAATTGAATCTTTCATTTTTGTTAGGTAACAATGTGTGTATGAACACTAATTTTAAACCACTTAGTATTTTTAACCCTCCTTTACACCCACTGCTTCGCTTATTTGAAAATATCTGTGAGTTGGATATTAGACACATTCCCTTTAAACGAAGACAGGCTAAACATGTTAACAACGTGAGTCTTGAACAGTCTCAAGCTTTGGAACTATTAAGGTCCCAAACAGTGAGATGTATTAAGCCAGACAAAGGTGGAGGTTTAGTGATTCTTGATATCTGTGACTATAATAAAAAGATGGATTTAGTTCTATGTAGCCCAGCTTATCTAAAAGCTTCACTTAATGAGTATAACATCGCTCAAGCTAGAGTTAAAGGCTATTTTAGAGACTTGTTTATTGAAGGAAGAATTAACATAGATCTGTTTAATTACATAAACATTCCATTTCCTAAACTTCCTATTATGTTTGGAATTCCGAAAATCCACAAAGACCTCTTTAATCCACCAATGAGACCTTTAATAGACAGTAGAGCGTCATTAACTTACCCATGTGCTAAAGTTGTTGACTACATCTTGCAGAAATACTTGAAAAAAATACCCCAAGTACGTAAAGACTCTTGGTCTCTTTTGGCCAAATTGAATGAGTTAACTATAGACACTCAAGACAATTTCTTGACAATAGATGTAGTAGATCTTTATACGTCTATACCACATATGGAAGCTGTTGAATGGACAGCATTATCTTTGAAAGAAAATAATGCTCCAACTGACGAAATAGACTTGGTTACTGAATTGACATCATTTTAACTAACAACTTTTTTACCTTTAATGGTCAATACTATTTACAAAAACACGGTGTAGCTATGGGCTCACCATGTGGAGCAAGTCTGGCCAATATTTTTGTAGCCTACTGGGAGAAAACTTTCATCTTTGATATACCAGACAAGAAAAGTATGATTAGGTACTATACTAGATTCCTTGACGATATATTTATCATCTTTAAAGGTGACCAAGTAAAGGCTAGTAATTTTGTGAACTATTTGAACACTACCACACCATTTTTCAAATTTACTTTTAAATTTGATACAATGAGTATCGATTATTTAGATGTGAAACTGACCAAAAATTTGGATCAGAACTACTTGTGTTCTAACATTTACAGGAAACCTACCTATTGTAATTCGTATCTACACTTTTCTATTGCACATCCATTCAAGCAAAAACGCTCTATTGTCAAGGGCCAATTAGTCAGAGCAACCAGATTATGTTCTCAAGAAACTGACTTCGTTAAGGAATGTGACAACCTAACTAACATGTTTGTAAATCGTGGTTACCCTAACCAATTAATTTCTGAACTGGTAACTGAAGTTCAGAATAAGCGGATAACAGGTGTTTTTAAGGCTATTTTACATGACAAAAAACTTGTTTGTATACAAGACAGTAGCCTAGTAATTGAACATCAGGTGATTAGCACCATTAGTTTTACTGGGTCTTGTACTCGACCTTTAGAGTTTAAGACAGAGACTCCCCCTGTCCAGAAACCGAATTTCATTACGGTGTTCAACAAAGATAATGAACAGATACAATTTATTTTACATAAGAACTGGCAACTTCTTAGTAAAGACAATGCATTATTTGATAGGATAGGTTCTAACTTTTCTACTATATACAAGAGAGGTGCCAACTTAAAGAATTTATTGGAAACTAAGACACTGAAATTCACTAATAAAACTAAAGGTTGTTTCCAATGTGGTGTTTGTAAAACGTGCAAAAATGTTAAATCTACAAATTTTTTTCAAATTGCTGATGAAAAAAAAAAATTTTCTATTCAACACAGACTGGACTGTAATTCTAAAAGCATTGTCTATCTAGCCTTGTGTAATTCCTGCCCTGCGTTTTACATTTGAAAAACAGATCGTAAATTTAAGGACAGAGTATATGAACATACTTATGCTATTACTAGAGGCAAAACAGACAATGCTTTAGCCAAACACATCAGCGACAAACTTGACCATTCCTTTTTTTTGTGGCAATTGATCAAATTTTAGATAATGCTAGAGGTGGTCCTACATCATTACTACTTGAATGTTGTGAACTTGAATGGCAACTAAAACTTAATGCATTCTCACATCCAGGTCTTAACGACAACTGTAACATCTCATGTTGTTTAAAACTAAAAAGTTACCTTAGGTACTGAGTGTATTAGTTTACTTATAAGTATTAATGTTAAAATCTGAGTTGGTTCACTTACAATTCTTTAATTTTTTGTTTTATTATATGTTTAATAATTCAATGGTTATTTTTATTTTTTACTTTTAGTTTTCATATATATTTTCATAGATGCTTGATAAGATAAGTGACTATATATTTACTTAACTATCTGAGTTCAGTTTATTATTTGCACCAGGAAATACCTTGTCTATTTTCTTTATTTCTATTTTAACTTAATATACCTTTTAACTAGTAATTAATGAAACATTATAACCCTCGATGATTGTTGATAGAAACATGACTCATTGAGTAGAACTTTTAAATTTGATAGTACCTGTTGTGATCATTTTATTTCTGAAGAAGTTGTTAGTTTGTAATGACGAAAACGTTGCTAGTTTTAATAAACTTCCTGAACGTTATTCTGACTGGTTTTTACTTCAGAGCTGGTTCTGCAGGCTACAGGTTTCCAGGTTTTCGTTGCTTTTACAGAAATGAGAAGTAGACAGTTCCAAGACCACTGGTCCGTCAATGTATACAATGCATGAAGATGAACAAGGAAAATGTTCTTGGAATGTTTATTATTAATGCATGTGAACACATGTTGCTAACTGAAGTGTGGTCAATAAATAAACTTGTTAAAGAAAAAAATCTGACAGATGATCAATGTCCTTGATCAATTGCCAAATTAAACATTCATCCATGCTGCAATTCTTGCTTTATTATGGGGAGCCAGTCCTATCCTGCCACGTAGCATCAAGGCAGAAAATCACTACTGGACACAGCACCCATCCATCTCAAGATGCACGCACACACGCACACAGGTATCAACGGGCAATATCAACTTTCCTGTGATCTGGGATTGGGAAGGTAACTGGAACACAAGAGAAAACCCATATGGACAAAAGAAGAACATGCAGGGCCCCAAACAATGATCTCCAGTGGAAACTGACATTGAGAACCAATCACCATGTGGCAGCAATGCTAAACACAGCATCACTGTGCTGGCCTTAAATTAACCATAACTTAATAATTGCATCAAATGGTGCTTCATATACTGTAAACCACTATATTTTAATGAGAATCCTGTGTTCTTATCACTGTATTGCATGACCTAAGAGAATTTCTACTGTGAGAATTATTAAAAAACACATTTTTTCAATGTATGTGGCTAAAAATAATTTATAGGAGGTAGAGTACTGCACTATATAGGCTTTAGTTTAATCCTGAATCTTATTAATGTTTTTTGCCCAGTTTTTTTTTTTTTTTTAACTATCTGAGCTGCTTTATGCAAAGTATAGAACAATCCATAAAATGTAGACAACTACAGTACAAAAAACAGGAAATCAGCTCTGGTGTAATAGGTATCTAGTAGATCTCAGGAAATGGAAGGGCATTTAAATACAGTTACTTATATCTGCAATTAATCTTGTGTGTTATGAAGTTAATAAAGCATGGCATTTTTCATCCTGGTTCTTAGACATGACACATTTTTCTCACAAAATGACACCATGGTGTGTGTGTATGTACACATAGACACATACTTTACAAAGTACATAAACATGATTCAGATGATAAGAATCCTCACCTCCAACATGGGTTGAAATCTTTAATCGACTGAATGTTCTTCAGTTTCATAATAAACATTTCATGCAATTCCAGGATAAAGGTGTCAAATCCTGTCTGAGACAGGAATGTATTCAGTGATCTCTGTTGCTCAGGTTTAAGTTCCTTCTTGTAATTAGGGCTGATATCATCAAATGGATCCTGAAGATGAGCAGAGAGAGAAATAAATATTAAAACCATAACCAATGACAAAAAATGACCATCACACAAGCCAGTGCAGTTTTACAGCTGAAAACCTGCAGCAACTGAAATACAATTGCCATTTTGAAACTATAGCTATGGCAGTTAATAACCAACCAGGTAAACTGCACAAAAAGTATAATGGTGTTCTGGATTCATATGGTTACAGAGCTGCGTCTCACTAAAGGCTGTAGAGCATAGTTAATAGTGACATTTCAGCTTGGATAAGTTATTTATGTAGGTATCTACCTGATATGTCCAGAAGAGATATTTCATTAGAAAGTGTTCTGAACAGAACTCTTTCCCTCTTATAGAGGGTGATGCTCACATTTCTTCTTCAGAGCAGTCTTTCTTTCCCTTTAGCATACACCAATCAATTGACAAAGAAAAATTCCTAAAAGCAAGAGGTGTGTGTCCTTCCCCAACCTGTAAAGAAATAGGCTGAAGGAATGGCACAGACACAGAACTCCAAGTCTGTAGGGTGCACATCAAACTGCTGACTAAGCTTTTTTGAATGAGGAGTTACAAAAAATGCCTATTTAACTAGCTTGTCCCTCTCTAGGAAATGCTTATTCAGTACACTTCCAGCAGTGAAGGAACACTAACATGTAGCTTCTAAATGTGAAAATGGAGCTTTTGATGCACTCAAAAGATTAGACCATGAAAGGCAGACCTTCCAAAACCTGCAAGTCCTTTGGGTACTGTAAGTAACGTACAAATGTTTGAACCGGTGACCCACAGCTGCAGCATATGCAACTTTTACATACAAAACTTCTGAGAAATGTGGCTGAAGCAGAAACATTTCTACTAAAATAAGGTTTAGCACAATCTCTGGAAGCAGCCTTTCAAACTATTAGCAGTGATGAATACAATTTCTAAGCCAATCAGTTTTCTTTGATATCCACTCTCTTTGTCTGTTTTGTCTTACAAAATGCAGCTATACTAGATAAACAATATCATATAGCGTTTTAATTAGATCCACTAGATTTCATTATTCAGGGGAAAAAGAAAAGTCAAGATGTTGCCAGGATGGCTTAGCAGTCTAATGTGCTGTATTCAGGCTGCAGTCTCCTTTGGAGATGTGGGTTGGTATCCTAGTTCTGACAAATGAGTTTTGGCATTGGGGTTTGGTATAATGGTTAGAGCGTTTGCCTCAGAAAAGACAGAGGGTTTGATTCTCACCTCGAGGAGAAATGGATAGGCTTAAAATGGCCCACAAGGGCAGCTAGCCTAATACTTGCTTATGAACCTATAAGGCTGTTTACCAGTACACCTGTAAACCACAAAATGTAGGAAGTGGGAGTTTACATATAACATAAGACTAGGTTTTCCCCACCAGAAAAATAATGGACACACTAGTATTCACCATATCAGTTAATGTTTGACAGAGCCTTCTGCAGAAGGCCAGCCACTTGGACACTTCTTTCTGTACTCTCTTACAGCGGATATAAAAATTGTACACACTCCTGTTAAAATGCCATTTTTTTTGTGCTATAAAAAAATGAGACCACAATAAATCATTTCAAAACTTTTCCCACCTTTAATGTGACCTATAACCTATACAATTCAATTGAAAAACAAACAAATCTGTTAGGGGAAAAATATAAAAAATAAAAAAACGCACAATAAGCTGGTTTCATAAGTCTGCACACCCTTAAACTAATACTTTGTTGAAACACTTATTGATTTAATTACAGCATTCAGTATTCTTGGGTAGGAGTCTGTTAGCATTGCACATCTTGACTTGGTAATATCTGCCACCCGTCCTTGCAAAAGCACTCCAAATCTGTCAGATTGTGAGGGCATCTCTTGTGCACACAGCCCTCATCAGGTCATCCCACAGATTTTCTATTGGATTTAGGTCTGGGCTCTGGCTGGGCCATTCCAAAACTTTAATTTTCTTCTGGTGAAGCCATTCTTTTGTTGATTTGGATGTATGCTTGGGGTCATTGGCATGCTGAAAGGTGAAATTCCTCTACATCTTCAGCTTTCTAGCAGATGCCTGAAGGTTTTGGCCAAAAGTGACTGGTATTTGGAACTGTTCATAACTCCCTCCACCTTGACTAAAGCCCCAGTTCCAGCTAAAGAAAAGCAACCCCAAAGCATGATACTGCCACCACCATGCTTCACTGTGGGGATGGTGTTCTTTTGGTGATGTGAAGTGTTGTTTTTGCGCCAAACGTACCTTTTGGAATTGTGGCTAAAAAGTTCAACCTTGGTCTCATCAAACCATAACACATTTTCCCAAATGCTTTTGGGGAGACTTGATGTATTGTTTTGCAAATTTTAGCCGGGCCTGGATGTTTTTCTGTGTAAGAAAAGGCTTCCGTCTTGCAACCCTATCCCAGACATATGGAGAATACGGGAGATTGTTGTCACATGTAGTACATAACCAGCACTTGCCAGAAATTCCTGCAGCTCCTTCAGTGTTGTTGTAGGTTTCTTGGCAGCCTCCCTGACCAGTTTTTGTCTCGTCTTTTCATCAATTTTGGGGGGACATCCAGTTCTTTGCAACATCACTGTTGTCCCATATTTTCTCCACTTTTTGATGACTGCCTTCACTGTTCCATGGTATATCCCATGGTGTGTAAATGTTTTTGTACCCATCTCCTGACTGATACCTTTCAACAATGAGATCCCTTTGATGCTTTGTAAGCTCTCTGTGAACCATGGCTTTTGCTCTAGCAGGCAACTGAGTAAATGTCAGGGAAAATCCTAGTAGGACAGCTGAACTTTATTTGGGTTAATCAGAGTCTCTTTAATTGATGGCAGGTGTGTACCCAAGAAGACTGAATGCTGTAATTAAATCAAAAGGTGCTTCAACAAAGGATTAGTTTAAGGGTGTTCACACTTATGCAACCAGCTTACTGTATTTTTTTTATTTTTTATATTTATCCACTAACAGATTTGTTTGTTTTTCAATTGAATTGTACAGGTTATAGGTCACATTAAAGGTGGGAAACATTTTGAAATTATTTATTGTGGTCTCTTTATTATATCACAAAAACCTGGTATTTTAACAGGGGTGTGTACACTTTTTATATCCACTGTACGTGGCACTTCTGAATGCATGTCTCCTTTTACCTGCACTTGTCAATAAATCTAGACTGATGAAAATAAGACCCCACCAGGAGCCTCATTTAATGCCACCTCCTGCTGGCTCTGATGCGATTTTAGATGTAAAAACAATCTGTAACATGGACATAAAACCACAAACCTGAAATGTACTTCTAAGAGGTCTTCTTGCCACAATGGTAGCAGCTATGGCATCATATGTAAGCACAGCTCTCGACCTTCCATGGGTAAAACGTAGAGGACTTACTAAGAACTTCATCTCATAGCATGGTTAACTGTTCTTTCGATTAATTAATATGATTCAGTATTGCTCAATATTATTTATCATGGATATTTGTTATGAAAATAATGAATGTCTGTCAGACCATTTCAGTGATGAAGAACATGGAACATAGAATTTTTAAGACTCAAAATGAGAAGAGTTCCTCATAATTAGGTAGTTTAGAGGTACATGTAAGATGTCTGGAGGGAGGGAATTAGGGATTACACAGCCACTGCAGAAGGTCATCTCAACTTTCAGCAGATACCGGTGAGTACTAATACATCTGCTGTACTTTACTTTGGAGGCTGGGGCCACTTTAGTAAACTCTACAACAGCTCCTCAGAAACAACCCCAAAGGAGGCACAAACAGCCCCAACAGGCAGAAGAGTCATCAGGACAAGATACCCTGAAAAAACAGTGCTGTCCTAAGGATGCAGCATTTTTTTGTTGTTGTAATAGCTTATAAAGCTTGGTTACAAATAACTTTATAGTATATATACATGTATGCTGAAGTGTGGTGTGTGTGTGTGTGTGTGTGTGTGTGTGTGTAAACACAGACACACATGCATATATATATATATATATATATATATATATATATATATATATAAATATATATTCACACACGCACACACACGTATGTATATGTACACACACAAGTTTACACACAGATATCCATACATGCACAAGACAAAGCATTAAAAAGCAAAATATAAAAGACCACCCACATCATTTTCAGACAGTGGCAAATATTTGCAAGCTTGATAAGCTATTGCAAAACTTAGTTCCTAAAACTCATAAATGATATAATTCTACAACGAGGACTGGAAAAGAGAGTAATCACACCAGTTACTAAAACAATCAAGTCCTCGTGTACTGTTGATTTCTGATCTACCTCCTTTCTCTCAAACTTTGATAAACTCCTTGAAAAGGCAGTGTACAAGCAGCTCACTAACTTCATATTCCAATAAATCATTCTCTCATTACATCAGCATGGATTTATAAAACATATGGAGTATCCAAACAGCCCTACACATCTTTGTCTACTCCACACTTACTATCACCATTCAAGGGCTCCTTACAGATGCCCTCTTTATAGATGTCAGCAAAGCCTTTGACTCTATTTGCATCCCTGGTAATATTCAGCTTCAGTTTCTTCACAGCATAATGGTACAGCAGCTACTTCTCCAGCAGGAATGGGCCTGTTAAACACACCACCACCCCATCTCCTCCTCTGGTCCCTGCCGGTGTCCCTCAGCATGTATCCTTGCCCATGTTCTCTTTAGCATGTTCATTAACTCACTTCTCATTGACATGAGCACCTTTAACACCATTCTAAATGATGAGAACATTACCTGTTATCACTGCGCTAACAACCACAACACAATTCTCCATGAACTTTAAAACCCCATCAACAGCCTGGAATGCTAGCTTAAAAAAAAAAAGTCATGTTCTTGGGCTCACAAAAAACAAGCTTGTCCCCACTCTTTCCTATGTCACACATCCTTTCAAGCATGTATCTTCATTTAGATACTTACTTGATCCATGCCTAAACATGTCACTCCATCTGGATGGCATAAAGCTAAAATTAATCACGCCTTCTCTGGATGTATCAAAATCTCACACTTTCTCACCCTAGCTGGAAGGAAAGCTATCTGCAAAAATGTCTACAGCCTCATGTAGAATATACTCTACCTCTAATTATTTACTTATCCAATAAAAAACTTAAAGCTCTACAAACCCTCAAACAAAATCATCTCCACATTTACCCAGTTCAGTGCCTGTATACGTGTATATAATTATCCCCATGTTTACCCAGTTCAGTGCCTGTATACGTGTACATAATTATCTCCATGTTAATCTTGCTCGGTGTCTGTATTCTTGAATATGATTATCTCCACGTCTACCTCGCTGTCTGTACACCTGTATATAATTATGTTCATGTTTACCTTGATCAGGGTCTGTATATAATTATCGCCATGTTAATTTTGCTGTGTCTGTACACTTGGATATAATTATGTCCAAGTTTATCTCACTCACTGTTTGTATACCTGAATATAATTATGTCCATATTTACCTCACTCAATGTCTGTATACGTGTATACAATTATCTCCATGTTTACCTTGTTTAGTGTCTGTATACCTGTATATAATTATCTCCTAATTACCTTGCCTTTATACTTGTATATAACTATCCCCATCTTTACCTTGATTTGTGTTTGTATACCTGTATACAATGATCTCCAGGTTTACCTTGATTGGTGTTTGTATACCTGTATACAATGATCTCCAGGTTTACCTTGATTGGTGTTTATATACCTGTATATAATTATCTCCAGGTTTACCTTGATTGGTGTTTGTATACCAGTATATAATTATCTCCAGGTTTACCTTGATTGGTGTTTGCATACCAGTATATAATTATCTCCAGGTTTACCTTGATTGGTGTTTGCATACCTGTATATAATTATCTCCAGGTTTACCTTGATTGGTGTTTGTATACCTGTATATAATTATCTCCAGGTTTACCTTGATTGGTGTTTGCATACCTGTATATAATTATCTCCAGGTTTACCTTGATTGGTGTTTGCATACCTGTATATAATTATCTCCAGGTTTACCTTGATTGGTGTTTGCATACCAGTATATAATTATCTCCAGGTTTACCTTGATTGGTGTTTGCATACCTGTATATAATTATCTCCAGGTTTACCTTGATTGGTGTTTGTATACCAGTATATAATTATCTCCAGGTTTACCTTGATTGGTGTTTGCATACCTGTATATAATTATCTCCAGGTTTACCTTGATTGGTGTTTGTATACCTGTATATAATTATCTCCAGGTTTACCTTGATTGGTGTTTGTATACCTGTATACAATGATCTCCAGGTTTACCTTGATTGGTGTTTGTATACCTGTATATAATTATCTCCAGGTTTACCTTGATTGGTGTTTGCATACCTGTATATAATTATCTCCAGGTTTACCTTGATTGGTGTTTGCATACCTGTATATAATTATCTCCAGGTTTACCTTGATTGGTGTTTGCATACCAGTATATAATTATCTCCAGGTTTACCTTGATTGGTGTTTGCATACCTGTATATAATTATCTCCAGGTTTACCTTGATTGGTGTTTGTATACCAGTATATAATTATCTCCAGGTTTACCTTGATTGGTGTTTGCATACCTGTATATAATTATCTCCAGGTTTACCTTGATTGGTGTTTGTATACCTGTATATAATTATCTCCAGGTTTACCTTGATTGGTGTTTGTATACCTGTATACAATGATCTCCAGGTTTAACTTGATTGGTGTTTATATACCTGTATATAATTATCTCCAGGTTTACCTTGATTGGTGTTTGCATACCTGTATATAATTATCTCCAGGTTTACCTTGATTGGTGTTTGCATACCTGTATATAATTATCTCCAGGTTTACCTTGATTGGTGTTTGCATACCAGTATATAATTATCTCCAGGTTTACCTTGATTGGTGTTTGCATACCTGTATATAATTATCTCCAGGTTTACCTTGATTGGTGTTTGTATACCAGTATATAATTATCTCCAGGTTTACCTTGATTGGTGTTTGCATACCTGTATATAATTATCTCCAGGTTTACCTTGATTGGTGTTTGCATACCTGTATATAATTATCTCCAGGTTTACCTTGATTGGTGTTTGTATACCTGTATACAATTATCGCCGCATTTAACTTGCTCATTGCCTGTATACTTGCACATCATTACCTCCATGTTTACCTTGATCAGTGTCTGTATGCTTATATATAATTAAGCAGCTCCATGCTCAATACTTTCACTACTTCTGCTTCATTGCTCCAAATGTATGACACTGCTACTATTTATTGTTGTGTTTTACTATCCTATGTATAGTATGCCTGGGCTGCGGCTGAAATGGGCTCCACTGTGAATCAGCGAAGTATCCAAGTCAACAAACATAAATAAATAATGTTAAGCCTATCAGTAATCTTACAGCAGTGTTCATGCATAACTAAATCACAAACTGTATGCAGTATCAAAACATTTCATGATATTAGTCTACTTCCTGACATACTGGTAAACATTACATTATATTCATGTTTTAACTTTGAAATGCCACTATTTCCTGCAAACATATTCAGATCTCAATGTTAGAGTTAAACAAAGAAACAACCATCAACAAAATAGTACATTTGTATACACTTACCATAAATGTAGCATTTATATCACGTTATCGAAAGATGAAAATAGCGAACGCTATTTCATCGGCCCCAAAACATCTAAACATGAAAGTATGGAATATTCAGAACAGCAAATTTTTTTCACATGGAAAAAATTTGCTGCTCCGAAACTCACACACACAACACAAGCACATCAAACAAACAGTAACCACACACATACACTTAAATTCCAACATCTAATGCTACATTAAACTAAACATACACTATCTACCCACTTACCTTAAACCAAACCCTAACCCTAAGGTCCATCACTATCACACACTCACCTAACCCGCTCCCTAACCCTAACTCGCTTAACCTGCCCCAACCTTAACGTACAAACAATTGCACACTTACCAGAACCCAACCCGTAACTTTCCACCACAGCGCTATTAGCGAAGCCACAGAAACGGCCAACTGAATTCTTTCCCATGGAAAGAATTCACTGTTCTGCAGCTTCGCTATTCTTAGTGTTCAGTGAATAGTGTTCAATATCAGAACATTCAAAGTTTTAATACATCGATGTTCTGATATAGACCCTAAATGTAGATGTTCGAGTGTGTTTACTGTTGCAGTTACTACATTTGGGTTATCCGCTTGCAAGTAGCCTTCAGTCGGCCTAATTAACAAAGTCTAGGGTCCTGCGTTGGTTGCTGTCCCTTCTTCCATGACGTCAGGTCGTCAGGGGTATAAAACATGCAGCTGACGCCATTACGTCAGTTTTTCTTGCCCCAGATGTCAGGTGACCCCCTAATGGGAAGCAATTAAATATAAAAATACAATGATATACCTCCAACAAAAAAGCAAATACACCAAAAAGATTTTAAGCATAGTAAAGGAAAGTAGAGGTATAGCCAAAAGAAGTTAGGGGCTGGAGGGAGGGTAACCAGGACTGCAACAGTGAATACACGTGAACATCTACATTTATGGTAAGTGTACACAACTGTACTATGTTCTTCGTATTTCACTGTTGCAGTCATTACATTTGGGTAGATTCCCAAAGCTATGGTTGGGAGAAGGAATTTAGATAGCATTAGGACCAGCTATAAGGCCCTGCAAGGATGCAGTGGCAAAGCCACCTCTGGATTTAAAGAAAATTGGCAAATGATAATGCTTGGTGAAAGTATGTACAGAACTCCAGGTAGCAGCTTCTAGGATGTCCCTGGTAGGGACGCCTCTGAGAAAGGCTGTAGAGGTAGATGCAGCCCTAGTGGAATGAGCTCTGATGCCCTGTGGGATAGGTTTTCCATGGTGCTTATAGCACAAATTAATGCAATGGCCTATCCATTTAGAAATGGTTTGCTTTGAAATAGCCTTCCCCTCTGCCCCTGCAGCAAATGCCACCAGCAGTTGTTCAGATTTCCTTTGAGACTTAGTCCTGTCCAACTAGAATCTAAGTTGTCTGTGCACATCTAAGGAATGCAGTAACCATTCCCCTTTGTTCTGTGGACTGGGAAAGAAGTTTGGCAAATGAATGGACTGATTAAGAGCCACACTGGATACCACCTTGGGCATGAAGGATGGGTTGGTTCTGAGGGACACCCTGTCCGCATGAAAGGCTCCACTGCCGTAAGGGCCTGTAATTCAGATAACCTTCTTGCTGAAGTGATTGCTAAAAGGAAAGCTGTTTTCCAAGAAAGAAAATTTAAGTCTGCAGTAGCAGCTGGCTCGAAAGGAGGTAGAGTGAGTTTTTTCCAAAACAAAGTTAAGGTCCCAGGCTAGGGTTGGAGCTCTCCTGGATGGTCTCAAATTTTTGGCCCCTCTGAAGAACTGCTTGAGAAGTGGATGAGAGAAGAGGGGAGGTTCTGTGTTATAATGAGCTGAAATGGCTGAGGCATGAATTTTGATGGAGGAAAAAGACAGGCCCTTGTGAAGCATCTCAGTTAAGTATTGTAAAATCTGAGGTAAATTGGGTGCTGCTGTGCTCATCCCTTGAGACTGGTTCCAGGCACAGAATCTTTTCCATTTTTCAGCATATGATTTTCTAGTACTAGGCCTCCTTGCCTCTAAAATGATATCCATCACAGGATTACTGAGGGATGGTAAAGGAGAGATTAGGTAATTAGCCAGGCTGCTAGGTTCAGTGTTAGAAGCTGAGGGTGCAGAATCTGGTTCTCCTGCTGAGACGACAGGGAAGGTGTCGTCTGAGGCAGGTGCCATGAGGAAAACCGTGACACACTGTGCAGGACGGGGTACCAGTGCTGGCGTGGCCAGTCTGCAGCAATCAAAATCATCCTTGGTTTGTCCCGTTTGATTTTTAGTAGTACTTTGGAGAGCAGAGGCACAGGGGGGAAGGCATAGACTGATATGTTTTTTCAGCTGAAGGACAGAGCATCCATTTTCCAGGCTTGTTTGTGGGAAGTCCTTGTGCAAAATTTGTCCAACTGGTAGTTCTGGGGAGAGGCAAACAGGTCTATATCTGGGCTCCCCCATTTGCTTGTCAACATGTTGAAAATCCTTGGTTCCAGTTTCCACTCGTGTGGGTCCATGAGGTTTCTGCTTAGTCCGATTGCCAGTGTATTTAATTTTCCTGGCAGGAACTGAGCTTGTAGGTGCACTTGGCAGCTCAAGGCTGTGATCCACAATGCCATGGCTAGTCTGCAGAGGGGGTAAGTATGGGTATCCCCCTCTGCTTGTTTATGTACCACATAACAGTGGTGTTGTCCGTCTTTACCATTAGTTGTCCTGGAAGAATGTAGTCCTTGAAGGCTGTCAGAGCATTCTGTACAGCTAACATTTCTTTTTGACTGATATGCAGGTGCATTTGACTTGGGTTCCATTTGCCCTGAATGCACTTCCCTGCCAGGTGAGCCCCCCATGCATAGCCTAATGCGTCTGTTGTTTGGGTGGCAGGGGGTGGTATGAAAGGTAGTCCCTTGTTTTGATGGCAGGCCTCTGCCCACCAAAGGAACTCTAACCGTAGGCAAGGTACGATAGGAATCATTGCTTCTAGATCCTGAGAATGTTGATACCACAGGCTTTTTAGATACCACTGTAGTTTCCTCATATGCAGTCTTGCATATGGAATTAGAAAAATGCAGGAGGCCATGTACCCCAAGGCTTGCAGTATTTGTCTTGCAGATAAGCAGAGTTTTTGTAGCCACTTGCTTGAAGCATGCTGTCAAATGAATTTGTTTCTCTGGCGTGAGGAAAGTCATCTGGGAAGTTGTATTCAAGCTTGCTCCCAGGAATATAATTTGCTGACAGGGCACTGGGTGTGATTTCTTTTTGTTTATGGTGTACCCCAGACAAGTTAGAACCCTTTGTACAAAGGCCAGATGATTCAAAAGTATGTCCTGGCTTTCTGCCTGAATTAGACAATCGTCCAGGTATGGGTATATTTGAATATTTCTTTGCCTGCAAATTGCAATAACTGGAGCTAGGCACTTTGTGAATACCCTGGGTGCAGTAGATAAGCCAAAGGGCAGTACAGAGAACTGAAGCATAGGTATCTTCTGCAGGATTCCCTGATTGGGATTTGTAGGTATGCTTCTTTTAAATCTAGTGTTGCCAACCAGGCATCTTTGCCTAGCATAGGAAGCAACTGGTGAAGAGTCAGCATCTTGAATTTTGGAATCTCCAAAAAGGTGTTTAGAGTAGACATGTCCAGGATAGTACGCCATGAATTGTCTTTTCTTGGTACCAGGAAAAGTCTTGAGTAGAAACTTTGTCCCTTTTCCTCTTCTGGTACCAACTGAATAGCCCCCAAGCTTAATTTATTTATTTTATTTTACATTTGTTAACCGGGGGTGTCTGACTGAGCCGAAAAGGTCCTTTTTCAGCAGAGGCTCGGGGAGAAAAGCTCCACAAAGAAAAATTACAGACACATTTAGTTATTTAGACATGATCAGTCATGAGAGAGAAAGTACTTGTTTTGTGGCCACCTGCTTGGTGTTGGCAATGTGTGGAAGTGAAATCTGTATCCCTGGGACACTATATTTAAAACGGTTTACTATTAAAATTTCGAACGGCACTCCATCGACTGTGCTATAGTCGGCAACGGAAGTTTGAAAACGTCGAATATCAAAGTCAAAAAATCAATCTAGGAACGGTTTTAACATGGGTCGAGGTAGGTGTTCAGTGTTATTCTGAACTACAAACATCTCCCCTACCTCGACCCATGTTAAAACCCATTCCTAGATTGTTTTTTGACTTCGCAATGATCATTTTCGAACTTCCGTGTTCGACTATAGTACAGTCGACGGACTGTCGTTCGAAATTTTAATAGTAAACCATTTAAAACCCATTTGTCCTGGGTAATGAGTTCCCCAGTTCTTTGCATGAAGAGCAATCTTTCCCCCTAAAGGGGCAGTCAGTTGATAAGTGCTTGGAAATTTTAAAAGGAAGTCATTGAGACAGTTTACCATGGGGGGAGTCTGATTACTCCCAGATTTGGAAGTGGAGGCCCCCCCACTGCTTAGTCCGGTGTATACCCTGGGATTGCAGCCTGGGAGCTCTGCTGGATCTGGTTTTGGACTGAGAATGTCTGGAAGAGGCAGGAAAGGACCAATTCTTGGAAGGCCAATGCCTACTAAATCTTGGAGGTTGTACTTATAAAAAATATTTAACAGTTTGCATAGATTTAGCTTTTTCTTCCATCTTTTTAAGAACAACTTCTGCCTTGTTGCCAAACAGGCGGTCCTGGTTTAGGGGAGCATCCAGTAAATTTGCTTTAACATGATCTGGTAGGGATTGCTCCTTAAGCCAAGCATGCCTTCTAAGTACAGACCCAGTTACAGCAGCCCTGCAAGATGCCTCTAGAGAGTCAAAACCAACCTGTTCAGCTGAATGCAATAAATCCTGTAAATCCTTATTTTCAGCACAATCAGGAAACAACATAATTTTCTGTTTAAGCAATCCAGTAATATGCTGCTGATACTTCAACATATGAAACTGGCAGTTTAAGGCCCTAATTGCCAAAGTTGCACAAGTGTATACCTTTTTACCCCATCTATCCAGCACCCTGGAGTCTCTATCAGAGGGGGTAGGATTTTTGGCAGCAGTAGCTTTAATGCACTTGGGCCTCTGTGAAATGGTGTCAGGATCCGCAGTAGGATTTTTGAAAATGAACTTGTGAGAGTCAGGGACCCTGTAATATCTACCAGGTTTCCTGGGAGCAGGAGGTAAAGAGTCAGGGGCCAAGCTAGATTCTGCAAACGCATCATCAATAATGTCTAGTACAGGAGGTATGGCTACAGGCCTGTGCTGGGGCAGGAATAGGAAATCCCTAAGCCTCTTTTTAGAATCAGAGAAATCCTGACTTTCCCAAAGGAAATGCTCCCTGAGAGTATGCAAGGTTTCACCAAAAGAGAAATCCTCTGGGGGGAAGCAGTGGGAATGGAGTCCTCAGCATCAGAATCTTCATAGGTAGATAAGGGTAAATCCTAGTCATCAGAGGAAACAGAAAATTCAGAATCCTGGTCGGAAGTATCATAAACAAACTCAGTCCTAAGTCTCTTAGAGGGGGAAGGCTTCCCCTGATTAAATTAATAAGGTCTTCAGACATTCTTATCATCTGTTTTTAGGCATACAGGCCTGATCATGCAGTCTGGGCGTCAATTATTTAGGTATGGTTCGAGATTTAGGCCTTGAAGAAGAAGATGGCGTCGGTTTAATATGCAAGTCAGTAGGCGTGAATACACCCTCAAAAGCCGGTGCCTGCACAGTGGCTCCGAACCCATCCAAGGTAGAGACATCCGCAGGTTCTACAGTTGAAGCATCTCACAGCATACCAGACTCCGAATGGGTCTCAGTATAGGCCTGCGAATCAGAAGTAGTGGGTATCAGGGGCTGCGAAAGCACCTTAATGAGTATCGGCGAACTGGCGACTGGCTTAGGAGAAGCAACGTCGGCAGCTTTGGACCTAGGTGGCCTGTCTCTGTCTTTATCTTTGCGTTTTTTCAGAATGTCGGTAGTCACATGGCTGACCGGAGACATATCAGGATAATTAAACCGAGCACCAAAATATTTAGAAGCGTAAATATACCGATGACTGATAGTGCGTGGTTTAAATAAGGCACAAAACCGACAGTGAGGTACATCGTGGTCTGGGCCTAGGCAAGGAATACAGTACGAATGAAAATCTTTATGAGGTATTTGCTTTCCACAAGTAATGCAATTATTTACTTTTCCTGACATCGGTTAAGAGCAAGAAAAAGTTTCTCCAACGGGGTACTTAGCTTTTAGTTGAAGACTTCGTTCTGAAACTCGAAAATGAAAATTTCAGGAGTCGGCCGACCGGCACTTGCAAACTGCTTCTGCTTCGGGCACCGCACGGCAAGAAAGACTGATGTAATGGCATCGGCTGCATGTTTTATACCCCTGACGACCTGACATCATGGAAGAAGGGACAGCAACCGATGCAGGACCCAAGACTTTGTTAATCAGGCTGACTGAGTGCTACCTGCAAGCAGATAACCCAAATGTAATGACTGCAACAGTGAAACAGGAAGAACATCCATGACTATCCTGTTTGGCCATCCTTTGTGTATGGAAACACAGGATTCTAAATTGTAGTCGGACTGTTCATAACATTCACTAATATTGAAAGTTCATGAAATTTAAACAGCCATGAATTTCTTGGTTCCTAAAGACTAACAATTACCTTTATACATTAGCTCTTAAGAACCTTTTTTCTGTTCTCAGGGAAACTGGCTCATCCCTGTTCAGCCTTCTAAGCACTACATCCAAGTCCTGCTGCACAAGATTTCCAAAGGTATATCTTTTCTGCCATTTGAAAATATACCATACCTGAGTACAAGGGTCTATATTAGATCATCAAAGTGTTGATACTTCGAATGGTCTAATACAGACCCAAAAACAGCGAACGCTTAAAATAGCAAAACTGGAGATAAACAAATTGTTTCCTAGGGAAAGAATTTGGTTGTCCATTTCTGTGGCTTCGCTATTTTCAGCACTGTGGTGGAAAGTTACAGGTTGGGTTCAGGTAAGTGTGCGATTGTGTGGACGTTAGGGTTAGGGTAGGGTATGTGAGCTAGGGTTAGGGTGCGGGTGAGATGAGTGTGCGATAGTGATAGACTTTAGGGTTAGGGAGGGTATGTGAGTTAGGGTTAGGGCGCGGGTGAGGTGAGTGTGCGATAGTGACGGATCTCAGGGTTAGGGTCTGGGTTAAGGATAGTGGATAGATAGTACTGTATGAACAGTTTAGTGTAGGGTTAGATGTAGGATTTTAAGTGTATATGTGTGGATTGCTGGGTTTTTTTGGTGTGCTTGTGTTGTGTGTGTGTTTCTCGGAACAGTGAATTTCTTCCCAGGGAAACAATTCGCTGTTCTGAGCTTTCGATGTTTTTAGATTTCGTGGTTAGAAGTTCAGGGTTGTTGTATTCGATGATGTGCTGTTTCATTGAACTGATATAGACCCGAGTACGATGCCTTTTCTTCTCCCAGTTACAACTTTTCATATAGCTATCGTGACATCAACAATAAATGCGTATCACTACGTTCCAACCTGTTTCCCAATTTCCACACCATACAAAATGGTTTCTGACAATAACATAAAAATTTGGGTTCCTGTTGAAATTCCAAGAATGGTAAGCATTATCCTCAGAAAAGTGAAACTGAAAGTGCAATAAGGGGAATATATATAATGGTTGTAGTACAATGGAATATTCCCATGATTCCAAGGTACAGTGATCCTGGAGTATTAATAAGTAGCTGGGGTTTGCATGTTCGGTCCCAGATATTAGGTGGTAAGGCCAGCCTGGAAAAACAGTTTAATTACATTACTCAATATTGATGGACCTACGTCACATCAGCAAGTGAAATGGCCTGTTCTGCAACATCAACAGAACAGTTTGGAGGGACAGGTATATCTCACACAGAATTCTGTGGAACAGACTCCCCATCCATGTAAAAAGGCCACCCCTGTCCATATTCAAGTGACACTTGAATCTATGGATTTGTAACAGAAAATTTACCCAGTACTGCCCCCTGTACTACTAATGAACAGAGGCAGCCTAAATGCTATGCATGGATCCCCCTCAGATTATCTATGGTATTATCCCAGTTATTCTCACTAGGGTAACATAGAATTATCAACCACGGGATAGGTAAGGCCAGTCTAACACCAAACAGGTTAGGTTAATTCAAGCACAAAAAGGGAAACTGGCTAGACTTAAAATGGCTTGCAAGGGCAGCTAGTCTAGTTTTTACCTATGAACTTATGGAATTATTGCAGCAAGTTTTAAGATTTACTAATTTTCTTTTACAATGAAAGCTTTATTTTTTAAGATGGGGGACTTGCCTAGCATTTTTGACAGACTTGGGACACATTCTTAGTACCTCTCTAGCTTCTACAAAACTGAAGTAGTATGGCAAATTCCAATAAAGTATAGTTGTGTAAAATCTTACCATAACAGTAGATGTCCTTCTCTTCACTATAACAACATTCTTAACATGAAGGATCCCCTGTCAAGGGCTGCAGTATTAAAGGACACATTGAAATACAACATTTTTTTTTCACTTTCAAACTAACCAGATCTCAGATTATTTTTTGAAGTAAATGATCAGCCTTAATTATTGTCAGCATATATGTATATGTATGTATGTATATGTATGTATATATATATATATATATATATATATATATATATATATATATATATATATATATATATATATATATATAGGTAGAGAGAGAGAAAGAGCTGAGAGTCAGGTGGTAGACAGCTTGCTGGTAATGGAGGCAACCTATCTTCTCCCCTGAGGAGCACCTTCCACCCATTCTGACAGCTCTTCTGAGACCACAATCACTACCTGCTGAGAGAAAGAGTGCCTCCACATGCCAATTTGTGCTCAGCTGCATAGTGTGAAAGCACTATGGCAGTGTGGGCTTACTCAGGTCGGAACTCGACTTGGTGAACACCTAGTGCTCCTGTTGGATGTCAACGCTGCCTCCCTCCAGGATGAGCAAGACGACAGTGACTGCTTCCTCTCATCTTCCTCAGCCACCTCTTCCAGGCACCCAAGCTGTTAATGAATTCAGGCCAACTGCAGCGCAGTCAAGGACATTCTCCCTCTAGGCCACAGAGCTGTTGCCATTTTCACACTTCTTACAACTATACAAATACTTTGCTCCGTAATGCCATTTTGTGGGAATAAGTAACCTTAAAGAAGAGTTCCTTCCACATATTAATGACTCTCTCAAAATCTGAGTTTGAAAACTTTTCACGAAAGTTCTATGAAATCAAAACAGTCAGGTGATAAGATAAAGCAGAAAAACAGTGACACTCAATGTAAAAATACTCCAGAAAAAAAGTTTGATGAAGCTCACAACTACGGTTTGTAGAAAAGAAGTTATGAATTAACGTGTATGTAATATGGGTGACATTACTAACTGAGCCACAGTGGTAACCGAAGAGCACTGCCGATCCATCCAACAATGTACCTCTGTCATGGTCTTTAAGGAAGGAAAGGGTCCCTTTGATGGTGGCAACATTACTATAATGGATGGACATTGGGTAGTTCTTTCAGGACACTACAGCACTAGAGAAAATAGTGTAAACCCAGCCATAAGCCAGTGTATACAGCACCTCAACACTGCCATGCACAAACCTAGATTCATTGCTAATACACAAACAAACCATGGCACTTGTTAAAAGTACAAAAATAAAGAAAGAAAAAAAGTTCACCCTTCAGTTTGAGCAGGTATTGTTTAGTTATACACCATTACAACTGTTTATACATAGAGTACACTTCACTGATCCAGTCCTGGATGTACAAAAGAGAAGCAGCACCTACCCTTTTGAGACGAAGCATACTTTCAGACTTGCGGGATGAAAGAAGTTGCCAAAGAGCTATGCTGTGCTTTAAACTGCATCTACTCAATGCCTGAAATAGAAAGCAAAAGTGTTAACAAAAAAATAAATGACAAGAACTTCAATGGTAAATTAATTTCTACATGTGAGAGAACAGGCCAGCATAACTCCAACAAGTAAATAAAAATAAACAAAAAGTAATTAAATGCATTGTGATCAAAGGTGTCCAGCTTTTCACTCAATTTGCCCATGCTTTCCACAAAATTAATGACAAAGTGTAATACATAAAACTGTGAAATGTTTTACCCACGATGAGGACAATACACAGAGTAGCTGTTCTCCTTCTGTGCATGCATAAACACCATAATAAGGAATAATCAAGTCTACTCAGTCCCTTAATATCACTCTGTAAATGAAAACAGGAATTTGCTGATGGAAGACCACCCATGGTTAAGGAAAACCATCTAAGTGATACAAGTAGCCCCCTTATCATACAACCAACCTCTACTCCTGAATTACAATCCATAAACTTAACTGCCTTCAGATAGTTTTATGATCCATCACAAAAACATTTGTATGCTTCAGCACCAATGATTAAGCTACATGCATTGTAACTTATTAATTTGGAATGCCAGTGCCAGAGAATTTATTTCAATTACTATCACAAAAATTAACTTTTGCTATTGCCGTGGATATCATTTTATTGGTAAAGTTGGATAGCCATATTCAGTGGAAAAGAACAGATTTTTCCTAAACCTGGCATACAATCTTCCCATTAAGATATCTGACTGCAGTTGTGTACACTTACCATAAATGTAGATGTTCAAGTGTATTCGCTGTTGCAGTCATAACATTTACGTTATCCCTGCCAGGGTAGCCCTTGGCCGGCCAGAATACCATAGGCTTAGTATTTCTGCGTCAGTTGGTGTCGCTTCAGGACTGACGTCAGGTTGTTGGTAGTATAAAGTAAGGCAGCTGATGCCATTACATCAGTTTTTCTTGCCCTAACCTGTCAGGAGCCCCCAAGTAGGAGCCAGGTTCTGGTGGAAGAACCCCACCAGTAGAAAGTAAATATCAATATGTCCCTTGTAAGGAAAGAGAAGAAAGGGGGATGGAGGAAGGGAAACCAGGACTGCAACAGTGAATACACTTGAACATCTACATTTATGGTAAGTGTACATAACTGTACTATGTTCTTCGTGTTTCACTGTTGCAGTCATCACATTTGGGTTGATTCCCAAATCTGAGGAAAGGGTGGAGGCAGTCAAGGAACTATGGGCTGGCTAGGATGCCCTGCAAGACTGCAGAGGGAAACCCTGCCCTGGATTTGAAGAAAAGAGGAAGGTGGTAATGTTTGGTAAAAGTGTGAACAGATGTCCAGGTGGCAGCCTCCAGGACGTCCCTCGTGAGGACTCCTCTGAGGAAAGCTGCAGAGGTGGAGGCTGTTCTAGTGGAGTGAGTCCTGATCCCCTTGGGGGGAGGCTTTCCATGTTGTTTGTAGCAGAAAAGGATGCAGTGTGCTATCCATTTGGAAATGGTTTGTTTGGAGATGGCTTTGCCTTCTGCCCCTGTAGCAAAGCTAACCAGCAATTGATCAGACTTTCTGAAGGATTTAGTCCTGTCTAGATAGAATCTGAGCTGTATGTGCACATCTAGAGAGTGCAGTATGCTTTCCCCCTTGTTCTGGGGATTAGGAAAAAAGGTGGGCAAATGAATGGATTGGTTGAGAGCCACAGTGGACATCACCTTGGGCATGAAGGATGGGTTAGTTCTGAGAGATACCCTGTCAGGATGGAAGATGATGAAGGATTCCACAGCCTTGAGCACTTGCAGTTCGAAGACTCTTCAGGCTGAAGTGATGGCCAGAAGGAAAGCTGTCTTCCAGTTGAGAAATTTTAGCTCTGCAGAAGAAGCTGGTTCGAAAGGGGGCAGGGTGAGCTTTTCCAACACAAAGTTAAGATGCCAAGCTGGGGCTGGTGCTCTTCTGGGTGGCCTCAAGTTGCTAGCCCCTCTTAGGAATTGTTTGATCAAAGGGTGAGAGAAAAGGAGCTGCTCAGGTGGGAAATGAACAGAGATAGCAGAGGCATGAATTTTTATAGAGGAGAAAGACAGGCCGCTGTGTAGTAGGTCAGCTAAGTAATCCAGGATGAGCGGGAGGGAGGGCTGTGCCGTATTGGCTCCCTTAGCCTGGAACCAGGTGCAGAACCTTTTCCATTTGTCAGCATAAGGCTTTCTAACATTAGGGCATCTGGCCTCACATATAACATCTAGAACCTGCTTACTGAGGTTGGCAGATTGATCTGGGGTTAGGGAATAAGCCAAGCTGCCAAACTGAGTGTCTGCAATTGGGGATGCATGATTCCCCTTCCCTCTGGGTCAAGAGGTTAGGAATCTGAGGGAGATGCCATGGTGGCATGGGGATAGACTGCGTAGCAAGGGTTACCAGTGCTGGCGAGGCAAGTGTGGAGCTATAACAATTGTTCTTGGTTTTTCCTCCTTTATTTTGAGCAGTACCCTGGGGATGAGAGGTAGTGGAGGAAAGGCATAGACCGACAGATTGACCCACGGGAAGGACAGGGCATCCATTTTCCAAGCCATGCAGTGATGCTCCCTGGTGCAGAATTTGCTGAGCTGATGGTTGGTGTGGGAGGCAAAGAGGTCGACCTTCGGGGTGTCCCATTTCTGAGTTATTAGGGTGAAGGTTCTTTTGTTGAGCTACCACTCATGTGGGTCCAGAAGATTTCTGCTTAATTGGTCTGCCAGAGAGTTGAGAGAACCTGGTAGGAATTGTGCTAACAGGTGCAGTTGCATGGCAGAGGCTGTGTGCCAAAGGATCATAACCAGCCTGCACAGAGGGTAGGAGCGAGTCTCTCCCTGCATGCGGATATACCACATCACAGTGGTGGTGTCTGTTTTGATCAGGAGAGCCCCTGGGGAGAGAGGGGGCTTGAAAGTTATCAATGCATACTGGACAGCCATCATATCTTTTTGGCTGATGTGCAGAGGGATTTGCTGCTGGCTCCATTGGCCCTGTATGCACCTGCCATCCAGGTGTGCACCCCAAGCATAGTCTGATGTATCTGTGGTGAGGGTCTGGGCGGCGGGTGGTGGTGAGAAAGGTAGTCTCTTGTTGTGGGAACATGCTGTTGCCCACCAAAGAAAATCTTTTCTGAGGCAAGAAATTATAGGTATAAGAGTCTCCAGGTCTTGGGTGTGTTGACACCAAAGGCTTTTTAGGTACCATTGAAGTTTCCTCATATGCAGTTTGGCATATGGAATGAGTAGTATGCAAGATGCCATGAACCCCAGAGCTTGCAGGATCTTCCTTGCAGATAACTGGGGTCTGGTGGCTAGTTGAGAGAAGTAGGCTGCCAGGAAAATTTGTTTTTCTGGTGTAAGCAATGCCATTTCGGATGATGTGTACAGGCTTGCTCCCAGGAAGATAATCCTTTGGGTGGGCACCTGTTTGGATTTATTTTTGTTGATTGTGTACCCTAAGGAGGTTAGTAGGGTCTTTACAAAGGCCAAGTGCATGAGCAGCTTTTCCTGGCTGTCTGCCTGAATAAGGCAGTCATCTAAATATGTAAATCTGGATATTCCTTTGTCTGCAAAAGGCAATGGCCAGAGCCAGACATTTTGTGATAACTTTGGGAGCAGTAGATAAGCCAAAGGGAAGTCCAAGTGTTGAGATCCTGCTCTGAAACTGAGATATTTCATGTATGATTCCCTGATAGGAATGTAGAAGTAGGCCTCTTTTAGATCTAGGGTGGCTAACCAAGCATCCTTGGAGAGCATGGGTAGCAGCTGCCGCAGGGTGAGCATTTTGAATTTTGGGATCACCACGAAGGTGTTTAGAATGGATAGATCGAGGATGGGGTGCCAGATGCTCTCTTTTCTGGGCACCAGAAAAAGTCTGGAGTAGAAACCTTGGCCTATCTGTTCTACAGGAATGTGCTCTACTGCCCTCTTAGAAAACAGGGAAAGGATTTGCTTTTGAGCCTCTGCTCTCTGGTTTGGAGGTAGATCTGGGAACCCTTTTGGGGTTGGAAGGGTGTGGAAGGAAAATTTGTATCCCTGAGACACTATGTTGAGAACCCAGTGGTCGTTGGTAATGTTGTCCCAGGTGCTTGTGTGAAAGGAGAGTTTTCCTCCTAAGGGTAAGTGAAGGTGGGCAGAGGGAGGGGGTGTGGGAGGTGAGTCATTGTGAGTTCTTACCATAACGGGGTGGCTTAGAACTCCCTGATTTTGAAGTGGAGGTAGTCCACTACTTAGATCTCTGCATTCCCTGTGGCTGCTGTCTGGGGGGGGGTTGGTTCCCTGGGGCCTGGGCTGGAGTGGCTTAGTGGAAGTAGGAAAGGACCAGTGCTTGGTGGGGACAATGTCTGCTGAACCTGGGTGGCTGGACCTATAAGAAATCCTTAAATGTCTGGATAGATTTTGCTTTTTGTTCCATCTTTTTTAAGACCTCTTCTGCCTTACTGCCAAATAAGTTGTCTTTGTGCAAGGTGGTATCCAACAATTTAGATTTGACATGGTCTGGCAGGGGCTGTTCCTTAAGCCATGCATGCCTTCTAAGGACAGATCAAGTGACTGCTGCCCTGCAAGAAGCTTCTAGGACGTCAAAACCACAGTGCAAGGTGTGTTTAGTTACTTGACTTACAGAACGCATTAACTCTTGTAACACTTTAGATTCTGCACAAGCAGGAAAGGAAGATATTTTTTTGTTTGAGGAGTTCCAGGGTATGTTGCTGAAATTTTAGCATATGGAACTGACAAATTTAGTGCCCTGATAGCAAGAGTAGCTGAGGTGTATACTTTTTACCCCATCTGTTTAGTGCTCGGGAATCCCTATCTGAGGGGGTTGGATTCTTAGCAAAGGTTGCTTTAATCCCTTTAGGCCCTTGAGAAATTACCTCATGGTCAGCAGTAGGATTTTTAAAAATAAATTTGTGAGACTCAGGGACTCTATAGTACCTGTCTGGTTTTCTGGGTGCAGGAGGAAGGGTGTCAGGAGTCAAGCTGGATTCCAGGAAAACATCCTCCACAACATCCAGGACTAGGGGGATGGCCAGGGTTCTGTTCTGTGGAAGATCTAAGAATTCCAAGTCTCTTTTTAGACTGAGGGTAGTCTTGACTCTCCCATTGGAAATGCTCCCTTAAGGTATGAAGGGTTTCCCCAAAGGAAAAGTCCTCTAGGAGAGAGGCTGAAGGGATGGAATCCCCTGCATCAGAATCCTCTTAAGTAGAGAGGGGTTGTATGTCTTCATACTCAGATGCATCAGAGTCATCTGACATTTGTTCAGACAAACTACAGGAGACATCTCTTTTCCTTTTGGAGGGGGTAGCTTAGCTTCCCCTGATCAGCATGATAAAGTCTTCTGCCATTTTAAGCATTTAAGACTGAAGCAAGAAAGCAGGTGCCTTAGATTAGGTCATCTGTTTCTTGGGTGTGGTTCATACCTTAGGCCTAAGAAACTCAGTAGTTTTCAAAAGAACAGTAGTCGCAAAAGAAGACGTAGGTTTGTGTAGAGAATCAGTAGTGCGAAGCACTTCCTCGGAAGCCAGTGCCTGCTCAGCGGCTCCGGATCCATCCAAGGTAGAGATGACCACAGGATCCTTAGTCAAAGAAGAGTTTTGCGGCATCGAAAAGGGTCTCGGTAGCGGCCTGCGAATCCACAGAAGCGGGCATCAGGGGCTGTAAAAGCACCTCACTGAGGACCGGAGAACTGATGACTAGCTTAACGAAAGTGTCGTCAGTAGGCTTGGACCTGTGTGGTCTGTCTCTGTCTTTATGTTTTTTCAGAAGATCTGTTGTTGGATGGCTTACCGAAGCCATATCGGAATTTGAGGACTAAATGAAAATATCTAGCTACAATAAGGGCCCGACGACGGATAGCTCTGGCATTGAACAAAGCACAGAAGTGACAACTGGGGACGTCATGGTTTAGGCCTAAACAAGTGACCCAGTAAGAATGAAAGTCTTGGTGTGGAAAACTTTCCACAGGCAAACAATTAACTTTTTCTGACATCGGTTAGTGTAAGAAAAAAGGATCCCCAATGGGGTACTTAGCTTTAGAAGACTTCAGCTTCAATTTGGTAGATGAAACTCGGATAGCGTCCAACCGGCACTTGTGCAAACTGCTTCTGCTATAGGCTCCATGGCAAGAAAGGCTATGTAATGGCACTGGCTGCCTTACTTTATACTACTGACGACCTGACGTCAGTTCTGAAGCAACAGCAACCGACGCAGAAATACTAAGCCTCTGGTATTCTGGCCGGCCGAGTTCTTCCCTGGCGGGGATAACCCAAATGTGATGACTGCAACAGTGAAACACGAAGAACATCAGATATTACCATGTTACATACTGCAACATCTCCTACCATCATTTATTTCCTGACTGTTTTTCTGCTAATTAAAGAATACTTTGTCATCCTATGTTATAGATGATGGTCAAGTTTTATTGTCTGATCTGTCCAATCTGAGCAGTTTAGAAAGATCTTTCTATGTTACTTTTACATAAATGTATTTACTGTGTTAGGATTGCTTTTGTAAGAAACAAAATGGGCCTATTTCCAAAAGACTTGCTCTCAGTGCAAGTCTTTCCTGATTCTGAAAGACTTGCTCTCAGCATAAGTGACTTATTTCGTTCTATAAACAGGCTTACAACGGAGGCCAGATTCCAAAAGACTTGCTCGCAGTGTAAGTGACCACTTACACAGAGAGCAAGTCTTTTGTAAAAGGGCCCAATATCTTCTTCTCCTGTTATAGGTTTATAGGTATGCACTATGCTAACAACCACTAGGGCTTTTTTAAGGATAGTCATGAATCCCCAATCTATGACAAGTTATATAGTCTACTGATTTTACAACTCCATACAACTACACTACAGTGGTGGAATATTTAAATTACCATCAAATCTGTACCTTATTGGTAAATAGTTTTGAATAATCTTTTTAAAAATTGCATCAACATTTTAGAAAGCATTTTGTGATGTGATATACCTTGAAGTAATATAGCCAATACTGTGTAAGACATGAGTATATTTATTTATTTATTTACTTAGTTAATTGGGTGGCTGGTACAGGGATCTTTTCATCCACAACCTGGAACAACCATAAAAATACAATTACAGTGAATGTAATTTAAAAAAGTAAACTAGTAATGGTGATTGATGTCAACATAATGCAGACTTACATAATAGAAAAACAGATTTATCCTAATCAATAATTGATATGAAATGTATTCAAGAATTGTCAAGAACCTCTCAGCAGTAAATTTTTCAACAATATATTGTTTGGTACAGAAGAAATCACTGTTTTAAATTTAAAATTCTGAGTTACTAAAATAGAGTTTTACTACGCTCAAAGCAAACAATATACAGTATGCAATTCAAATTATCTTGAATCTTGGAAGCAAATAAAGTTAAACTCTTCTTGTAAAAGTTTATTTTTTTAAATTTTATTTTACATTTGTTGACTGGGCTAGTCCGACTGGATTCATGCCCATTTTCAGCAGAGGCCCTGGGAGAAAAACTCCAAGGTACAAGCAGATAAAATTACTTAATACAGTTTATACACTGGTTACATACTTAACAAGTTATACAATTCCAAAGTTTGAGAAAAACCCAGGTGTAAGTCCAGGATATGTAACACAACTAAGCTAAATTTCAATTTTTAACACTATACTAGAAGTGAGTTACTCAGGTCTGATGCACTGACATAGCCAGTTTAGTTTCAAATATTGTTTGGTCTTTTCTTAAACTGACTCAGGGTGGTAAGTAGGGTAATATCAGCTGGGAGTGAACTCTAGGTTCTACCTACAGAGTTGGCAAACAGAGAGTCACCAGCTGAGTTATTAGTTTTGATAGTTTGAACCATCAATCTACTGGAAGATCGAAGAGGTACCGTCTAGGATTATTATAGGGTGTAATAATTTTTTTTTAACTTGTTTATTGATTTTAACATATAATCAGTAAAACATAGTAATTTATACAAGCAGTTAACAGGTAAGGAATTTTAACATTCATAAAACAACTAAAGTATTTACAAAGACATCCATTTAATTACATCATCTAACATAACTATAACATATTACAAATGCTCCAAGTCTTTATTTAACAAACTTTGTAGAGTATCCCACATATTATAGCTGGCTGTTTTCCCAGAAGTTCTTGATTTAATGGTCATTAGTTATTTGACATACCTCAATCAAAACATTTTTAAACTCATTAAAAGAAGGAGGGGTATCTGAGATCCAATTTCTAGTTATAATCTTTCTAGCCACTGTTAGAACTGACCATAATAAGGGAAGTTTAACCTTTTTAACACATTTGGGTATGAGGATTAATGATTTAGATATTGTAATTTTATCTGTAAAAATAGCCTGAAGAAAATTAATTGATGTCCAATATTCCTTCAGTTTTATACAATCATGGAACATTTGTGCCCAGTTAGCATTTATCTATGAAGTACATCTCTTACATATGTTATCTTTTTTTATTAATTTTGCTCATTATTAGAGGAGTGTAGCTGTGTAAGACTTTCCAGGTATAAAGTTTCCATTTAATTGAGGAAGTTGTTTTAGAAGCTGATTCCAGTATATGATTCCTGACTTGTTGTTTTGGTGGTTCTCTATTAATGGAATTGAAATAATTCTAGTAATTTTCTGGACAGTTGAAGGTTTCATCTCTAATAATTTTGTGTATGCGAGAGAGTTTGCCTTTATCTGAAACCTTCTGTTGTAAGTTTAGTATCATGTAATCTATCAGTATTGGGACAGATTCTTTCGTTATCGGTGATATTAAATCTAATAATGTTTTTAAGTGCAGGAGTATTGTCCGGAATGTAAAGGACTTTATATGCCATAATCAGTTGGTTATACTGGATCAAACTGGGCAGTTTTAGCCACCCAAGCTCGTTTAGATTGATGCAGTAGTATGTCCTAAAAGGCAGACCAGTGGCAAATCTGCCAATGTGGTTGTAGCTGGTAGAGAGTTTGTTAAGAACAGACTTGTTTAAGTTAGTGAGTAAAGGGGGTGCGTAGAGAAGAGTTGAGAGTAGGTGAAAGCATACAATGGCAATTCTAGCTGGTAGGGTTAGGAAGGATTTAATCCTGTAAAGTGACCCTAGTGTTTTATTGACGGTTTTGATAGTTTGAATAACATACAGGTCGAATTTAAGATTATCTATGATAACACCCAGTAGTTTTATAGAGGTGTCTGGGGAGATTATAGTGCCATTATTGGATTTTATGGTAAAGGTAAATGCAGTGGACCTATGAGTTGGGGGAAAAGTAGCAGCTTGTTTTTTGGGGATTTAAGATGACCAAATGACCAATGACCAAAAAGCCAGTTTTTTACTATGTTGAAAGTATTCTGTGTAGATGACCATAGATCTGTCTGAGATGTGGCTGAGCAGATCGGGGTGGAGTCACATGTGTATTGAATACAGATGACTTTTGGAATAACAGTATAAAGGTCATTGATGAAAATGAAGAACAGAAGGGGCCCTAGTATAGAACCCTGGGGAACACCAAGGGAGTTGGGTAGGAGGTTAGATAGTTTGTTTTGCCAAACTGCCACTCAGATAAGATTGGAACCAATGAAGGGCTTTAGTATCTAGACAAAATGTTTTCAGGGTGCGGATTAGTAGTTGGTGATCAACCATATCAAATGCCTTGGAGAGCTCCAAGAAGAGGGCAGAGGCTAACTTATTATTGTTACGATTATGGTTTATCGTGTTAGATAAGGCTAGGAGGGCTGAAGTGGTACTGCGGTGAGAGGTCTGAAGCTGTGCTGAGAGGCAGCCAAAAGATTATTCTGAATTAGGTGGTGAAGCAGGTGTCTACGAATACATTTTTTTCATTATTTTTGCAAGTGGAGACAATATAGCTATTGGCCTATAATTAGATAGTTCAGTAGAGCTGCCGCCTTTGTGAAGTGGGATTACATAGGATATTTTCCAGATGGAGGGGATTTTGGCTTCTGCTATGGTTCAACTGATTAGTATTGAGATGGGGTATGCAATGGCATCTGCTGACTTTTGTAGATACTCAGCAGGGAATAGATCAGCAAAGAGTGTAGTTGGTTTTAATTTTTTGATTAAGGCATGAATAAGTGAAGTGGCCACAGCACAAGGTTTCTTAGAGCCATAAGTTAAGTATATAGGGGGTCAGATAAATCTCTTTGTCTTAGTTGTAGTGTAATATAATTTTTAGGATTTTGAGGTTAGGAACACTGTCTTTAGGGGGTAATCTATTTTTTTCCTTAGATTTGGGAATAAGCCAATTGTTATGGGGGACAGACTATAGATGCTTTAGACCCAGATAAGCAAATTAATGTTAAAGTTGAGTAAATTAATATCTATTGACCTTGGCAATTTGTAGTGGGCTACATTTAATTTATATTTTCAGTTTGAGGTTCTGCAGGGTAGTGTCATTCGAGTTTATTGAGCCTTTTCAGGGTGTTGTTTGAAGGGGGAACTACCTGAAGATGAGAGTAAATTAGAATCGCACAGTTTTTTGTTTAGAATCCTTGAGGTAGTGATTCCCAGTAAAAGGGGTGGAGATATCAGGACCCTCACAGAAAGTAAGGAAAGTGAATGGATAGTTCTTTTAAGAGCTGATAAAGGGTATGGGCTCAATGAAATAGCGTCCATAAAACCCAAACTAAGACAGCGGAGGAATGTGAAATGATTTTTACGTCTTATACATAACATATAAGTTTGTATGCATAATACAATATATGAGATGCTTAGAAATATATATTTATATATTGCATCTATTGAGTATAATTGTTCTAATATATTTTTGTATAGTTTCTATACTTATATATTATTTTATAAGTATAGTTTTTATCAAGTTTGCAAGAGAAATTATCTTTTAAAAGTGTTTTAGGATAAACTTGTGTGCTTTGTTGAACACATCATCTTTTCTTTAAATTATAATGATGCTAATTGTTTAATTGTTTCATCTGCTATATATATGTATGGTCCTATTTTAGTTACTATGAGAAGGATCTGAGGAAGCTATTCGTAGTAAAAGCGCTTATCCAAAGTTTGTTTCTGGAACAATAAACCTGTGGAGTCTTAACATTGGTGGATTGTTTGTATTTTGTGACAGTTTCATCCTACAGTCTGTTAAAGCTCGCTTCACATCATCCCTTATACTTTTGAGTGCTAAATTAGAAGATAGATAAGTAACTAGCTTAAGAGGCAATGCAATACTGTATCACAGTCTCAGGGAGCAGAAATGACCAAGCTTGTCGGTAACCGGCACTTATAAAGAACTGAGTATATAAGTTAAACAGCTTGGGCAGTACACTTTAGTTAGTACACAACATTTAGATAGAAAACAGAGTAGCGCTCTGATTTAGGGGTCTCAGGCAAACAATTATACTGTCTACTCACAGTTAGCTACCAAAAACAGCGTTTGAATCAGGATATTTCCCTGTCTATTAGGTTGTAAGTCTCAAACTAACAGAAATACAGTTCCATAAAGTCAGCTTCCTATTCTAAGATACAGCAGGTTATTTATTTTAAACAAAGCAACTACCGTTCAGGATAGCTACAGTAAATACGGTAAGCTACTAGCTCCATGGATGCTTTTTTGACATCTTTGTAAGGAATGGTGCATTAACATTAGGACTCCTTTCAGTTATATAACATTCAATCAACATTAACCAAGCAGGTTACAAACTGACTCCATAACCACATACAGCAAGCAATAGTTATACTTTCAAGCAGATATCTTATGTAACACTTTACACTGCCCCTAAAATGTGCAAGTCAAAGTTAGTTTGCTATAGATGCAGTTGTATGCAGAGAAGCCAAGGTAACAAGCTCACAAACAGTAATACATGCAGATCACAAGGCACAGTTCTTGTTATCTAGCTAAATGTACAGTGCTATACACTAGTACACTGCTGTTTTAGTCACAATAGGCTTTAAATAGAGAAACCAATTCAGTAACAATGCTCAGCTAGACAAATAACATAATTTTAGCCGCAATAGGCTTTATACAGAGAAACAATTTCATTCAAAATGCTCAGCTAAGCAAATAACATACCATGTATGAGAGAAAGGCAGCCGACTGGGTCTAGTAGCACTGGGCGTTTGAAAATGGCAGCTCCAGTAGATGGATATGAAACCTTGCATACGTAGCTATGCAGGGGAGGAGTTAAGATGTAATGGCTTAGCCAGAGCACAAGATTTCTTAGAGCCGCAAGTTAAGTATATAGGGGGTCAGATCAATCTCTTTGTCGTAAATGTTTTAGTGTAATATACTTTTTAGGATTTTGAGGTTAGAAACACTGTCTTTTGGGGGTAATCTATTTTTTTCCTTAGATTTGGGAGTAAACCAGTTGTTATGGGGGACAGACTATAGATGCTTTAGACCCAGATCAGCAAATTAATGTTAAAGTTGAGTAAATTAATATCTATTGACCTTGGCAATTTGTAGTGGGCTACATTCAATTTATATTTTCAGTTTGAGGTTCTGCAGGGTTGCGTCCTTCGAGTTTATTGAGCCTTTTCGGGATGTTGTTTGAAGGGGAACTACCATGTGGGAGAGAAAGGCAGCCGACTGGGTCTAGTAACACCGAGAGTTTTCATTTCTGAATACCTCTAGAGTGTTAACTGAATTCAATGAATAAACTATTTCAGGTGGTTGCTTGCAAAGCAGGACTGCAGTATATCTTTTAGTAATTTTAAAAAATAGTAAGTTTGGGAACTAGTTGGCTCTGGTCATAATGGGAAGCTATTTCGCTTTCTGCAATGTGAGGCAGTGATGTTCTGGTATTGCAAGAAGATGCATGTATGTCAAAATGTTGTTTTCAGAAGTCTGTAATAAGACAGCACTGTGCTCGTATAGGGCTGCTGTAATAATGTGTGCATATTCTCATCGAGAAATTAACACATGGGTTCACAGGTAGTTACCAAGCATGCATTCCAGTAGACCACTGACAAACCTAGCCCAATTCCCCAGTTGCTCCAACGCACTGTCAAGTTAAGTAACTTGCTCAAGGTCACACAGTAGGGAGATGAAGTTTGACAGAATCAAACATGCACCACATGAATCAGTACGTTAACAGCTCACTGTCCCAATCCTCTGTGCTAACTGCAGACTAATTGAGGCCTATAGCATGGTGAGCTTCTGTGGAAAACAGAGAAGATATATTACAGCTGCTGCAGGTCTTTAGTGGTTATAATGTTAGTATGGTACTGAAAGGATAAAGATGTCAAACATGATGCTTAACTATTTCTGTTCCCTTGTGCTAGGTAATTTGATTCCAATGAGATCAGTAATAACTGCACCTTGAATTTATGTTATTCTTTAAGGTATACCAAGTATCATAACTCAGCATTAATTGTTGATTTCTAGTTTGCTGTCAATACACCAATTCCAAACTGAATCAGAGTTTTGTTTAGTGCAGTGGAAAGGCATCAAGTTGGCTTAAACACTTTAATTATAACAATGTCATCTTCATACATGGTGGTAAGTTAGTTGTAAACAAGAGAAAACGGCCTAATACAGACTTTTGAAGCACACCCTTAAGAAAGCAACCTTTGGCATAGTCTGGAAAAACAAGAGAGGTTTTTCCCATTTGTGCGTACCGATTCTTAAGTTAAATATGACAGCATCATGGGCAATATTTAGTAGTAAGGGAGAATATCAACAGTAGAACAAGAAGCAATGTTTGCTATAATATCAAGCATAATATTAATCCTGGCTAAACTATCAAAAAAGAGTTATCTACTTGCCATAACTTGGAATCTGCGCTATCCAGTATCATTAATTCATCACAGATTGTTCTAGGATCTGACCTCAAAGCCAAGCCAGCAAAAGTGAGTGGCATCTCCTGAGTTCGAGCTCCTCTCCTTCACTTACTTCCTGTTACCTACAATCCTCAGATCGGGTTTGCTAGATACTAGTCCCAACTGGGACGCAAATTCATCCCAGTAACCAGACTACGTACCCACAGGACACAGCTCCAAGAATCTCCTGACCACCAGAAGGAGAGGGACGGAGGGTGGGAATGTGATGAATAACGACACTGGAGAGCACAGATTCTAAGTTATGCTAAGTACATAACTCTTTATTTGATGCTATCTGTGTCATTATTGATCACGGATGGGTCAGAGTCCCCAGCTACCCAAAATCCTGGGAGGTCTCAAGGAAGGACATGCCAGAGCACAGAAGAACCAAACGAGGCCCTACTCCTGGATGCCAAATCCAACTTGTAGTGTGCTACAAAGGTATGGGGATTTGACCAAGTGGTCGCAGCACAGATGTCATCTAAGGAACTCCTGGCCCAGAATGCCAAAGATGCAGCCACTAACCTCGTAGAGTGAGCTTTAAGAGGTCTGGGAAGATCCTTATGATTGAATTGATAAATGTGGTCTACTAACGAAGAATGGACACTTTGGAAATTCCCTTGCCTCTCCTAGCCTGAGAGAAGGCCACAAAGAGCTGATCTGATTTTCAAAAGTCTTCACTCCTCTTTAGTTAGAAACATAACTGCCTATCCACATCTAGGAAATGAAACTGATATTCACCTTTGTTGGAGAAACTCGGAAAAAAGACAGGGAAGCTGGACATACTGATTTAGATTAGTTTCCGAAACCACCTTAGAAATGAAGGAAAGATTGGTTCTGAGGGAAACCCTATCCTTATGTAAAACCATGAATTCGGGTTTAATACAAAGCGCTTGTAACTCAGAGACTCTTGGCAGAGGTAATCGCCACCAAAAGGGCTGTTTACCAAGATAAGAACTTGATGTCACATGTTGCAGCAGGTTCGAAAGGGGGCAGTGTTAGGGATTGCAGCACCAAGGTAAGATCCCACAGAGGAGAGGAGTCTTTGAAGGGAGGCCTAAGTAAGAACACTCCTTTGAGAAAGGCTTTGCATAATCTAGAAGAGAAGACAGGGATAATGTCCAAATGAAAGTCAGCTATAGCTGCCAACTGGAGCTTAATCATCAAAAAACTTGCGGCTTGCTGAAAAAGATGAGAGGAAGGACAAGATATCAAAAAGTGGAGTTAAAAAGAATGTATGTCCCTCTGACAAGCCCAAATAGAGAACCTCTTCCATTTGCTGGAATAAACCTTTCTAGCAGAAGGTTTTCTGGGAAGCCAAAATAAGGTCCTTCACAGGGGAAGGCAATTTTGTTTGGCTGACAATTACTGGAACTGGAGGTACAGAGTTGTCAGTCTCAAGGACTTCAGGTTGGGAGGGGGAAGTCCCCATGAGTCGGAAACAAAATCCTGAACTGGATCTAATATCAAAGGCGTATATTTCAGTTGAGACCAGAAGAGGAAGAATCACATCTGTCAAGGCCAAAAGGGGGCAACGAGGATGAGTTGA
The DNA here is from genome assembly GCF_019279795.1 of Protopterus annectens. Taxonomy (NCBI): domain Eukaryota; kingdom Metazoa; phylum Chordata; order Ceratodontiformes; family Protopteridae; genus Protopterus; species Protopterus annectens. Next base: position 45,720,377 of record NC_056733.1, read on the forward strand.
GCCTTCAGGCAACAGGCTTTCTACAGAACTTTGGGAATAAGGGGCACTGGAAGACAGGCACAGAGGAGACCCGGCAGCCAATTGTGAATCAGAGCATCCTTGTGGGGACTGCTCCAGGGGGGGATCAGAGCAAAGAATCTGATGCACTTGTGATTGGCTGGAGACGCAAACAGGTCACAGCATGGAGATCCCCATCGACGGAAGATCTGATTTGCCACTGACTGTTTCAGGGACCACTCATGGGGGTTCAGGATGGTCCTGCTTAGCTTGTCTGCTAGCACGTTGGAATAGTCAGGAATATGCATTGCAAGAAGAAAGCAGCCCGATGCAATCACCCATTCCCAAAGTCTCTTGGCTTCCCAGCACAGAGGGTAAGATCGAGTTCATCCTTGCTTGTTATATCAGACCACATCAATGTTGTCTGTCTGAATCACCAAGAACCCAATTGAGAGAAAGTCCTGGAAGGCTTGCAACATTAGTAGGACCACTCTCATCTCAAGGACACTGATGTGCAACTTGGTCTCCGATAGGGACCATGTGCCTTGGACCATCCTTCCCTGGAAATGTACCCCCCCCAAACAGGGAGGCGTCCGCAGTAACCATGGCTTGGGGTTGCGGGAGGAAAAAGGGTCTCCCCAACAGGAGATCCTTGGTCCAGACCCACCAGGTCAGGTGATGTTTGCAGACCCGAGAGATTTGAATCAAGGTAGACATGGGGTGAAGACAACGTGACCACTGTACTCCCAGAGTCCACTGGAGCACTCGCATGTGAAACCCTGGCAAGGGGGACCAACTAAATGGCTGCTCCTATCGACCAGAGAACCTGGAGAATGAGATGGGCTAGGGCACTGTCCCAATCCAGACGTAAGAGGTCTTGCTCCTGGATTGTAGTTATTCTGTGCTGGGAAAGAGCTGCAGTCTCTGGCACCATGTCGAGAATCATTTCTATGAACTCTTAGCCTCAAGCATGTGAGACTTCAGAAGGCCGACAGTAATGCCTACAGTTTGAAAGAGGCTTAGGGTGAAATTCGTGGCTGGGGAAAGACAATGCTTTGTGAAAGCCATAAGGAGACAATTGTACAGGTACAGAAAAACCTGAAATCTTTGCAGCTGGAGATGGGCTGCATCCACTGCCATACATTTGGTGAACACCTGGGGGGCTGAGGTGAGACCAAAAGGCAGGGCTCTGAACTGATGATTGGCCCCCAGCAGGAAGCGCAGGAATCTTCTGAAGCATCTGTCTATTTTTATGTGGTAGTATGCGTCTTTGAGATCTACTAAGCACATCCATTTGTCCTTGTGCAGCAGTGGCAGAATCGACTAAAGAGTGATCATCCAGAACTTTGACTTTCTTGACCAATAAATTCAGTTGGCTGAGGTCCAGAATGGGACAGAGGTCCCCTGTTCTTTTTGGCACTAAAAAGAAACAAGAGTAAGTTCCAGATCCTTGGTGACCTGTTGGGCCTTTTGGATTGCCCTTTTTTGAAGGAGGTCATGCACCTCTAAGAGAACCAACTCCCTTTGGCAGGGTGGAACATCTGGGAGTGACTTCTGTGGTGGAGGGGGGGTGTTCAAAGGGAATGAAGTAACCCCAGGACACAATGTTTAGCACCCACTGGTCTGAGGTGAGAGTTGCCCAAGCCAGTTGATGCAGGGAAATCTGACGCCAGCCTGCCTCCAGGGCAGGACAGTTGGGCAGCACTTCAGGACCGCTGCTCGGGCTTCTCCGAGAAGGGTTCTTGGAAGCCCTGATTCTGCGGACCCCCTCTGCCCCTAGGGCGGGACCTGCCATCGAGCCCCCTTCCCCAGCTGGAAGAAGAGAATTCCTGCGGAGCATCCTGGAAGAACACTGCGTCTTGCGGAACCACAGCTTTTTACTACCCCTCTGAGTCTTAGAGAAGGACCATTGGGGAGTAGACTGCTGACAAGGTCTTATCCTCCTGCTTCTTGCGGGTCAATGTGTCCATGACTGAGGGATCAAAAGAGTGGACCCACTGAATGGGGCATTAGTAAAAGACGCCTTAAAGTTGTTCACAATATGCAAAGGCAAAGCCAGGCATGGCATCTGATGGCAATTCCTGTACCCTCCGCTCGAGAGGTGGCCTCAACAGAGTTCGAGATCAACCTCATTGATGCATTATCTAGAGAAGTGAGAGTGGATAGCTTTGGAGAAACCACTTTTACGCTCTCTGGAGGCAACAACTCCAAAAGGGAAGAAGAGAGCTCTGAAACCAAATCCCTTTGCAGCCAGGTAAAATGTGCCATATAGTTTGCAGTCCCCAGTCCAAACATGGCTGAGGTGTACACGTGCTTCCAGAAACCGGTCTATCACACTAGACTCCCTATTAGGGGAATGGACCGAAGAGCTCTGTTCTGTGGGCTCCTTTTTGGTGGCTGCGGCAACCATGATAGCATCCACTGGAACTCCTTTACTCCAAAATGGCTTGTCTTAAGGGGGGCTGAGAAACTTAATAGCCCTCTTGGGTATGTGTTCAACTGTGTCCAGCTCCTTCCACACCCTGCTGGCGCTCCTCCACCATGGACTCTGGGGAGGACTTGGAGGAGGAGGAGGGAACCCCTATGGGGGCAATGCCCCTCTGAAGGCAATCCAGGGGAGCTGAACCTGGACCAAAGATGTAGGCTCACAGCCCAAAACGGAACCTGGTAAAGTAGGGTTCAGAGCCAAAGAGGAGGCTGCCGACCAACCAGAGATGGTCCTCTCTATCACCTGGAAGGTGGACGGACTGTACGAGGTCCCACCCTCCCCCTCCCCGCCAACCGCAGCTGAGTGGAGCAGGAGGGGAGACCCTGGCACAGTACAGATGCCCCCGGATGATATTGGGCCTGAGCTATCCAACGCTGAAACCCCCAAGGGGAGGGAACTATTCAACAACTCCAGAATGGACCCCCCCCCCCTTGGTGGCCTCCATGTATTTCCCAGGCATGAGGCAAAGCAGACCCAGAAGGCAAATGAGCCGACTCAACCAGGGACCCAGGAGGTGTGGGATTGGAGGTACTACCAGACGCCAACTACCTCTCCTTTGGCAAGTTCTGACCCTAGGGCACTGAATTCAGAGGAGTTGGGTGGGAGGAAAAGAGATCTGGAGTGGGTGAAGCACTCCTTGGCACACAGCTAGAGGATGGGAGCAGACCCAGTTCTATTTGGGCTTTGAGAAAGCCCCTCATCATTTGATCTATATACGAAGGGAGTAGACTCCTGGTGGACTAAGAAGAGACAGAGGAATGTCCCAAGTGAGTAGAAAGCCTGCAGTACCTGGAAGAGGACCTACTAGGCCCCTTCGGATCCGCAAACTTGGAGGGGGCTGGAGAGTCAATGATGATAATCAAATCCAATGGAACCATCGGAACCAAAAGTCTGGATGGAGCCGAACTATCCAGAGTCCTAATCAATGGATATGATGAGGTCATTTGAGCTGAGAGTGACCTCAAACCATTGATCAGATCCGAGGACCTGCCCGCCTGGGCGGGGTCGGATCTGGCCATAGGAGCCGAGGCTTTTGAGAAGGGTCGGATCTGGCCATAGGAGCCGAGGCTTTTGGAGATGAAGTTACTGGAGCCGAAGCTCCTGAGGCTGGGCTCATATCTGGAGCACATGGATCTAAGAGCCTGGGCCATTTTGCTGCAGGATCCTGAGAGGAAGAGTGGTTCCTCTTGGGATCCGAGGGAGACCCCCAAGACCAAGGGGCCCCTTGAAGCCATTCCCTTGAGCAGTTTATTTTTATGGTCTAGGAGAGCCTGGGGATTGAACCAGCACAGATGTCACACTCAGTCTCCAAGTGGGGCTCTGATAGACAGTAGACACACTCCTCATGCATGTCGGCGGGTGCAAGCTTGCGACAGCATGAGAAGCAGCGCCTGAAACCTGAAGGCTTTTCAAAAATATCAGACACACACACACACACACACACACACACACACACACACACACACACACACACAAAAAACACTCTCACTGAAGGCAGGAGAGGAATAGATAGAAGGGAAAAAGGGCAGGAAGACAACCTTAACGCCAGAGATATCTGATGGGGGGGGGGACTACACTAAAACCCAAACCAAGAAAACCCAAAGACAGAAATGCAGAGAAAACCCAAGAAAAATATCACTTATCTGTCACTAGCGAGCTCAAGCAGCAGGAACATGACTGTTCACAATCGCGGCAAACGAGATCTGGGGATAGTGGGTAACAAGAAGTACGGGGAGGGGAGGGGAGGAGCTCAAGCTCAGGATCTGTTGCTCACTTTTGCTGGCTCAGATCAGAGGTAATTTCCTAGACATGGACAGCATCAGATCAATTTGTTCTACGTTACTGATTAACAGACTCCAGGAGCATCCGGGAGTATTACTAGTTTGTCTGGCAACTTTTCCAGTCTGTTTAGATGACTGCTGTACCCCATGAGAATTCTTCTTCCTTCCACATTTAACTATAACAGACAAAAGTATTTTTTGTGCTTTATGGTAGTCATTACATGGGTTCTTAAATAGCTGACGATGCTGAATTCACATTTATCTGCTGCAGTTTTTGTAAACAGGAATTCCAGCTCTCAGATTTCCTTCTAAAAATCTTGTATAAGATGTAAAACCACAGCTTGTTTTGTCTGGTCTGCCCTGGTGGAATGAGGTTATAACCACAAACACTAGTACTGAGATACTATCTTTAAACCTTTAAATCAAATTTAATTTACAAAACAGAAGTCTGCACTTTCAACACAGAAAGACTTTGAGAATCATGACTTGCTTAAATTTATTGTATTTGGAAAGGGTATCTTAATTTTACTTTTTTAATGGTAATTTTCTGTGACATTTGTGCACAATTTAAAAAGGCCTACAAAACTCTATTTATCCATCTAGAGAACAAGAATTGCTATGTCAGATTGCTATTCAATGATTTTAGTTCCAACTTCAACACTGTCATCCCACAGAATCTGATAGCGAAGCTGATCTAGCTGGGCATCAACAACCCCCCCATGTAACTGGATACTGGACTTTTTCAAACAGACCCCAAAAGGTATGTTTGGGGAAATAGTTGAAACAATATCACACTGAGCACAGGTGTCTCAGAAGGCTGCGTCCTGAGTCCTCTACTATTCACCTTGCTGACACATGACTGTATGGCCAAGCATGAATCCAACAAAATCATCAAGTTCGGGGATGATACCACTGTTGTAGGTCTTATCAAGAATGGAAAGGAAACAGCTTACAGGGAAGAAGTGGAGCATCTGATAGGCTGGGGCGACAGCAACATTCTGGCCTTAAATGTAAGCAAGACCAAATAATTAATAGTGGACTTCAGGAGGACACAGGAGTTACTTCAACCTCTGGAGATTAAGGGCATGGCAGTGGAAAGAGTCAAAAACCTCTGACGACATATGGTGGACGGCTCACATTAACACATAGTGAAGAAGGCACAATGTCTGCACTTCCTATAGAAACTGAGGAAGGCAAACATGGCACAGACCATCTTCAATGCCTTCTATAGGGGGACCATCGAGAGTATCCTCACTAACATCATCATCATATGGTATGGAAACTGCAAAGCATCTGACAGCAAGGCTCTCCAGAGTGGCAGTGAAAGCAGCAGAAAAAAATCATTGGTCCATGAATGGATAAGCTGCACGAGACTAGGTGTTTGGGAAAAGCAAGGAAGATAATAGATGACCACACCCATCCTGCGCATGACATGTTCTTCTGCCTCTCCTCGGGAAGACGATATCGCAGCTTACACTGTAAAACATCTAGACTGAACAGGAGCTTCTTCCCTCTATCCATAAGGCTGCTGAACTCAAATGTCAAGCATGTCAGTAGATAACAGGATCAGTATGCTACAAGCTGTGGTATACAGTCTACAGTAACTATTTGGCAATTGCTTAATAACTGGAACAGTAAGTCCGTCTCTTCTATTACTATCACTGCAATAGCCAGAGTTAATCATCACTCCATATATGTGCAATATGGACAGTATTTATCACACTACTAATGGGGATGTGCAATATTCTAAGCAAATCACAATGGGAATTCTTAGTCTGTGCAATACCTACTAGTATATATTATCTAATATCTTACTGTCCAAAATGTAAATGTACGTGTTGTCAAGTATCCTAATTATTACTGTATGTGAATCTCTCTTACTGTCCCTCTAATTACATGTTATGTTATGTCTTGCACTGGGACCAAGCAACAAAATTTCGTTCAGTTGGCACTGCTAGGTACACCTGATCAACAATAAAGTTTACTTTGAAAAAGGCACTGTGAGGATGGAACATTTCTTGATATTCTCCAATCATAACTTCATTAATGGGGTTATCTGTTCTTAGTATTTGTGTAATTATTAGAATTGGGATACTTTTCACATGTTAACAGTTTCATTAAATTTAGAATCTTGTGAGGGCGAACCTAAAGACTGACAGGGATGTATTCATGAACATTAAAGAATGCATTCCGGGAAAAGCCACTGACATTTATGAATACTTTCTGCTTGGTCAGATGAAGGAGGAAAAGTGTCCCCTGTCCTTTTCAGTTTAAAAAAAAATCTTCAAGTATTAACATTAGAGAAATCTGGTTTCACCTTACCTCAGGACTATGTCATTCCTTACAAGAGAAATTAGAATACACTGGTAACCTTGTCTAGCAAATCGGTGAGCTCCGCAAGTCAATTTTCTATATATGCTTCCAGTGAGTTAGAAGATGTTTAACTCGTGAAAAAATGCGAGACAAACTGGGAAGAATGTCCACCAATTTGGCACTTAGAAAGCTACAGGTATAATTACATCACTGCAGTATAAGAAACTTTTGTTGGTTTGCGCAAGGAAGGAATGAAGCTACTGCTTTTTCAGTTTCAGGCCAGTAGGAGAATCAAGGTAAGGTGGAATAACCCAAATGGTATGGTTTATGTTATACTGAATATACTTAAAAGAATATTATGATTACAACATGGGAAATTACTTAAAAGTGAAACAAAAACTTATTCTATTTTATCAGTTTATAGCTACTTGTACTGCAATACCAAATTACTTGGACTAGGTAGAAATTTTAAATGTATGCTGAAAAAAGGAGTTGAAATGTAGGTGTTGATGTGAGCAGCTAGTGAAAAATATTACTTGAATGAGAGGGTAAATAAAGTTTAATTAGTCTAAGGGATGGGCCTTCAAAATGGGTACACAGGGTTCATCAATGCTGGTTTGGTTGGAATAATGGGATATGGCAATTTTTTTTTTTTTGCCAAATTTCCCTCTTAGTTACATACTATAGCTTCAGTTTGTTCAATACAGTAAAGCTTCAGAGCTGAGAAATGTTCTCTTTACTCTTATGGTTAAGTGATCTACAGATATCAGTGTGGGAGTCGCATCAATATCACCCCCCCCCCCACACACACACACACACACACACACACACTGGGGATGCTGGTCTTGACTATTGCAAAAATGGTTTTGTGTTCACAGTGAGAGGCAAAGTTTGGCAGTGCTGAAATTATTTTAATAATATTTTTCATTGTAATCATAGTAACTCTGACTAGCTATTATGAATGTCTTCAAAATATGATCTTTCAGTGACCACGAGTAGGAGGGAATGAAAGAAGTGAGATGATTACTGAAGTTAAATTGCCATAAGTAGGCAGGCAACGCAAGAACCACTGGATTTAAGAAAACAACAGGAACGTGATGGGTGAAGTAAAGAAACTCATATTTACTCACAAACTAGTCTCTTCCGGCAGTTTTCAGAAGGTCTGGTGTTTCCTGTTTCTTTAAACACTTTAGTCAATTTTGTGATAACTTCACAAGCAATTAACCTTCCTAAGCGCCTATAAAAAGATAAGATTTGCTTTTGCCTTACCCATTTAAAACTCAAATAAATCTTTAAGTAAAATAATATTGCAGTAAAACAAGATAAAACAAGAAAGCAATGTTGGTATACACCCCACAACTCAGATTTACACAATCTTATCAGCTCTGGTAGGATTCTGAAGAAACACACACAAGAATTAGAAGACTGGACAAAAAAAAGGCTTAGTGAAATTTGAAGAGCTGTCTAAAACTTGTCTTAAAATTCAATACAAAAATGCAAACGTAATTCATCAGGGAAGCAAAACCCAGGAAAGGAAAAGAAATACAGGGAATGCATTAGTAACTATACAAAAGGAAATGGCCTAACGAATTACATTTATTTTGTACCTTTATAAAAGTTAGTTAGGCTGAATGGGAATTCATGGTCAACAAATGTAATGAATGAATGCCATAAATATAAGCATTTAATGTAAGGAAGCAGTAGGGGAGACTGGCAAATTACATGACTGCACTGGGGGAGGTCTCACCTTTAGAAAACAAGAATATCGCTCCATGTATAGAAAGCAGATAAGATTGCATTGGGAATATTGGGGACAGATCTGGGTATCTCATCATTCTACGAATATATACCAAATACAGACACAGTTCAGAGAAATGGCAAACAAAAGTGTTTGCTGGCAGCAGAAAAAGAAGTTATGTCTTACCATAACGTTCCATCTGAGTTGTTGATCTTCTTCCGGTCATCACTGATGGGATCGGTTCCAAACCCTCGAGCCTGAGTCGGCCTTATACCAAGCTTGCATGCACCAAAATCTCTCAAGCTAAGCTGCTACCCACAATGCCCTTCACTCAGATCGAGTTTGCATGCAACATATAGAAGAAAACAGAAAGTCAGAGGCATTCTCTGCTCAGAAACCCTGAAACCACCACAAAGACCCAGAAGCTCTGCCAGGAGCCTTTGGTGAGTGTCGGTTGGAGGGTGTGATGACTGGAAGATCAACAACTCAGATGGAACGTTATGGTAAGCCATAACTTCTTTATCTGAAATTGTTAATCTTCTTCCTATTCATCACTGATGGGACAGAATCCCAAGCTACTTGGAGAACCTGAGTGGCCCTTATAGAAGAACATTCCTGAGAAAGTACAGTTGTGTACACTTATCATAAATGTAGATGTTCGAGTGTATTCACTGTTGCAGTCATCACATTTGGGTTATCTGCTTGCAGTAGCCCTCAGTCGGCCTGATTATCAGTGTCTTGTGTCCTGCGTCGGTTGCTGTCTCATCTTCCATGACGTCAGGTAGTCAGGGGTATAAAGCATGCAGCCGATGCCATTACATCAGTTTTTTTTGCCCCAGATGTCAGGTGCCCCCCTAATGGGAAGCAATTAAATATACATATGCAAGGTTATACTTCCAACAAAAAAGCAAATACACCAAAATGCTTTTAAGCATAGTAAAGGAGAATAGAGGTACAGTCAAAAGAAGACAGGGGGCTGGAGGGAGGGTAACCAGGACTGCAACAGTGAATACACTCAAACATCTACATTTATGGTAAGTGTACACAACTGTACTATGTTCTTCGTGTTTCACTGTTGCAGTCATCACTTTTGGGTAGATTCCCAAAGCTAAGGATGGCAGGAGGAATTTAGATAGCAGTAGGACCAGCTATAAGGCCCTGCAAGACTGCAGTGGCAAAAACAGCTCTGCATTTAGAGAAAATTGGCAAATGGTAATGCTTGGTGAAAGTATGTACAGAACTCCAGGTAGCAGCTTCTAGGATGCCCCTGGTAGGGACACCTCTGAGAAAGGCTGTAGAGGTAGACGCAGCCCTGGCTGAGTGTGGCCTAATCCCCTGTGGGATAGGTTTTCCATGGTGCTTATAGCAGAAATGAATGCAATGGCCTATCCATTTAGAAATGGATTGCTTTGAGATGGCCTTCCCCTCTGCCCTTGCAGCAAATACCACCAGCAGCTGTTCAGATTTCCTTTGAGATTTAGTCCTGTCCAAGTAAAATCTAAGTTGTCTGTGCACATCTAAGGAGTGCAGTATCCATTCCCCTTTGTTCTGTGGATTAGAAAAGAAGGTTGGCAAATTAATGGGGACTGATTAAGAGCCACACAGGATACTATCTTGGGCATGAAGGAGGGATCGGTCCTGAGGGACACCCTTTCTGCATGAAAGATGATGAAAGGCTCCACTGCCATTAGGGCCTGTAATTCAGACATCCTTCTTGCTGAAGTGATTGCTAAAAGGAAGGCTGTTTTCCAAGAAAGGAATTTTAACCCTGCACTTGCAGCTGGCTCAAAAGGATGTAGAGTGCGTTTTTCCAATACAAAGTTAAGGTCCCAGGCTGGAGTTGGGGTTCTCCTGGGTGGTCTTAAGTTTTTGGCCCCTTAGAAGAACTACTTAAGCAGTGGATGAGAGAACAGGGGTGGTTCTGTGTTGTAATGAGCTGAAATGGCTGAGGCATGAATTTTGATGGAGGAAAAGGAAAGGCCCTTGTGAAGCATCTCAGTTAAGTATTGAAGAATCTGAGGTAAATTAGGCGCTGCTGTACCCATCCCTTGAGTTTGGTTCCAGGAACAGAATCTTTTCCATTTTTCAGCATAAGATTTTCTAGTACTTGGCCTCCTTGCCTCCAGAGTGACATCCAACACTTGTTCACTGAGGGATGGTAACAAAGAGGTCAGGTAATTAGTCAGGCTGCCGAGTTCAGGGTTTGAATCTGAGGATGCAGAATCTGGCCCTCCTGCTGGGACAGCAGGGTAGGGGTCTGAGGCAGGTGCCATGGTGCCAGCAGTGACACACTGCGAAGAGGGGGTACCAGTGTTGGCGTGGCCAGTCTGGTGCAATCAGTATCATCCTTGGTTTGTCCTGTTTGATATTTAGTAGTACTTTGGAGAGGAGAGGCAGAGGAGGAAAGGTATACACTGATAGATTTTTCCAGGTGAAGGACAAGGCATCCACTTTCCAAGCTTGTTTGTGGGGAGTCCTTGTGCAGAATTTGTCCAATTGGTAGTTCTGGGGGGAGGCAAACAGGTCTATATCTGGGCTCCCCCATTTGTTTATCAACATGTTGAAAGTCTTTGGTTCCAGTTTCCACTCATGTGGGTCCATGAGATTTCTGCTTAGTTCGTCTGCCAGTGTATTTAGCTTTCCTGGCAGGAATTGAGCCTGTAGGTGCACTTGGTAGCTCAAGGCTGTGTTCCACAGAGCCATGGTTAGTCTGCAGAGGGGGTATGAATGGGTACCCCCCTGCTTGTTTATATACCACATACCAGTGGTGTTGTCCGTCATTACCATTAACTGTCCTGGAAAAATATGGTCCTTGAAGGCTGTCAGAGCATTCTGTACAGCTAACATTTCTTTTTGATTGATATGCAGGTGCATTTGACTTGGCTTCCATTTGCCCTAAATGTACTTCCCTGCCAGGTGAGCCCCCAATGCATAGTCTGATGCATCTGTTGTTAGGGTTTAGGTGGCAGGGAGTAGAGTGAATAGTAGTCCCTTGTTTTGGTGGCAGGCCTCTGCCCACCAAAGGAACTCTAAATGTAGGCAAGGTATGATAGGAATCATTGCTTCTACATCCTGAGAATGTTGACACCATAGGCTTTTTAGATACCAGTCTAGTTTCCTCACATGCAGTCTTGCATATGGAATTAGGAGAATGCAGGAGGCCATGAACCCCAAGGCTTGCAATATTTGCCTTGCAGATAGCAGGATTTCTGTGGCCATTAGTTTGAAGTAAGCTGTCAAATGAGTTTGTTTCTCTGGCATGAGGAAAGCCATCAGGGAAGTTGTGTTCAAGCTTACTCTCAGGAATATAATTTGTTTACAGGGTACAAGATGTGATTTATTTTCGTTTATGGTGTACCCCAGACAAGTTAGCACCTTTTGTACAAACGCCGGATGATTCTAAAGTATGTTCTGGCATTCTGCCTGAATTAGACAATCGTCCATGTATGGGTATATTTGAATATTTCTTTGCCTGCAAAATGCAATGACTGGAGCTAGGTACTTTGTGAATATCCTGGGCGCAGGAGATAAGCCAAAGGGCAGTGCAGAGAACTGATAGTGCATGTAGCCTGCTTTGAAGCGTAGGTATCTTCTGCAAGATTCCCTGATTCGGATGTGCAGCTTAGCTTCCTTTAAATCCAGTGTTACCAACCAGGCATTCTTGCCTAGCATAGGAAGCAACTGGTGAAGACTTAGCATCTTGAATTTTGGGATCACCAAAAAGGTGTTTAGATAGAAAGGTCCAGGACAGGATGCAATAAGTTGCCTTTTCTGGGTACCAGGAAAAGTCTTGAGTAGAATACTTGTCTCTTTTCCTCTTCTGGTACAGTTTGAATAGCCCTTATGCTTAAGAGAGAGAGTATTTGCTTTTGAGCCTCTGCTCACTGATTTGGAGGTAGATCTGGCCAACCGTTTGGGGTTGGTAACATGTGGAAATGAAATCTGTATCCTTGGGAAAGTATATTTAAAACCCATTTGTCCTGGGTAATGAGTTCCCAGTTTTTTGTCTGCAGAGCAATCTTTCCCCCTAAAGGAGCAGTCATTTGAGAAGGGCTTGGAAGTTTTAAAGTTAAGTCATTGAGACAGTCTACCATAGGGGGGAGGTCTTACTACTCCCAGATTTGGAAGTGGGTGGCCTCCACTGCTTAGTCCTGTGCGTACCTTGGGACTGAAGCCTGGGTGTTCTGCTGGTTCTGGGTTTGGACTGAGAAGGCCTGGAAGAGGCAGGAAAAAAACAATGCCAACTAAACCTTGGAGGCTGTACTTGTAGGAAATCTTTAACAGCTTGCATAGATTTAGCTTTTTCCTCCATCTTTTTAAGTACTTCTTCTGCTTTGTTGCCTAACAGGTGGTCCTGATTTAAGGGAGCATTCTGCAATTTAGCTTTAACATGATCTGGCAAAGATTGCTCCTTAAGCCAAGCATGCCTTCTCAGTACAGACCCAGTGACAGCAGCCCTGCAAGATGCCTCTAGTGAATCAAAACCACATTGCAAAGTATGTTTTCCAACTTGTTCAGCAGAATACATTAAATCCTATAAATCCTTATTTTCAGCACAGTCAGGAATCAACATCATTTTCTGTTTAAGCGATCCAATATTATGCTCCTGATACTTTAACATATGAAACTGGCAGTTTAAGGCTCTATGGCCAAGGTTGCAGAAGTGTATACCTTCTTACCCCATCTATCCAGCGCCCTGGAATCTCTACCAGAGGGGGTAGGATTTTTGGCAGTGGTAGCCTTAATGCCCTTGGGTCCCTGTGAAATAGTCTTAGGATCCACAGTAGGATTTTTAAAAAGGAACTTGTGAGAGTCAGGAACCCAGTAATATCTATCAGGTTTGCTGGGAGCAGGAGGCAAAGAGTCAGGGGCCAAGCTAGATTCCGAAAAGGCATCATCAACCATGTCCAGTACAGGGGGGATAGCTAAAGGCCTGTATTGGGGCAGGAGTAAGAAATCTCTAAGCCTCTTTTTAGAATCAGAGTAATCCTGGCTTTCCCAGCGGAAATGCTCCCTAAGAGCATGCAAGGTTTCACCAAAAGAGAAATCCTCTGGAGGGGAAGCAGAAGGAATAGAGTCCTCTGCATCAGAATTCTCATAGGTAAAGTTAAATCCTGGTCATCAGAGGAAACAGAAATTTCAGAATCCTGATCAGAAGTATCATAAGCAAATTCAGTCCTCGGTCTCTTAGAGGGGGAAGGTTGGCTTCCCCTGATTAATGTAACAAAGTCTTCATCCATTCTTATCATTTGTATTTTAGGCATAGAGGCCTGACCATGCGGTCTGGGCGTCAGTTTTCTAGGCATGGATCGAGTTTTAGGCCTTGAAGAAGAAGAAGATGGCGTTGGTTTAATATGCAAGTCAGTAGGCCTGAATACACCCTTAGAAGCCGGTGCCTGCACAGTGGCTCCGGACCCATCTAAGGTAGAGACATCCGCAGGTTCCACAGTTGAAGCATCTCGCAGCATACCGGACTCTGAATGGGTCTCAATAGAGGCCTGCGAATCTGAAGTAGCGGGTATCAGGGGCTGTGAAAGCACCTCACTGAGTACCGGCAAACTGGCGACTAGCTTAGGAGAAGCGTCGGCGGCAGCTTTGGACCTGGGCAACCTGTCTCTGTCTTCATCTTTGTGTTTTTTCAGAATGTCGGTAGTCGGGTGGCTTACCAAAGACATATCTGGATAACTGAACCGAGTACCAAAATATTTAGAAGCGTAAATATAAAGACGACAAATAGTTTGTTGTTTAAATAAGGCACAAAACCAGCAGCGAAGTATGTCGTGGTCAGGGCCTAGGCAAGGAATACAGTACTAATGAAAATCTTTATGAGGTATTTGCTTTCCACAAGAAATACAATTATTGACATTTACTGACATCGGTTTAGAGCAAGAAAAAGTTTCCCCAATGGGGTACTTCGCTTTAGTTGAAGACTTCAGTTCCGAAACTTGAAATTTAAAATTTTAGGAGTCTGCCGACCGGCACTTGCGAACTGCTTCTGCTTCGGGCACCGCACGGCAAGAAAAAATAATGTAATGCCGTCGGCTGCATGCTTTATACCCCTGACTACCTGACGTCATGGAAAATGAGACAGCAACCAAGGCAGGACCCAAGACTTTGATAATCAGGCTGACTGAGGGCTACTACAAGCAGATAACCTAAATGCGATGACTGCAACAATGAAACACGAAGAACATCTATTGAGCCAAAGTCCACTCTTCCCTGGAGATCAGATCCAATTTGTAATGCTTGAAGAAGGTATGGGGCTTAGCCCTAATGGCTGCTGCACAGATGTCATCCAAGGAGGTCATAGAGTGGAAGGCAACTGATGCTGCAATAGCCCTAGTTGAGTGAGCTTTGATTTGACTAAGCTTAGATTCATTTGTAAGCGAATATGAGAAGCTAATGCAATCCCTGAGCCATTTTGACAAAGTAACTTTAGATACTGCACATCCCATTCGAGGGCCAGAAAAGGAAATGAAAAGTTGGTCCGACTTACAAAAGGACTTAATTCTGTCCAGGTAGAACCGTAATTGTCTATGAACATCCAACGAATGTAGGCAGTAGTCTCCCATTTGAATAATTTGGAAAAAATACAGGGAGCTTAATGGACTGGTTAATAGAAGTCGGAAACCACCTTCGGAAGAAAGGATGGGTTAGTACAAAGTGATAGGAAGATCAGATAAGGGCTCTTGATACATAAGGCTTGCAACTCAGATATTCGTCTGGCTGAAGTGATTGCCACCAGAAATAAGGATTTCCATGACAGGAATTTTAGATCACATGTCACAGCAGGCTCAAAAGGGGGTAGAGAGATAGAGAGAGAGACCGAAGAACTCGGGAGAGATTCCATGCCTTCACCGGTTACCTGATGGGAGATCTGCTGTGGAAAATTCCCTTGAGCAAGTTCTTGCAAAGTCGAGTGGAAATAAGCGGGACTCCATCTGAACCATTATGGAAGTTGGAAATAGCTGCTAAATGGACTCGAATGGTGGAAGCTGATGCATCATTGTCAAACAACTCAGCAAGATAATGAAGAATAGTAGCTACAGGAGCTGAGAACAGATCTAGCTTCCAATTATGTGACCAGATACAGAATCTTTTCCATTTATCCCTGTAAAGTTTTCTGGTGGATGGTTTATGGGAGGCCAGAATAATATCATGGACAGATGAGGAGATGGTTTCCTGCCTGGCAACCTATAGAAGTGGAGGAACCAAGATGTCAGCTTGACAGTGGATAGATTCGGTGGAGTCAGCCCTTGTGGGTGAGATATGAGGTCCTGACGAGTGTCTAGGATCCAAGGAGGTCGTAAGAGATGAGGTCGGAGGAAGGGAAACCACGCTTGATGAGGTCAGAATGGGGCAAGGATCTGATCCGAATAGCTTTCCTTAGAAAAAGGGGGATCAGAGGAATCAGAGGATAAGCATAAAGGAGACCCACGGGCCAATCGTGAATCAAAGCATCTCTCAGTGACTCCCCGTGAGGGGGAAAGAGGGCAAAGTAGCTGCTGCATTTTGTGTTTGAGGGGGGAGGTGAAAAGATCGCAGCATGGCTGGCCCCAATGGCTGAAAATTTCTGCCGTCACACTCAGATTGAGAGACCACTTGTGAGGACAGAGGATGCATCTGCTTAGCTTGTCCGCAATCACGTTGGAGCTCCCTGGGATATGCATTGTGATCAGAAAGCGGTTGGAAGCTATCGCCCAATGCCAAATTCTTATGGCTTCACGACATAGGGAGTAGGATTTGGTCCCTGTTTATGTACCAGACAACGGAGATGTTGTCTGACTGAATAGCAATCGTTCCAGATGGAAGGAGCAGGTGGAATGCTTGCAATGCCAATAGCACCATTCTTAACTCCAGGACATTGATATGCAAGTTGACCTCTGTGCTGGATCACGTGCCTTGGACTGACTTTCCCTGGAAGTGGCCCCCCCCACCTTAACAGGGAAGCCTATGTGGTCACCGTGGTGCTGGGCTGGGCAGCCAGGAAGGGGCGACACCAAAGATTTCATCTGTACTCATCCACCAGAGGAGATCTTGTTTGCAGGTGTTGGTGATGAGAATCTGTGAGCTCAGGGAATGAAGATTGGATATCCACTGGGACTTAAGGAGCCATTGTAGTAGTCTCATGTGTAATCTGGCTAGGGGAAAAATTAGGATGGCTGCTGCCATCGATCCCAGAACCTGAAGAACTTCCCTTGCAGATACCTTTCTTCGGCAGAGTATCACTTGAACTTGTGGCCCTAATCTCTGAAGCCTGTGAGGGGGAAGAGAGACCAGACCTGATTGAGTGTTGAATACTGCCCCTATAAATTCCAGTTGTTGTGTGGGCTGAAGGTTGGATTTTTCCCAGTGGATGGTGATGTCCAGCGACTCCAAGAACTAGAGTGTAACGGAGGGCCTTGACCAGAAGGCGCTTGGTGGGGGCAGAGAAGAGCCAATCATTTAAATACAAAAACACCTGGAATCCCTGAAGTCTCAAATGAGCTGTGACCACTGCTAGGCATTTTGTGAACACTCTGGGGGCCAGAGAGACCGAATGGCAGGGCTCTGAATTGGCAGTGATTGGCTCCCAGCCAGAAGCTAAGGAGACTCCTGGAGCACTTGTCCATTCTGATGTGGTAATACGAATCGCAGAAAGGGGAGGATGGATTGAATCGTGACCATGCAAAACTTGGTCTGAACCACTGATTTGTTTAGCTGGCTGAGATCCAAAATGGGCCTCCAGTCCCCTGTCTTCTTTTACACTAAAAAGAATCTTGAGTAAAACCCTGATCCGCCACTGGTCTGGGGGGACCTGTTGGATGACTCGTTTTTGACATAGCTTTCGTATTTCAGAAGATGCCTCCTCCCTTTGACTGTGTGGAACATCGGGCAGGGATTTCGGAGGTCATGGATAAGAGATTAGGGGAATGTGATAGCCTATAGAAATTATTCTCTGCACCCACTGATCATTTGTACTGGGCAGCCAGGCAGCTTGGTGCAGAGAGAGAAACATGCCCCGACTGCTTCCAGAGGAAAGCAATCGGGCAACGCTTCAGGAGTGCTGATATGGTCTTCCCGAGAAAGAATCTCTGGAGTCCTGATTTTGGGGACCCCCTCTGCCCCGAAAGGGGCGTCTTCCATTACTGGATCCCCCTCTGCCTCTGGGGGAGTCCTCACCACGTGCATCACAGAAAGGACCTTGAGACTTCTTGTGCCACATCTTTCCACTCATCTCGTTCCTGGAGAAGGAACGCTGAGGTTTGGAAAAACATAGACCCACGGCAGACAAGGTCTTCCCGTCCTGTTTGCACCTGGCTAATGTATTCTTGACCTTAGCACTAAACAAAGCTGATGGTTGGATAAAGACATTTAAGAAGGAAGACTTGAAGGTGTCCGCGAGGTGACAAATGCACATCTTGGCGTGGTGTTTCATAACTACGCCTGCACCCGCAGCTCTAGCCGCTCCTTCGGTTGAGTGGGACAGCAACCTCATGGACAAATTGGAAATTGACTCTAGGGTGGCAATTTTATCACGTGCCCCATCCGAAACTTGACCCGTGAGGGTTCCAGAGAGCTCGGTGATGAGATCTCTCTGGAGCCTCGTAAAATGTGCCAGAAAGTTCAGAGACCTAACCGCAAAGGTTGCTAATGCAAAAACTCGCTTCTCTAACCTGTCCACCTCCTGGGACTCTCTGTTGGGTGAGTTAACAGCAGGACTTTCCTCCGCAAGGTCCGGTCCTTTATCGTGGCTGCCGCCACCACCATAGCGTCTACTGGCAAATCTCTCGACCAATGCAGTTGATCCGCTGGAGGGGAGAGTATCTTATCTGATCTCCTGGGGATGGCCTCAATGGAGTTAGGGTTTTTCCATGCTGCTGTACGATGAACTTGACCAACTCATTGGCGGGGGGGGGGGCTACCCAAGAAGTAGACGGTCGAGAGAGGAAGGCCTGCAGGAATATGGATTACTCCGAGGAAGAATTGGACAGCTTCCAGTCACCACTCTGCTTCAAGATTTCCCGGATGTCTCCAAATGAGACATCAGGGAGTGACCACGGGGATCCTTCCCCATCATCATAGTCCGTATCTTCCCTGAGGGACTCCTCTTAGTAGTCCATGTGTTTCCTCTTACACGCCCATTTCCGAGGGGATTCTTTGGTGGGAGCATCCGAAGAAGACTCAGAAAGGGAAATACCCTGAACAGGGGTTTCCTGGGCCTTGCGCTCTCGGAGTCCTGTGTGTGTGTGTGTGGGGGGGGGGGTTGGCCTTTGACAGCCGTGGCTCAGAGGGAACTGGTGAGGTGCCCGACATAGGAGGATTGCTCGAAGTGAGCACCCTCTCCATCACCTGGTAAGAAGGCACGCCTGAAGAGGAATGGGAGCCCGGAACCGAAGGAGACAATTTCAGAACTGGGGCCACACCCCGCTCCACACGGTCCGATCCCGAGGATGGAGCCTCAAGCAAAACTGGGGCAGGAGTCACCCTTGGTCCCAAAGACAGAACCGGCAACACAACCGGAACAGAGGGTTCCACCTCCCCAAGCATGAGATTGAGGAAGGGTGGGTTCCAATGGAACCGACACCCAAAGGGGCCTCGGAGCCTCAGACACAGTTGTTGTCGGCACCGAGGAAGGGGGTCCTTTCACAGACATCGGAAATATGAGCCTCGGAACCGAGGGATCCAAGGGAGGAGAGTATGTAGGGGTCACCGGTGTAATAGACCCAAAGTGGGATGGGGTCTAGGAAAATTTGTAATTCCCCTGGCGGTCAGCAGCTGATCAAAAAAGGTGCACCACATTCAATTCTGAAAGACTCCTGGTGGACCTTACAGATGCCCTTGAGGGGGAATCAGGCCGGTCCAAAAAGTGGCTGAAGGCTTGTCCAGCACAAGGACCTGCAGACGGGGTGTACCGGGTCCGTGGTGAATTAAAGAACGCTACCGATGATTCCAGTTTGGAAACCAGCAACAAGGGAATGATCAGAGCTGAGAACGGGCTCGAGCTGAGGTCACAGCTGGGGTCATGGTCAATAGCGGCTCCGAAGCTGTTGTCGGAACAGACGTGGGAGCAGAAATGGGGGAAGTCGGTGCCAAGGTAGAGACAGGCAAAATGGTCAGAACCAAGGTTGTAGTGGGCACCGTAATCATCAGAGCCGGAACAGACGCAGATGAGGTGACCTCGGTATGAAGCAATGGAGCCAAACTCGGAGCCAAGGTGGTCGGAACCGAGGAAGTGATACAGTGCTCAGTAGAAGTCTTGTGGGCCTTGTGCTTATGGCTTTTGCCCCTATCACCAGCCGGTGAAGAGGGTCTGAACGAGGATGTTTCTAGTCCACAGAAGGAGGGGAAGAGACCTCCAATGCAAAAATAGCCTCTGAAAAAGGCGAAGGAAGCAGGCCCTTAAGAATCAACCTGTTTCGTCTTTCATTCAGCGTCCGCTGACTGAAGCTGGCACAAATATCACATGGAGGTTTCGCCGATAAGTGCAGAACCCCCAAACAATACACACACACTTCATGTAAATCACTATTTGGGAGTTTACCACTGCAAGAAGAGCAGTGTTTAAACCCCATAGTCCCTTTCTTTTCCGACATAACAGGAAACACACACACACACACACACACACACACACTAAAGTAGGGAGAGAAAGAGAGGGAAATATCAACAATGGTATTGGGAATACCACAAGGGTAAAAGGGTCAATACCAACAACGGTACGAAAAGAAATACCTGCGGGTAGAGTTGAGTGAGTAAATAGAGAAAAAAATTAGCAAACTGACAGGAAAAATTTACAAATACTTATAACATTTTGAAAAATATAACAGTTGTAGAGCTCTGCGAAACGCTGCTATACGGCTCTGCTACAAACGAGATCTGAGGTAGCGGAGTGAAGGGCATTGTGGGTAGAAGCTTAGCTCGAGAGTTTTTGGTGCACGCAAGCTTGGTATAAGGCTGACTCGGTTCTGAGTGCTCGGAACCAAACCCATCAGTGATGAATAGGAAGAAGATTAACAACTTCAGATAGCATATTTAAAAAGTCAAGAAGAACATAATAAATGTAGTACTAAAGAAAAAAAGATAACTTTTTTTAGAAACACAAGGGAATTGGAGTCCAAGTTGCTAAATTCCTAAAAAAAAATATACAAAATAATATTATACAACTGAAAGATGCAATGCAGATAATTTAGAAATTTATTATTTCACAGGTTCCTGTTTTACTGCAGCAGTATTTTACTTATGAAAAATACTGGAGGGGATTGTTTACCTTCAGCTCTCACAATACAGCAAACAATACCACCTTCTTTCATATAAACAGTATGGATTCTGGTGTGAGTGATGCAAGTCCACCACACACTGGACTATACCTAAATACATTCTTGTGGGAATGGTCAAAGGTATGCTTACCAGAGCCACTTGCAAAGGATCTCACTGTTAACTTCATCTCCTCAACCTCATCTAAAGTCCCACTACTTAAACACATTTGACAAAGCACCATTTATTGTCCCCTTCTATACTCGATATTAACAAACTTCCACTTGATGTGCCTCACCTCCCACTCTTACTTTCTGCTGATGGCATGGTCCTTTTCTGCTTCAACTCCTCAACCACATCAACAGTCCCACTATTTAAAGGTGTTCCCAGGGCCCCATTTCTTGCCCCCCATAAGCTACCTACATTAAAAAACTTCCAATTGATCCACCTCAACCCCCACTCTTACTTTACGCCTTTGGTATGGCCCATCTCTGTTCTAATATTTCTCTGCCAGCACTGCAACATGAACTCCAAAGAACGATTCCCCTTCCTTAATTCCTCAAAAATAAACAACACATTGTTTTGGAACAGACAGAAACTCAGATGAACCCTCAACTCCTGAGTAATCCTTAATTACCGTAATACTCAGAGTGTATTCACTCTTTCAGGTATCTCGTAATAGAGTCAGACCGTACTCTCACTTTTTTTAAACAAGAATCATCTTTATTAAATTTTCATTTAGACACAGGCAAATCATGTGTTTATATAAATGAAAATAAACTATACTGACATAATCCCAGCTGCAAGCATTTTACATAAAAAAACATACTGACAAAATCCTAGTTGCAAACATTATACATCACTTATAATCTACCCAATTAGTCAGTCAAGCATTACAAAGCTCATTCAAATCCTGACTTCTTTTAAACCTCATTACTCCCCTGTATGTATTGTTCCCACAATCCCAATTTTTCCTATGTAATTTGTTCTTAACCATTTTTAAAGATCTCAATTCCAGTCATTTTACCTCTGTTACTATATTCACTACTTATAGTACAGTTGTTATAGACTCTGACTTCCATTTTCTCAGCTAGGCCTTATTATGTCTAGGCAATTCTTATTCTGAACCACAGCTCAGAAAAAACATTTGCCTAGTATCTCTGACAGAGTAGTCTGCAGGGAATTGTTAAAGTCTGCCTACTCATTACACTCCCAGAAAATATGTTCCCAATTACATCTTTCTTCCCCATCCCACCTCCAACATTCTGTTCTAGAGTCTACTAAAAACTCTACCATTGCTGGTCTTTTTTTTAGGACCCCCGTTTCTTTCTCTTTGCCTATACTCTGATATCAATCCTTGATAAGGAAGGCAATCTCTAACCTGCAATCCAAATAAATTCTTGGCATCTTCCCATTATATTACCTTTCCCACTTTAGTTATTTGCTCCCAATATCTTGGCTCCTTTGCCAGTTTTCTCCAATAAATTCCAGCCTCCTCTTGTCTACTGTCTGTATCCCTAACTGCAGTCATCCCTATAAGCAGAATTTACTTTCTCCATTCCCATGTTGGCTTAGATCTTAGAATACTTTCTGCTACTTTACAAATATAATATTCTGTATGATTATTGTTATTCTCCTTAAAGAGCTGCTTCCAATCCCAGTCTATCCTTGTTTCTTGAGCTTCCTCCCTGTTTCATCATCATCCCTTTCCACATCAGGGGGTGGGTTTGGCCCAGTGATTAAGGTATTCACCTCATAAACACAAGGTAGAGGGCTTGATTCTGACCACAAGATACTGGCAAAACCTAAAATGGCCCTTCAGGGCAGTTAGACTAATATTCAGCTATTCATCTATGGCCCTCAGAACTTTTTGGTTGGGATGGTGGCCTAATGGATAAGGTGTTTGTCTTACAAACATAAGGTGCAGGGTTTGAGTCTCACAAGGGATAACTGGCTAGGCTTAAAATGGCTCACAAGGGCAGTTAGCCTAGTACTAATTGCTGTTGGGAGGATGGCCTAATGGTTAAGGTGTTTGCCTTACAAACACAAGGTGCAGGATTTGAGCCTCACAAGGGATAATAGGCTAGGCTTACAATGGCTCGCAAGGGCAGTTAGCCTATATCATCTGCAAACAGAGCCAGCTTTTCTTGACTATCATACCAACTATATCCTTGAATTTCAGAGTCCCTTATTTTCTTTGCCAATGGTTCTAAATATATTGCAAATAACAAACAGGAAACAGGACACCCCTGTCTGGTTACTCTCCTCAAGCAGAAATTACCAGAGAGGACCCCACCCACTTTAATTTTTGTCTTTGATCCCTCATATGTCCTCCTAATCAGCCTTACAATTTTATCAGGGAATGCAAATGTTTCCATTGCCCTGCTCATAAAGTCCCAGCTTACTCTGTCAAATGCTTTCTCTGCATCAAGACCTACCAACAACAGTGATATTTTCTTACATTCTGCTTCCCTCTGCATCATTAGTAACTGAGCCTCATATACTTCTAATCTTGGCATATTTACTTCTTCCATAAAGATTTCCATTTGCATCTTTTCTTGATTTCCATATTTTTCTGCTTTATACAGATTTTCATAGACTTTCCAAAGTATTTCTAATACCTGTACAGGATCTCTTGTTACCTTCATTGTTAGAGGCTCCCTAAACTTGGCAAAAGCCCTTTCCGCTTTCTGTTGCCTGTCTTGTTGTACTAAATGTTTTTGTGCTCTAGAGTTACTTAACAGCAATCTTTCTAAATGGCATGTTATTGAGGTAATCCCTTACTTTCTGCTTAGCATTCTACAGTTGCTTCTTTTCTTGTTCTGAGAGATTCCTCTTATTCTGCAATACTTGAACATTTGTCACTCCCTCTAAATAATTCTTGTTACATCTTGACCTAATCTCCCTTTCTTTTATTTCCACCCTATTTTTGAACACCAATTTAATTTTATCTCGCTTCCTAGCTATAGTTTCTCTAATATCTGGAATTTTGTAAATAATTATATGTCATTGGTGAATACCAACATTATTTATACAAGATGCTCATGTTACAACTATATTAGAACTGTATGTCACGTGTATATCAAACTGGTTTGTACAGACGTGTTGAAAAGCGTTTGTGTTTGAAATGCATCCACAGTGTGCCCTACTGGAAGAGAACAGAAATTTACATGCACTTCTGTAACTGTTTAAATCTATACATTTTAACAGTGGAAAATGGAATACAGGAGGTTAATTTCAGTCCAGCAAACTTTAGAAAAATAACTGAAATTAAATTACTTTATGGCTAGGCCATAAAAGATGGTATCTTTCAGTTTTTAATGCAGCAAGAAACACAATGTCTTTACTAGGAAGCTTTCTGTATTGTCTTTAGGGTGAACTAATTACTAGTCTTGAAATGTAGAGGAATGTAATTGCTTAATGACTTCCAGCATCTGCCAAAGATCTGAGCAGAAGCCTTTGTCTGTATATGTTTACAGGTAGATGCTAAATGCTGCCAGCTTCTAGCAATGGGGGTTTTGGCCTGTGATCTAGAAGTAAGAAATGATGTCATTCTGCAAACTATTCCAGCAGTAATATTTTAGATCTGACAACTAAAAGATCCATTCACCACATCTGCCTTGCTCTAATGAAGTAAGTTTCTAGGGAACAGTATACTTCTCTTAGAAACAGTGAGGAATACAGCAAAGTTTAGTTTAGATGTTTTTCTTTGTGTGAGCCTCTACTGAAATGTTGTTTTAAATATTTCCTGTTTTTTTAACTCTGATGTCACTGTGAATATATACTTATTCATTGTGGCTGATCTGTGTAGAGATATTTAAGTTTTAAGAGCACTTGCATATCTGTTTGGTGACAGTGTGTGGGCCACTCCTGGGAGCCTTGCTCTTGGTCAAACTACCATTTGTATTAGTATTAATGTTGTACAGTAAAATTGGCCATCCTTTGTTAAGGGCCATAAAGTAGCTGATCAGGGGTACTGGTGGCAGTGATAACCTTGTGGTCTGGGTGGAGGGGGAGCATGGCTAGTGGATCTGTGCCAACCTTTCCCGGGTGTGTGTGCGTGTGTAAAACAAATCTCCAAGAGTGTGTGTATTGGCTGCTTGTGCAGGGATGCAAACACTAGTTCGACAGAGAATGCTGGAGGACTTGGCTTGAAACCCTGGCTAAGGACTCAACTCTATAGCTGTGCCAGTGGGGAGACTTACTGGGGATCTGGAAGAAGAGGGAGAAACCAGCTGTGGGCTGACTGTGGTCTCTGTGTGCTCTTGAGAAAACTTGCACTTGATGCAGAGAGCTGCATCTGGAAATACTGTGTACTTGTTATCTAAGCAGTGAATGTCCCCCCACTATTGCCAGTGGTGAGGATTGAGGCTCCTTGATTACTGGTCCAGTGCTGGGTCATCACGTCTAATAGCACCTGAATAATTTCCACTACACATTCCTTAAATTCCTCTCTTTTCAATGAATAAGCGGGAAAACATCAGTGTCTCATTTTTATTTCATTATCCTATGTTTTTATTTTAGTTATTATTGGCGCATGATGTGAAATAGTTATTCGGTGCATTTCATGACCTTCAATTAAATGTATATGTTCCTGTGAAATGTAAATTCTGTCTAGCCTAGCCCAGTTTTTGTATCTTGGGGAATAAAATGTAAATTCACTCCAACCTCCTAGCACTGAATTCACATCTTCCATGCTAAATATTTTCATAAATTTCTTCAAATTCTACCCTCCTTTGTTATTACTTTCCCTTCTGGGCCCTCCAGACATATCTTCACTGCTGCAAATCAAATTCTAGTGTCCACGTATAAGTAATATTCCTTGTTAAAAGCTGATTATTTCTCCCAGAATTTTCTTAAGCTCCGTTATTGCAGTTTTAGGAGGAATATAAATACATGCCAATATAATCCTCCTCCCCCCTTGCCAGTAGCCCCTTAGTACTACAAATCTACCACTATTATCTTTTTTATCCTCTTCTATAGTTATTGGAGCTCCTCTTTCAATTAATGTAAGTACTTTTTTCCTTTGTCACAGGTAATCCATTGAATAACTATTCTGAAAAACCTTTATCAAATTTACACACTCAGTTCTTTCCAAGTGTGTTTCTTGTAGTATAGCTGTTTGCACTCTGCATTTTTAATATGGCTCATTATTCTTTCTTTTTTGTATTTATCTGTGAGACCATAGGCATTTAAAGACATAACAGAAAGCATCGATGTATTAAGTTATTACTCCCACCTTTTATGTATAACAGCTTCTTTGTTAAATGTCTTGTTCCAGCTTTTGTGTGCATACACTGTTTGGCAGCTTGAACTTTTTTACAGTTGTTTCTTGCCAAATCCATTATGTTACATATGACAAACATTTTCGTTTTACTGCCAGCCCTCTAACAAAAAAACAAACACACCCCAATACACCACCTAAAACTAATATTAACACACAAAACTATGTACATCTTCAAATACTTAAGTTTTACCCTCCTAATATGAACAAATGTTCCAAACTGACAGCCACACACTCAGACTTGGGTTGACCTAAAAGAACCATGGCCTCAAGCTAAATGCCAAAAAGTGCACAGTCAACCCCTTTGGGAAAAACAATGTGCCCACAAACTACCACATAGGCGGTAATCCACTAAGTACGGAAGATGTAATTAGGGATCTGGGGACCCAAGTAGACAGTAACCTATCCTTTGATAATCACATTGCCAAAGTGGTTAGAAAAACCTTCTATATAGCTCACCTAATCATGAAAGGGTTCACATCTAGATCAAGAGAGGTCATTGTGCCACTCTACTCATCGCTCATCAGGCCCACAATTGAGTACAATGCCTCATTTGGGATGTACCTTACCAGACACCTGCAACAGTTAGAGACCCCAAAAGTACCTCACCAAGATGATCGTTGGCCTCAAACAGATGCCCTATGCAGCTTGACTAAAGAAACTCCAGCTCTACTCAGTTGCTTACCGCCTACTCAGAGGCAATCTCTGCCTGACATACAAGGCCATGTCTAACCCGGAATTAATGGACATGCTCCACCTCAAGAAATCCAAATCCCTTAGAGCTACACGCTCCAGGGATTTAAACCTCAGCACAACAATAAATAGGACATGCTGGAGGGATAGATTCATATCCCAGAGGCTTCCCTTGCTCTGGAATAGAATCCCTATCCATGTTAGGCAGAGCTCCTCACTGACCCTCTTCAAAAGAAATCTTGATGAGTGGATAGGAAATCGTACATTTACACCTGGGATCACTTCTATGGCCCTGTTGGACAGAGGCTCAGGAATCTAATCTAAAAGGGAGGCAAAAACCAACACATTCTGGCTAGGCTTATAAATGCCCTAGGGCAGATAGCCTAGTACCTACGTATGAACCTATGAAAAGTTATCCATGCTAAGACTCATGGTGCAGCCTGTGCTTCTACTAAGTACTGTCTGGTTTTGTCTTATATTTATGGCTCTCCCAGCTGGGAAAATACCCAAAAGCTTTCAGAAAACATCATCTCCTAGCCAATTTCTTTTGTTCTAGCCAATTTCTCTTTATCAGATTGTCTCTATGGAGACATGAGGACCAGATATGAAATTTCTACTAGGCATGTATTAATTTCCTAGAAAAAAGTCATATAATATTCACTATTCTTTTTTAATTTACTTGCTTTCTCTTTGTTACTCCATCAAGCTAAGGGCCTTGTAGCAGCCATTTCCCATGCAAGAATGAGAAAAACATATTCATTTTTTTTCTTTTATCATGTTCTTTTAACCATACCTTTTTTTACCACCACAGTGCCGACATTTCATAAAACCAAACAAGGAAAAAGAGAGAAAGAAAAAAGGAAGGAGCACCTGTTTACAGCAGTATCCCCATTACCATTAAAAACAACTGAGAAAACTTTATAGCATGCAAAGAAAATCATACACTATAAAAATAGTACTACAAAGAAAAAAAATTGTTTTACTTACAGTTAACTTTTTTCCCTCCTCTTCCCCTCCCCAAAGTATTTTTCCGAACATTAATGACATGAACTAGGGCATATACTTCAGAGTCCCCCACAAGTCCAACAAAGTCGAAAAAAACTCAGATATTTCCAGATTTTCCTGCCATGTCATATTTCACAAATATAATTATTGCTTTGTAATGCCACACTTGTCCATTTCCAAGTTATTAGTTTTATTCCTGTTCATCTCAATATCCCAAATCCTGTCTCTGCTTCATTTCCATCGTACTCTCAATTCTTCTAGTCAACTGTGGTGTTTCAGTCCTTCTCTCCAGCATTTTCCATTGAAACACTGGAAAAGTTTTCACTGGCACAGTCTCTCTGTGGTCTTTATTCCCAGAAGAACAAGGAGCAGAATCTCCTTCTGTTTGACAGCTCACTTTTAGTTGGACAAACTTTTTGTTTCCTCCTTAGCATATACTTCATCAAAAAATGATTTTGTCCCTCCATGGAAGAATACCTTGAAGACAGCTGGGTACAGCAGTTTGACTCTCACATCTGTGTTTCAACACTTCCAGAATAATGGAATAAATTTACTCCTCTTCTGCCTGGTGTACAATGAGTAATCATTCTCCACAAACACTCTGCTGTACTTTGCCCTTCTGCTACAGATTTTTTTCAGAATAAACACCATCTGCTGGTAGGATTGCACCTTTACTATTAAAGCTATATGTTGCTTTCCCATAGCCAAGTTTGGAAAATACACATATTGTGCCCTTTCAATTAACAACTCCTGTTGTGGAATATCAGCTGAGTTGCTTATTTGTGCTTTCGCAAAATTAATACAGTCTATTCTTTACACCTTCTTTAGTACAGCTGAAAATCTCTCCTCTGCCCTCTAATTCTATTATTTTTTGAAACATGTCTTCTTGAGCAGCGTCATATTCAGCCAGTCTTTTCTTCATTCTGATATCAAATTTTTTTGCAGTTTTACCACCTCATCTGAATATTTGTTTAAAGCTTATTCTATTTTTTTTCTAGCCCTTTGTGTTTGAGTTGATAAATTCCATCAGTGTTTCACTTATTTAACCAGGTCTGTGGGCAGTTGTCTTAGGCTTTCCTCTAGGTTAGTAGAAGTGATGTATGGAGCTTGCAGTGCTTTTTACTGAAGAGCTGCAGTGCTTTTCTCAGTCAGTGTTTTTTCCTCACCTTCTGCAGCTGATTTTCCTTCAGTTCCACTATATTTCTTTCTTCCTGGCATCCAGGCAGTGCACTTACTAGCTAGTTACTGAAATTTACCCAGAAATACAAAAGTCCACTGGTTTTCTCTGCTGACATTCTGTTTTCACATTTGGAGAGCTAAAATTATTCTGTTACTCAGTGTGTAGCTATCTTGGAAGTTCCGCAACCCTTCTCTCAGTTTTGATCTGCATTTTGATAATGCATATGAAAAGATGAAATCACTCCTTTTCAATGCCAAAAATGTTTTCCTTTCTTGCCTATTCACCTAGGTCAGTCACAGGCATGTCTTCCCCCAAAAAAGCTACTAGCCTAGTGGGACTAACCCAGTCAACAACGGATAAATAAAAAGGAACGAAAATATATTGTCCTTATACCTTGAATATGGGCTCCCTTTAGCCGCTGCCACATCAAAAACACAAATGACAGTGAATGCATTTCAAACAAAATCAATTAATGTATCACTCTTTTCTTCTCTTGTGATGAAGATCACTGTTCAACTCTGGAAACAGCTAAATGGCCTCCACTCAAGTAAATATCTGATCTGCTGCTTGGCTTACAATTTTTTAAACTTCTAAATAAGACCCTTTTCTCCCTTATCATCTAAACATAAAAGACAACCCCCAGATTATAATTCTAAAAACCCCAACCACTCAAGTCCACTGCTACAAACCTCACAATCCAAAATGAATCCTACAGACCTCTCTTTCTCAATGTTAGGTTCTAAACTAGGGGAATTTCTCCTTTCCAATCTTAAAGACACTTCTTAATACAAACTCCAAGCAATCAAAAATACATCTGAAAAGTTAAGCAAAATGCAAGTGCATTCTGTCTGGTTACATAACCTGCTCCTCTATATGCTTTCTCCACACAGTCTCTGTGTCTTACACTTTTCATGGGACACACTGAATTATTTCATTCTTAAATATTAGGTGTATATTTCTGTTAAATGTTGCTGTATATATATATATATATATATATATATATATATATATATATATATATATATATATAGGGTCCATGTTAAATCAGTGAACGCTTAAAAAAGCGAACACTAATTTAAGTGAAAGCTTAAAATCCAGAACACTCAAACAGCAATTCTTTTCCCAGGGAAAAAAAATTGCTGTTCTACAACCCCCCCCCACCCCCCACCCCCACCCCACACTTAAATATACCAACTCTGAGATCGCACCACAGCAGAGGAAATGGCCCTGGGGGAAAAAAAAAATCGCTGTTCCAAGTGTTCGGGATTTTCACCTTTCACTTAAAGAGGGTTGATAAATCAGCGTTCACTGATTTAATATATACCCTATATATACATATATCTATATATATATATATATATATATATATACACACACACACACATAATGTGTGTGTGTGTGTGTGTGTGTCTGTTTAGTGGTCAAAAATGGCTCTAGATGGTAACTGTTAATGTGACACCCTGACCACATGTGCAAAAATGGGAAAAAGGTGGTTATGGCTGGATGGCTATAATATCCTCAATGTAATTCATAAAATGTTTCCAGTTGCACATTTTACTGTTTATTTCTCCACAGTGCAATCAAAAATGCACCAGTTGTAGAAAGCATGGGACAAACATAATGCAACTCTATGAAGGGTGATATAACAAAAAAAAAAAATAAATGTTTGACATTGTAGGATCACTAGTTTTTCCATGAGGTAAGGACGTGAATTAACGCAAAAAGAACTCGTCCTTGCCTTCCAGCAAACTTCATATTTCTATGTTAATGTGGGTGTGCACTGTGTGAGTGTGTCTATGTACATTTCCAAATATATTCTATTCAGTGGTCAATGGATTCAAGTACAGCTCTTTGTCGCAAAGCAGAAAAACATGCTACTCATCTCCTGGTATGAAAGAACACCTGGAAGTGATATTTGAGTTTCTTTTTTCTAGCTCAGTGATGAGCTTCTGTAGACTTCCACAGCTGTCCCAGAATGGAAAAGCAATACTTGATGAAAAAAGCCAGTAAAATGTTTGTCTTGTTTAAATTCATTTCCTGACTGAGTAGACGGCATCAAAGAAAACAAATCTGGGAAAAATAAAGGTAAAGTGAAGAAAAAAAGAAAAGGAGAAAATTGTGTTGGACAAGGGCTAACCAAAGATTTAATGGGAAGCAGGCTAGTCTATGGATACAAATGTATGTTATGGCTTCCAAAAACTTTGAAGAGAAATTTTCTTAAATGCACTCTGAAGTCTTTAAGTGGGACCCTGGATAAGTTCAAGAAAATCAAATGAGGAAAAAATGGAAAAATGAGTGCTAGCACTGAATAGTTATTCTGATGCACTGGTCAAGTTGTAAAAGTCAAAAATGAAAATTAAGGATAGACTGACAATGGCAGATTTAGAAGGCAGAGCAGAGAGAGAAACTGAGGTTTACAGCCATCCCTGAGAAGCCGATTTGTACTCATTCCTACTGGCAAAATCTCCTTTCTCTGTTTCTGTGTTGACATAGTTCTTGGAATACTGTCTGCAACTTTATGAACATAATATTCTGTATGTCTGTTATTATTCTCCTTAAGAACCTGCATCCGAAATGCCACTCTCTCCTTATTTCTTGAACTCCCCCTCAGCTTAATCATCATCCCTTCCACTCTGGATTATAACCTACTATTCATGCTATGTATATGAGCCTTAAATATGTAGCTCTAAAATATCCCTTCAAATCAGATAATTCTAAACTATCTTGCTCTATTAGAAGGCTCATCTTTGCCCATGTAACTCTTACCCTCTCTCTCTTCCAGATAATTCCTTCAACTATTTATTAACTACTATCCATAACGTCTTCTCTGGTTGATAAAAAATATATTTACATTGAATATATATAGGCACATGTTAGAAAGTTAGGAATATAAGGTGTATATAACAAAAATTTCCTCGTTTGACATTTTATGCCAATAATTATGAAATAATATTAGTATATGTATTTCATTTTATTTAAAATATTTTACATATATTTTTTGTATACTATTAGGTCAAATTATGTCAAGAAATTTGATTGATTTAATGTTTTTCTTTCTTTTTTATAAGAAAGCATATATAAAACATATGCATTTTATGTTTTGATTATACTGAGTCTTTTAGAAGTGAATGTGTTCTTAATGTCTGTTTATACACTGGGTGGCTGTGTCATATGGGTTATTGATTAATTACTATATAATAATGCTTTAATTAATTTAGCATTTACGCTGAAAAAGGGACATTCCCGAAAGCTTTGTTTGTTATTGAATAAAGTGAGCGTTTTTTCTACCAGTTTGGTTCTTTTTTTACTGATAAAAAATATACCTCACTTGTAAATGAAACGAAAGGGACTAAAACATTTTCACTGCTTGTATGTTAAAATCCATATCCACAAACAAGAGCTTTCAGTTTCTCAGTTTTTCTAGCATCTTACGTTTTATTTCCATATATCATTAGCTGCATTAAAACAGAACCTTTTTTAAACTGCACTCCATCTTATCATGTCCCATAAATATGCGTATTACTGACCCAATTCGTGGGTGAGTACATTTCTTACAGCTACAGCCTTTGTTTCATCTCCGTTACTTTTATATAGTGAAAAGACTTGAAATTGTATCAAAATATTCCACAACACTGAGATGTCCTTTTCTGGATTTATCAAGTACAAAATAAATAAATCTGCAAATAAAGCCAACTTTTCTTGATGAGCATATAAATCATATACTTGAATTCCTGAGTCCCTTTTATGCCAATGGCTCTATAAATAAATCATATAACAAAGGGGAAAGAGGACACCCCATCCTGGTTCCTCTGCTCAAACACAACTTATCAGAGAGGAACCCTCCAACTTTAATTCTTGCCTCATATATCATCCTAATTAACTTTGTTGTATTAGGGCATGCAAACACTTCCAATGCTGTACTCATAAAATCCCAGCTTACTGTGTGTAATGCTTTCTCTGCACTGATACCAAACAGCAGCAGCAGTATTTTCTTACATTCTGCTTCTTTCTGGATCATCATTATTTTATTAATGTTGTCCAATGTTTGCTTACCCTCCACAAAAACCACATTAATACAGATCAATCCTAACACCTTTGCAATTCTTTTAGCTAGCATAGACAAACGCTTTTTAGTCATGGTTTAAAATTGAAGTGTACCTATACGAAGCTAAGTCTGAGGGGGTCTTTAACCTTTTGGATAATAAATGCAATTATAGCTTTGTTCCAAGATGCTGGTGTTTCCCCTCCTTATAAAATACTATTAAACAAAATCTTCCAGACCTTTATCACTTTCTTTCCTCCTAACTTCCAGACTTCCACAAGAATACCATCTACCACCATGTTTATCTAATCTCTCCTTATCTTAACTACTTGTTGAACCTCATCTTCCACTAATCTTGGCATAATTATGCCTTCATAAATATTTCCATTTGTGCTCTTTCTTGATTTCCACATTCCTCTGCTTTATACAAATTTTCATAACATTTCCAAAATATCTATAATACTTCCCTATATGATCACTAAGTTTGGAGAAAGCTTGTTTTACTTTCTGTTGCCTAAGTCAATGAGCTAAAATTTTATTACTCCAGAGTTATTAAAATAGTTGCCTAACAATTTTTCTAAGCTCATACATATCATCCAAATACTCACTTATTTTCTCTTTAGCACTCTGCAGTTGCTCCTCTTCCTGCTCTGCAAGATTCCCCTTATTCTGTAATGCTTTATCCTTTGTCAGCGCCTCTAAATATTTTCTAATACTTCTTAACTATATCCTTTTGTATTTTATTTCTACCATATGTTAAACTCCATTTTCATTTTATCCCACTCATTAGCTATCCCTTCTGAAGAAATTTCTATCCTCCTTAATAACGCTTAACTAATTTCCACTACCCATTGCTTAAATTCTTCTCTTTTTAACAGGAAGGTGGAAAAGTGCCAGTGTCTCATTTTAATTCATTACCCTACATTATCTTAGTCGTTATCAATGTGTGATCCGATATAGTTACTGGATATGAGTCAAACCTTTTAGTTAATTGCACATATTCCTGTGAAATGTCATTTCTATCCAGTCTATTCCAGTTATTGTACCTTGGGGAAGAATATGTAAGTTCTGCCCCAAGTTCCAACTACTTATATCATGTCTTCTATACCAAATATTTTCATAAATGTCTTAAGAAATCTACGCACTTTTCTTATATTTTCCTTTCTAGATCTCCCTGTTACATCCTCACTATTGTAACTCAAGTTCCATTCCCCACCTATAAGTAACATTCTCTGATGAAAGCCGATTATTCCACCACAGATTTTCTTAAGCTCCACAACAGCAGTTTTTTGGGAATATAAACACATGCCAAAGTAATCCTCCTCCCTTGTCAACAGCCTTTTACTACTACAAATCTACCATGCCCACTTAAACAGATTGCTGTTTATTCTTGTCTAATCTCTATTACCCTCCCAGATGTGAAATAAAAAAGACTGCATGCTTTCAGAAAACATTTACTTTTAGCTTTAAGAAAGTGCACTGGCTACCTTTAAAATTAAACTAAGCAATCTTCTATAAAACATATTAAATTATTAAGGCTGCTAGGGTGGCTACTATCTCATTCACTTCCTGTAATTTAAAACTTTACTTTTCACAAAACTGGCCGCCATTATTCCTTTAAATTCTGCATACTCAGAACTCTCAAGATTAACTGCTTGTACCTGCAGATAGCTCGTCTTCATGTAAAAGTAGTCAACAATGAGGAAAAAACTGTTAATTTACAAGATGCATGAAGGAATCTTTGTAAATCTGCCTCAAAACATTTTGTACAGGAGTCCCCCTGGCCAACTACATTCAGCTGAAGACTTCTTGCCTCTCACCAAAATCATTTTCTAATGGAAAACCTGCTAATATCTTTGCAGATGCAAGAAACTTAAAATTTTTCATGGATTTCATAGTTTTGCTTTCATAAAAAACAAAACAATACTTGTGTATAGCTTAAGCCAAGGATATTCATCTAGAAATCCACCCTTTTAAAAACAAGGAAAATTATTATCTTAATTCTACATATAAAATAATCAATTCACTTTCACACCCTACCACCCATCCCAGCAGCTCAAGATCACAATATTATATTAACTTAAACTTGCTCCTGTTAAGTCTTTCATCTTTTCTTATACTGTAAAGAAAAAAGAGGTAATCCAGAGTGCTCATGTAAGGTCTGGTATCCCACCTGTGACCCAGAAGGCTGCAGGATTAATAAGAAATAGAGCACAAAGGATTAGTCCAGATAAAATCACTTCAGCTAGCAGATCTAGGAGACTCTCTCTGATACCCTCCCTATGGGGGAAATAAAGACACCTTGTTGAAGTTTCCAGTACTTTATTCAGTTAAGTAGGTAAATGGACTCGCCATTACCTTCTTGGTGACCTTACTGAGTGAAATGTTGTAAAGGGATTGAAGTAAACAAAGGAATTTACTGAATTGCAGGGAAGAAGGTAATGTTAACCATTCAGGCAACTGCAGCTCTGCAGTGTGTAAAATAAAAACAGCAGCAGAATGCTAAAGAATATTACTATAAGGGAAGCTGTTAAGAGTATGTGGGAGAACTAAACCGAGGTTTAGTTTGATTAATGCCTGGTTTGGTGGTCATCTTAACAGAAGCATCTGCCCTGATGAGGGAAAAGTGTTTTTTTCCAGATATGTGTACGTAGTTATTTGGTTCTTGGACATATTTGAGGAGTTAGAAGAGGGTTATAATATTAAGAAAAATATAACAATGTGCAACAAATAAAAAGTTGCAGTCAAAGGTTTATAGAAAAAAGGTAAATATGTAAATGCAATGTCTAAATGATTGTAATATGATGTTGATGATGAATTTACAAACACGTTGTTTGGTAAACACGAAGTTCAATACACTTCTGCTAAAAAATAAACAAACAAAATAAAAATATGCTACTTAAGCCAGTTTCTGAACTTAATTCAGAGTGCTCAACATTTACTTAGGTTATCCTTCCTCATATTTTCTCACTGCTGCTTTCAGTGATACTGCACTATTTAACTGCTCCATACCTTGCTGAAAAAAATAATATAATGTCCCTGACTACAACTTAAGAGACACAAATGTGTTTAGTAGTTGTCATGGGAGAATAGGCATATCTACCTCAATCCCTCAAAAAAGAGGTGGCAATGAAAGGACAGGTTTGGAGGACATTTGACCATCAAGTCAATGTTCAGTAGCCCTCACTGCAACTGCAGAGAGAAAGCATGATGGTTACTGCAGTGACACGGGTTACATGTCCTCTATCCAGTGGTTGGGAATGGGGCTTAAACATGCTCTCACCATCAAGAGGCTGGAGAGGGCACAAAATACTACACATGGCTGTAAGAGTGATGGCCACAACACAAGCTGCTCTGTGGTGGCTCAATAGTTAGCAGTCATGGGCTACAAAAAGTATACAAAAATATTCTCTATACAATAGTTTTTTTTACTAAAAAATACCTTAGAAAAATAAAAGTCCATTTCAAGACTTGCATACAAAAGTGGTCTCTCTCTCTCTCTCTCTCTCTCTATATATATATATATATATATATATATATAAAGATATATAAACCTTACCTTTTCTATATGCTGAGTGACTTGATCTTCCATCCTTAAGTCCTTCTTCACATACTCTACCAATGGAATGTTGGAGTCACCTCCTGCCATGGCTAGGAATCCCAAGGTCACCTCCACCACTGAAAGACTTTCGCACACATCACTGTAGGAGTGTAGTTCCCCACTTATCAGGCTGAGCACTGAGTTTGGAAGGCTTTCCTAAAAATCACAATATGTACAGTTAGTTTTACAAAAAGCTGACCATTAATTCTCTGGTGTACTGACATAAAAGAATATAACAATTCACACATATTTTGAACTATTTATTAAACAGTTGCATTTCTAACTTAATTTCTAATACAAAATCAAACCAAGACTTTAACCCACACTAAATGATTATTTCATGCCTTTTATGAAAATGTGACATATGAAGGTAGTTCGTCAACTGACACTATCTCCACATGTCATCACTATATCCAGCCACAAATATCTATCAAAAATCAAGTTCCTTCTACACTGTCTTCACAGCTGTTCTATACTGTGTGAATGAAACCCTAAACAGAAAAATAGCGCACGCACACACACACACACACACACACACACACACACACACACACACACACACCCCGACACACATATCACACACACAAACAGCACACACTTGGAGTTGCACTTGATGGTCTTTGAACCCATGAAAACCCTAAGCAAAAAGTATTAGGCATCTAATGCCAAGGTAAGAAATTATGCTCATAGATACATGAAACTAATAAAACTCTTGGATTCAGGGTCAAACTCATTATTACACACAGGATTTCAAAAATGAGCTCCATAACCACCCTCTCTCCCTCTAAGGTTTATCACTACATTCTGGACATAAACATGATAGATTATATCTGCTCTACCCTTCTCCTGCCAACATTATTGATCATCTTAATCAGCTGAACAGTATTCTAGAAAAAACTGATGTTTTATTCTGCTAGAGAACTAATCAAACATTAACAATGTATGGCTGTGTATAGGTGCTTAGCATAACATTAGATCTTTGAGGGAGAGAGCCTGTTAGCTGCATGCTTAATACATGGATTCTACTCAACCACATCAGTAGTCAACCAGCCTAGACTTCTGAGCATGTGAATCTCCCCCAGGCTAAGCAAATATCAATCTTGTACTGTAGCCATGTCAACAAAGGGCAACACAAGCTATTCATGAAAGCAGCACTGGGAGGTGCCAGCTGTAGTCCATCCTAATGAGAAACAATTCATGAACACACAGTCAAACTTAAAATACACAAACAGTGAATGCAATAAATGTCACACCATACTGCAGCCCCTCATATACCTGAGCTGAAACACTTGTTAAATAAGCAGCATAAAGAGCAACGGCTCTTACTGAATGGGCTCTCTGACAGGGGTCTCAGGAATTGTGATGCATTTATCAGAATACAACAGAAATACACAAAAACAGGCCAGCTATTTTGATTCTTTTTTTGGCAGGCGGTCCTTGCCATTCTTTCGTGAAGGGACAAACAACTGATAACCTTTCTGATTTCCTTTGACGTATCCACATAATTCAAGTGTCTTGTGAAACATATTCGAAGTGTGAAACAGTACATGGCCTTTATTCTCATATTCAAAAACTAATGGCTGGATGGACAGGTCTAAAGAGTCAGACATCTTCTTTGTCACTGAGAGTTTTGTTTTTACTGCCACCCAGTTACTGAGTACTGTGTACGGACTTTCTGCTCACTCATGTTCAAAAATCCTACTGTCTTAAATTTCTACCAAAAAAGAGAGCTTCCTAGGAACAGAAAAAAAATGTAAACTTTATGAATCAACTGCTTAAAATAAATCTACAATCAGTATTACCTATCTGAAATTCAAGTCTCAGACTGATGATAGGCTATGGTGCATAAACTTGAGATGCACTGCACCTGTTAGGATTCATTTGCTTGAGAATCAATTTTGCGGAAAAAAGTGGAAACTGCAAACAATCCGACTTACAAAAAGTCTATCTTACACAGATGGTGCAACTAATTTAATGATTTGCATACTGAACAAAACTGTGGGATAAACTGCTTTGGGGCCCATACTAGATAACTCTCACTTGGCAAAGGAAGACAACCTAAGTGAAAGTTTTTTGCCTTCCCTCCAAATGTGCATAACTTCAGCCACCAAAGAGGCACTTTCAGGATGAAACAGCAAATCCTTCCTGCACAAAGGACTACGGACTCTACACTGGGATGTAATACAAAGGACTACGGACTCTACACTGGGAAGTAATACAAAGGACTACGGACTCTACACTGGGATGTAATACAAAGGACTACGGACTCTACACTGGGATGTAATACAAAGGACTATGGACTCTACACTGGGATGTAATACAAAGGACTACGGACTCTACACTGGGATGTAATACAAAGGACTACGGACTCTACACTGGGATGTAATACAAAGGACTACGGACTCTACACTGGGATGT
Source organism: Protopterus annectens (assembly GCF_019279795.1). Classification (NCBI taxonomy): domain Eukaryota; kingdom Metazoa; phylum Chordata; order Ceratodontiformes; family Protopteridae; genus Protopterus; species Protopterus annectens. The sequence continues at coordinate 45,759,151 of NC_056733.1, forward strand.
AATGCAAAGGACTATGGACTCTACACTGGGATGTAATACAAAGGACTATGGACTCTACACTGGGATGTAATACAAAGGACTACGGACTCTACACTGGGATGTAATACAAAGGACTATGGACTCTACACTGGGATGTAATACAAAGGACTATGGACTCTACACTGGGATGTAATACAAAGGACTATGGACTCTACACTGGGATGTAATACATAGCTTTGCTGCCGAGGCAGCATTTTTTTCCTAACGGAAGATTGCAGATCCGAGTAGTGAGCTTGCTAAAGACGTAAGGTGAGATGCAAGTCTGTTAGCTATCAGAAGCCTTTCTGACATTCTCAGCTTTACGTAAAACCTTCTGAAACAAATGAAATGTAAAAGAGATGTACAGTAAGCTGTAATAATACAGAAAGCAGAAGGCACTCATCTACCAAGACTGGGGCTTTACCACAGAGATCAAAATTTTGCATGTCTGTAGAAAGTCTTAGGGCCACGACTGCAATCCTCAGCAGCAAAAGATCATGTGAGAATGTAAGGGAACATATACTGTCAGAGTGTGGTACATCACAGTATTCCCCATCCTCCATGGAACAACAATCTCAATGGTACTTAAGTCATTTCAAGTGTGAATGTGGGAGAATTTATACTGTCCAGTATATTATCCTGCAATCTCAGAGTTAATATATACAAGTAGTGGGGGTGTTTAGAGATGTGTCCCATTCACAATGGGGAGGTGTCAGGACACAGTCTCCTGCAAAATTGCTTTAACTCATTACATCTGAGTGACACCTCCAGGTGCATTTGCAGTTAACTCCTACTGACGCCTCTAGGTGTCAAATACTGCTTGCTCATATTTGCATAAATAATGCCAAAACCATGCTATGTACAAAGTTTTTAAATATTTCTTCTTAAAGCTTACACAATGGCAAACTCAAATGCATTAATATTTGACCTCTGTGAAGTGCAGCTAAAGTGATATTAACTGCTGTTTTCATTATATTAATTTATATAGGTACAGTTTTCATATTTTTCTACATATCTCAACAATCAAGTAACACACACAGAACTCCTCAGCCTCATATGAAAGCTATCAGCTAAATGAATAAAATGCTGCTGACAGTATGTGTGTAACTTGAGTGGTTGCTAAGATACTGTATGTTGTTGTTTATCTTTCGGCTTTTCCCAGTTAGGGTTCGCCACAGTGGAACTCCGGTCTGCTAATGATTGGCAGTTGGTTTTTATGGTGTCGAGTTGCCAGCCCGATGCCCAACCTTCAATGAAGGCACGCCCATTCAACGCATGTCTTTCAAACGCCCACTCGACTGCGGGGAGGACATGCAGACTCCACACAGAAGGCACTCCCAACCCAAGCCGAGAATAGAGCGGGAGAACCTGTTGCTGTGAGGCAACAATGCTACCACTGCACCACCGCGGAAAGCTGAGATACTGTATATTGTTTACAAAATATTACAAACGTAATATTTACTGTTTGCTGTAAATTATAAAATTCAGTTTTAAGACTTCGAACCTAAAGAATACTACCACTATAAATAGAGTTTGTGATGAAGGGTTTGCCATTTATACTGCTTTCTTAAACCTATGGTTCCAGAGATATGAACAGTTGTTTGAAATGTGAGAACATAATTTGATTCTTTCAAAAGGCTTAGGCTCCGCCCATTGAAAGTTACACTTCAAATTTCCTGAGCTCCATTGGAGTGTAACAGTAAGAGAGAGACAGAGGTATGGACTTTCAGTGTGTTGCCCCCAGTAACTATATAAAATGAAAAAATAAAATATACAAGTAAATAAAAATCAACATGTATAACTACATCAGAAATTTGGCTTTAAAAGTTTCTACCAAAATGACCACTGCTGGTTTGGGATATGGTCCACACCAGCCAACCCAGATAAGGATCACACTAACAGTTACAGTGGAAGATTACAAAATCTGGCTTCCAGGTCTTTTACCACACCCCACTTAAAGCTTACTGCCTAACAGTTCTAACTTATCCAAATTAATAATCATCTACTAAACTGCTGGGTGCACACGTCCACAAACACATGTGGAGAGTAATTTCCAGTTGATGTAGATTCTGCCACCAACTTAGAACAGTATTTCATTCACACTCATATTACCAGTTACGGCATCACTCTTAGAAATGAGCTAAGTGAAACAGAGAAACTTGTGGCAGTTTACGCTAAGCAGTCTTTTGCAAAGGTAAATTTCAACACAGTCCTTACATGCCAACAGACAGCAGTACCATTCTATCAATTAACAAATAACGAGCCTCCAACTATTTAAATAAATACAACTCTTTAATAAAAGAAATAAGAAATACAGTAAGAAAATTAAATATATTGACAGGTAGGCCACTGCACAGGAAAACAGAAAATAATTAATTCCAGACAGATAAACCAAATCTGAAAAATTCTGTCTACATGAGCTTGTTACTCCTATCACTAACCTCTAGGTAAGAGAATTACTAAAATTATATCACTGTTTTAGAAAGTGCTATATATAAACAGGCAAAGTAAAATGAGAAATAAAATCACTGACATAGGGCACTAGTCATCGTATAAAAAATCCAAGCAATAGCTAGTGAAAATAGCTGCAAGATCAAGAACTCTCACGAGAAGATCTCTATGCCTGTCCCCTGGAAGTTTTTCCAAAGTAAATGAACACTGAGTGATATACATTTAGCATAATTCTTTCAAACCAATTTCACTTTCTTTGCCAGTCAAAATTTAAATTATAGAAGTAGATCTTATAAAAACCTAGATAACAGCAAATGCTGGTTCTGTCTGGCTAAGTGTGTGCATGTGACTGTGTATGCTCATTTCTGGCTACCTTAAAAAAGTTGGTTTCTTTTACACTGAATTTTTACAGTTTGCTCCAGGTTTACAATAACACGGTTGCAAGTCCTGTAGAGTCCTTTACATAATTTGTTGCATTTTTGATTCAACAGCAGCTTATTTTTAAAGTGCTGGGACTCAACATTGGGTCTTGCAACTGTAACAGGCAGCCAACCTTTCTTTATCAGAACAATGTGTGGATTGTACTAATCATATTGATGAGTATGCTGCCTCACTCTAACCTGCTGTTATTAAACTGCAGCACTTCCATCAGAGTTTTGATTTCTAGAAGACTGCCCACTTACTAAATGTTCACTTTCTTTTTGTAGAAGGCAAGAGCTCAAGTTTTACCTTGTTTATTTAAGTACCACATCAGTACTGTACTACATGTACTTACCTGAAATGTTCATTCAATTCTACTACCTTAAAACTATATTGAAATATCGCTCTGATTTATTTGAAACAGATATGTGTAGAAATAGCTGACAAGGTGCCTTGGACTTTTTCAGATTCTACATACATTCCTCAAGCATAATCTGATGCAGCCATTATCAGGATCTGGGCTGATAGTGAAGACAAGAACAGCATTTCCAGAGACCGGTTCTGTGGTTAGCAAAAGTAGGCAGCACTATTTTTATTGGTTAATTTGTTTAAATCAGTTTGCTCATTTGCTACTGTCATACTAAAAAAAAAACAAAATATACACTTCATGCATCGCCACTTAGCTAGGGTTAAACTATTCCCGGTGCCATAAAGTCTGCTCTTCAAATTTTTCCTTAGAACTATCCATTTTTTTAGTTTTAGCACTCACATCTTTTTCTTTGCGCTCAGCACCTGTTCAAAACTCGTAAGCACTAAATAAGCTACAAATTACTACAGCACTCAACATTCCTCACTTGCCTAGAGAAAAATAGTTTTTAGTACTTAATAAATAAGCACCTATCCAGGTATATCTAAGAGTCAGTTCCCGGTGTTTTCTCCTGTCTACCTGATGAATCTGGGCATCTTGGGGCAATGCAGCAATTCCCTCATGTACACAGACAACACTCTCCTCCTACCACTCAACACTACAACCTGTGAGAGATGCACTTATACAGCCAAACTGGAAGCAAAGCTCTCTTCACCTAAGACTGGACTAGACAGTCAAGAGGAGAAAGTAAACACTTGCACCACACCACACTCATCACTTTGTCCCTCAAAACCTACACCACCAGAACACACATATAGCAATATAAAACACACAACTATATTTGTGGAGGCTCTCAATAAAACTCTGCTCAAGCAACAGACCCCTACAAAGCAGAAACGCAAGCAGCCTCCACCCCCCCAACACAACCCAAATGACACATAACCCACAAACTCAGTGTGCCACTCAACCACAGCCCATAAGGCATAACTATGTACCCAACACTCTAGTCATAGGTGACATTATAGTCAGGCACACTGATGTTCCAATCACCAGGCTAAACAAGGAAAAAGTTACTGTCAGCTGTCAGGATCTGCCACATATCGCATGCACTCAGGTTACTCCACAACAAGTACAAATATGACTCGTCATTGTCCATGTTGGTGTGAATGACCTGAGACGTACCTCCCTGGACTACATGAAAAGTGGCATGGAGGAGCTCTCCGATCTTGTAGCCCAGGCAGGTATGACCCTAGCCATAGGTAGTATCCTGCCATCACCCAGAATGATACCACAGTACATGGACAAAATGATTCACTTCAACAATTGGCTAAGCTTCTGGTGTCATTCTAAGAGGATCCAGTATCTGTCTGCCTGGGATGACATGATCGACAAACCACAATGCTTTGCCAGAGATGGCCTGCACCTGTCACCCTTGGTATTCTGGATACTGGCTAAGGCTCTTCCCACCCCATAATGCCTTTTTTAGGCAAGGTTCAAGTGACAAATTCACCACCGTAACAGGTACAATAAAGCAAAATCTGAGGGTAATGCTACTCAATGCTAGAAGTCTAAACCTCAAAATGCATTCCCTTGAGGCACTCCTTAAAATGGATAACATCGACATCTGTGCAGTGACAGAGACCTGGTTCAAGGCTCCAGAGAGCACCCCTGCATTACCAGGCTATAATTCATACCACACCTTTCGGCCACCTAACCTGGACTGAAACACTAAAGGTGGAGGCGTGTCCATATTCATTAAGGATATCCACACCTCCAGGCTAGTTGCTCAGCATAATGCATCTGAGATTATCCAAGTGCAACTAACTCTGGGCAAGACCGCAATCCAAACTGTAACTTGCTACAGATCCCTCACCATGCCCCAGGATTCCCACTCCTCATTTCTTGATACACTGGAAAATATTAGGGTACAACCCAATACCCTAATAATGGGCAATTTCAACTACCCCACCATTAACTGGGAAAACTATTCATGTACCAACTCTTTTGCTCAACGTTTTCTGGAATTCATAAATTCAAACACCTTGGATCAACTTATACACACCCCTACCAGGGGCAGCAATATCCTAGACCTGGTCATTACCTACACGGGCGACCGGTGTTCCACACTAGAGGTCAATTCCTCGTTGGTCAGATCCGACCACAAGCTAACCACCCTAGACATCCACATCCCGCCTCCACTCCCCATTAGGGAAACCATCGTAAACAATTTCTCCAAAGCCAACTTCATGCTTCTTAAGACAGAAGTGGCAAACTTCACAATACCCATGCAGATGGACAATAGAGATAAGACTGCTGAATCCTACACAAATGCACTTTATTAGCACTTACACGAGTGTATGGATCGTGCTATCCCTAACAGAACCAAGATGCTATCTTCCAAAAAAAGGAAGCCAATCTGGTGGTTCCCTGCCATAAACAAACTCTACAAGAGAAGAAAGAAACTGTTGCAAAAAAAGAGTAAAATCCCATGATTGGAGGAACTCCCTGGTCAGCCTCAGTAAGAAGCTGAGATTGCTCATAAAATCCTCCAAAGCTAGTTAAGAAAACAAAATTGCCACTGATTCTGACATCCGCACTCTATAGTTATATGTATCTCAATGGCAACACTCAGATCTGCTCTGAGTTACAGCACAATGGCACTAAATATACAGAACCAACTGATATTGACAACATCCTGGCAGATAGGTTTAGTGCTAACTTTACCTCCCTCTTACCCCCTAAAGGGCCCATCTCTATACCAGAAGAATGCAAAGTTCATGTAATCACGGATGCACAGGTAAAAAAAAAAAAAAAAAACACTCTCCAAAGCCAGGAACAAAGCATCCATGGATCCTGACAACTTCACAGGCTGCGTTCTACATGAACTACAGAATGAACTGGCACCCCACCTAAGCACCATGTTCAATCATAAGCTCACCTCAGGCTTTGTGCCCACTACTGAATGGCGTACAGTGACGGTTATCCCACTCCACAAATGGGGAGCTACCACGGATCCCGGGAACTACCACCCCATTAGCCTAATGAGCCTGGTCTGCAAGGCCATGGAACATATCATGGAACTTATAAACAAAGACATTGGTAATCTCCACACTCTGGATCCCACCCAGTTTGGATTTATAAAAGGCAGATCATGTCTCCTAAACCTGATAGACTTCTTTGAAGCAGTCACCAAAGCCGTAGATGAGGGTAAGGTGGTTCACACAGCCTATCTAGATCTCACCAAGGCTTTTCACACCATCCCCCACTCTGGAATTATAGATAAACTCACTAAACTTGGTATAAATCCCTATGTCACAAGATGGGTGGCCAACTGGCTCACTGACAGAACCCACACTGTGAAAGTAGCAGACTCCAAATCCAACTTCAGACCAGTGACAAGTGGAGTACCACAGGGTTCAGTCTTGGGTCCTCTCCTGTTTGGAATCTACTTTTCTGAAGTACAGGCTAACACAGAAGGTCTTTGGCTAACGAAGTTTGCAGATAACTGTAAACTAGGAGCCATAATTGAAACTCCTAACGATGTGGACATCCTACAAAAGGGCCACACTGCGACAGATGCTTGGTGTCAAAGCCATGGCCTCAAGCTCAATGCCAAAAAGTGCATTGTCATCCCCTTTGGTAAAAACTCTGTACCTATGAGCTATCACATAGGTGGTAGTCTAACAGTGAAAGTGTGATAAGAGACCTTGGGACACAGGTGGACAGTAGTTTCTCCTTTGATAATCACATTGCCACAGTAGTTAGGAAATCCTTGTACATGGCACACCTCATCACAAAAGGTTTCTCATCCAGGAAAGAAGAGGTCATTGTTCCCCTCTACTTGTCACTCATTAGACCCATTATAGAATACAACGCCCCTTTTGATATGTACCTCACAAGACATCTACAACAACTGGAAAGGCCGCAGAGATACCTCACAAAGAGGATTACTGGCCTCAAACAGATGCCCTATGCAGACCGTCTCAAAAAACTCCAGCTTTACTCCGTCGCATATTGCCTACTCAGAGGCGATCTCTGCCTAACATACAAAGCTATGTCAAACCCAGAGTTGTTGGACATGCTCCACTTAAAGAAATCCCAGTCCCTCTGAGCTACACACTCTAGGGACATAAACCTTGTCACCACAGCAAAAAGAACATGCTGGAGGGATAGATTCCTGTCCCAGAGACTTCCCAAACTCTGGAACAAACTACCTACCTATATCAAACAAAGCTCCTTATTAGCACTCCAAGAAAAATCTTGATGCTCGGATGTGAAATAGGAAATTCACCCCGGTAATCACCTCTGTGGCTCTGCTCGACAGGGGCACAGGAAAATAATTTTCTTGGGTGGCGAAAGCCAGTGTACCTTTTTGGCTAGGCTTATATAGGCCCTAGGGCCAATAGCCTAGTACCTACCTATGAACTAGAACAATTTGCAATATAAAGGTTGTGGCTTGATTCTAAACATTATTCATTGGTCAGAGTTCTTATCACATGGAGTCTTGTAAGCAGAACTATTAAAAAGCATGAATTAATGACATCCAGTACTCCCCATGGCACTGTCCTGCTGAATCCCAAGGAAAGCTTACCACCTGAGCCTTAAACCTTTTTTCTTTGACTCTGTCTCATGGGAGGAATACTTTTATAAGGTTGCAGTTAGGATGTAATAACAACAACAACAACAACAACAATAATAATTATTTTATTTGACATTTGTTTACCGGGATGGTCTGACTGGGTCTACAGAAACCATTTTCAGCAGAGGCCCGGGGAAAAGAGCTCCACATACAGTACAATACAAATACTGTATAATCCAATACAATAAAAATTACATTAGAAATACTATACAAAAAGTAAGTTGAAAGAACAAACTGATACAAGATGTTGCAATATACTACACATCTAGACAATTCTATACAGTTAAAACATTACAGACAATAATAGTCACTCTCACCATACAAGATGTAGACAGTGTTCAAAAAAGTAGTACATAGGTAGTGCAATGTGTGACATTGACTGTAATAGTACATGCAAAATAGAATATTAGCTTCAGTTAGGAAAATAGCAGCCAGAAAGTTAGTGATGCAGATAGATAGCGAGGGACAGTTAAGAAGAATAGAAGCAATAAAGCCTGAGCAGTAGCTTACGGATATGGTATACAAGCAGAGAAGGAGTTAGACGAGCCTTGGGATATTGCAGTCTGTGAGGGATTGAAATGTGACAGAAAGAGGAAGACCTGAACATTAGGTGGGCTTTATGCAGGAGCAGAGCCATGTATTTTTAAGATGACTTTTTAAAGAGGCTTTCAAATGGGTTAGGCCAGGCATAGACCTGGTAGCTAGAGGTAGTGAATTCCGGAGTATAGAGACAGAGTATGAATACAGAGTGTGACCAGGTTTTCTTGTGGGTTTTGAGATAGCGAAGAGATTTTTGTCTTCTGATCATAGAGATCGATTTGGTGTGTAAGGTGCGACTAGACTGGCTAGAGCAGGGCATGCAGTAAGCTTGAAAATAAGGTTGTGTAAAGTGGATAGCTGAATAAAGGCAAGTTGGTTGGGTAGTTCAAGCTAGTTTAATTCTAGGAGTGGTTTACAGTGGTGTGTGATATTTACAGTTTGTGGCAAACTTTGCAACTTTGTTGTAGCACTGTTCCTAGGGCGGCCGTGGTGGTGCAGCAGTTAGTGTTGCCACCTCACACCAAGAGGTTCTCCGGTTCGATCCTCGGCTGGGGTGCCTTCTGTGCAGAGTCTGCATGTCCTCCCTGTGGTTGCGTGGGTTTCCTCTGGGTGCTCCGGTTTCCTCCCACATCACAAAGACATACTGTAGGTGGACTGGACACTCTAAATTGGCCCTAGGTGAGAGTGCGTGAGTGTGTGCGTCTTCTGTGGAAGGTTGGGCACTGGGCTGGCAACTCGACACCATAAAAAAACTCCACTGCCAGTCATGCATGGACAGGTGATCTGCTGTGGTGACCCCTAACTGGGATAATGCCGAAAGAAGAAGAAGCTGTAGCACTGTTCCAATTTGCTTATGGTAGAATTTTGTAAGTTAGTTAAGATAGGGGCACCATAAAGAAGGGAGGAAAGTAAAAATGCTTTTTGCAAGGGTAGTTTTGGTTACTGCAGTAAAGAAATGTTTGTTTCTTATATGAGTCCCAGTTTTGGATGAGTTGCCTTTACATTTTGCTGTATATGGGCTCAGATGAAAGTTTATTGTCAATGATAACACCTAGAAGTTTGGTTTCCTGCACTATTTCTATGACAGTTTTGTCAGATGCAAGGATGTTGAAATGATCAGTGACAGGAGAGGTGTTTTTGGGATGAAAGAGTACTAGTTGTGTCTTCTTTGGATTAAGAAAGAGTTGGGCATTTCTTAGCCAGGATTCAAATGCAGTAAAGGACTGTATTATAATAACAGTGATAATAATAATAAAGTGATGCCAGTACAGGGGTAGCAGGTGGATTAAGTGTTAGGGTAGTATAGGCTAAAAAAGAAAAAAAAAGAAAGCAGCAGCTCTGCAAAGATAGGGAGCTCAAAGCACTAACTGCAGTATGCAGCCCACTGGTGAAGGCCCCAAAGAAAGCAGACTTCTGAGGACCACATAAGATCTATTAAGGTCTTCAGTAAGACTGGCAAGATCCAAGCAAGAATAGGCAACTCTGTAGAGACCACAGACTGCATTACACTAACCTGCTGTAACAAGCTCATGGTCAACACAAACTAGCTAACACTTGTTTACCATACTATATAAAATTAGAAAAAATAACTATTGCTGGATCTCAAACGACATCATTTTGCAATTATTATGTCATAAATGCAGCAACTCCCTGAGTTTACCTACTGTAATATGTACACATAATAGGTAATTCAGATAAGCATAATAAATTAAGCAAGTCATGACTGGCAGAAAGGAGATGCAACAGCTGTTACAGTTTTCTCATTACTTGTTTAATACTTTGTGTCCACATTCATCCACTAGGAAATAGCAGATAGAAGATATGTACATCACATAAGCAAGTGAACTATGCAAGATGCAATTACAGCAGAAGTAACTTTAATGCCAGTCTAATTGTAAAAGCATGCAGTGAATCTCAGACAGCAGATTTCAGATAAGAAAATCTAATAACAGCTGCAGCTGTATCAGAAACAACATAGGCTGCTATTAGGCAGCATACAAGTTGAGTCTTTTTAAGCCTAGCATCTGCAATTCCACTAATATGACCCGCAGGTTACTGGTCTTGTCCATAAGGGACAGGCGGACTAGGCATGGGGTACATCTAACTACCCAAATGTAAAATATGTCATAAAATATGTCAACACAAGATTGTAGCTGTTGGCATTATATCATCAGATGCAACAAAATAAGGCTCACCCCATTAAGAGTTAGAGAGAAGCATGGGTGGTCCTAGTCCAAGTGGATAATCTATATAGATTTTTCTAAGGCTTTTCTTTCTATGCATTCCGATCCGGTGACATGAGGTAATTGTAAATTCACTTAGAATGTCCAGAATACAGTGACTATAATGGGTCTAGTATGGGAATAACAAAAAGGAACAGCTGAGGACAATTACCTGGAAATTGTAAGTTTAGACACAGGTTGTCCCTTGATCAAAAAATAAACAGTTGATTTGCTTTTCTAAAGGACTTAAATCTGTTAGTAGTCCAGAGCATGTTAAATCCTTTTTCCCTGATTTTTATGAAGTCTGAGACTAACAGCATGATTCAAATTAAACACTGAAATCACTTTCAGCACAAAAGAGGGATTCAAATGTGACCCTATCTATGTGGAACATGAGGTAAGGTTCACCCACCATGGCAGTCTGCATTTCTTCAGATACTCTTCTTGCAGATGTCACAGCAATGATGAGTACAGTTTTGCAAGTGAAGAATCTTAAAATATTCTTGATGAGCAAATTCAAAAGATGATGCAGCCAATTTCTCCAGCACAAAATTGAGATCCCAAGGGGGAAAAACAAGTTTTTGAGTTGGTCTTGGCTGTAAAACTCCTTTTAGAAACTATTTTGTAACAAATACAGATATAACAGGAGGATCCATTAGCAGACATACTGAAATACAGTGGCATAGCTGGGGCTGGGGTGTGGGGTTGGGGTGATAGGGGTTGTTCCGCCCTGGGCAGCACTCGAGAAGCTGTTGTGTGTTTTTCTTTCACCTGGTGGCTAGTCAGATGGTGCCATGGTAGCTTTTCATTTGGGGGAGATGTAAACACGCACGCAGCAGGCAGTCCTTTGATGGTCATGCAGTCGCACATCCAGATGTGGAAAAGCGTGGGAAAAATAGCATCAGGAACCCTGGGCTGAGAAGAAAAATATAAAGGACAGGTACTTAAGTCTGATTTAGCATCACTTAACACTGTGGTAGTGGTTCATATACCAATGAATCCTTATAGAAAATGTACAGCATTTCTATAATTGGGAAAAAGAAGTTATGTACTCACCATAAAGTTCCACGTTTGTTGTCCATCTCGCCCTTCATTCTTACTGGTTGGGTTCAGAGCCGATCCTTGGCTCCGACTTGGCCGAATCCTGAAGCTGAAAGTCTTTCACTTGGCTCATGGCTGAATACCTACCCCATCATGCAGTGGTGTAATTCCCCAGATCTTGTTTGCTGCTAACCATAGTAATGCATTGACATGTGTCATATTTGTAGAATATAGATATAACAAAGAAAGTCAGAGAAGCTCCTTGCCTAAGGAAAAAACTCGAGGTCTTCCAGAAGCCTTGGTCTGGGGAAGGCAGGAGGGTCATAAAAATGAAGGGCGAGATGGACAACAAACATGAACATTATGGTGAGCACACAACTTCTTTATGTTATGTTGTCCCATCTCGCCTTCATACTTACTGGTTGGGACATAGTTCCTAGCACTACATTTCCTGGGTGGCTCATGGGAGTACACTTTTCAGCACTGTGGAACCAAAGGAGGCCCTGTCCCTGGAGACCAAATACACTTTATAATGAGTGATAAAGGTATGGGGCCTTGCCCATGTAGCAGCGGCACAAATACTGTCCACTGAGTCTAAGCAGATGATGTCGCTATGGCCCTTGTAGAGCTTGAGGCCATGGCTTTGACACCAAGGTCCCTTGACCTTGAATGGTAGCTCTTTGTTATTAGTACTTTAAATAAAGGTGATGCAACTTGAAAGCCAGTTTGAGAGTGTGACCTTTGAAACAGGCTTACCTTTTTTTGCTTCTGAAAAGGAAATAAACAATTGGTCAGATTTCCTAAAATTCTTGGTTCTGTGTAAATAAAAGTGGAGTTGTCTGTGCACATCTAATTGGTGGAGCTCGTATTCTGCCTTGTTGCCATGATTGAGGCAAAACACTGGCAGCTCAATAGATTGGTTTAGAATAGTTTGAGAACACACTTTAGGTAAAAAGGATGGGTTAGTTTGAAGAGATGCTCAATCCTTATGGATGATCAAGTAAAAAAGGTTTGATTGATAGAGCTTGCAATTCTGAGACTCTCCTTGCAGAAGTAATGACCACTTATAAAATTGTTTCCCACAGCAGAAATTTGAGGTCACATGTTGATGAGGGCTCAAATGGAGGTAAAGTTAGATATGATAGAACAAAATTCAAATCCCATGGTGATAGAGGATCTTTAATGGGAGGTCTTAATAAGCAAGTACCTTTTAAAAATGCTTTGCACAATCTGTGTGACATCAAGTTAGGAGTCCAGTCACCTGTAAGGAAACTAATTGGACTTTAATAATAGCTGCAGCAGAGCCTTTTTGAAAGAGCTCTGCCAGGAATTCAAGAATAGAGCTGATAGGGGCAGAGAAAGGATCAATGTCTTTTGTTGCGGCCCAGTATGAGAACCTCCTCCATTTACCAGAATATAACTTCCTGGTTGAAGCCTTGTGTGAAGATACTAAGATATGCTTCACTACTGGTGTGAAATTATGAAGCCTGACTAAACTTGGAACTGGAGCAGCCATGCTGTCAGTTTGAGGGTTTGGAGGGAGGGGTGGGGTGCTCTGGACATATGAGTCAGAAAGAACCCACGGTTCCTCCCGAAGATGAGGCCAGAGGAAGGGAAACCAAATCTGATGAGGCCAGTATGGGGCAATGAGAATTAGCCTGCCTCCCAATGACTTTGGTTATTAGAGGAAAGGGGGGGAAATGCATAAAGAAGTCCTGGAGGCCAATCGTGGACAAGTACGTCCCTTGGTGACTCCCTCGGAGGGGGGATTAGGGCAAAGTAGCTGCTGCATTTGGCATTCATGGGTGTTTCGAAGAGACTGCAGCAAGGCTGGCCCCATTTCCAGAAAATAATCTCCATTATCTCTTGTCTTAGGGACCACTTGTGAGGCATGAGTACTGCCCTGCTGAGTCTGTCTGCTATCATGTTGGATTTCCCCAGAATGTGTGTTGCTACTAGAAAGCACTGGGAAGATGTAGCCCACTGCCATACTCCGAGTGCCTCTCAAAAAAGGGGATAGGACTTGGTTCCTCTTTGCTGGTTTATGTACCAGACCACTGACATTTTGTCTGTCTGAATTCCAATTATTCCTAATGGAAGAGAGTCCTGAAGTGCTTGCAACACCAAGAGCACTGCTCTCATCTCTACATCATTGATGTGCAAATGGGCCTCATGCTCCAGCTATGTGCCTTGGACTGTCCTCCCCAGATAATGCCCCCACCCTATCTGGAGGCATCCATGGCCACTGTCACCACAGATTGTTGTAGGGTAAAGGGGTGACCTAATGTCACTTGACTGGAAAGAAGCCACCATTGTAGATCCTTCTTGCATGACTCTGGGATTCTAATCTGGTGAGACATGAGAAGTTCTTGAAATGACCGTTGAGAAAAAAGGAGCCACTGAAGAATTCTCATGTGCATACTGGCTAGGGGAACTAGGGTTATCGTTGCTGTCATGGTTTCTAGAACTTTTAAAACTGTTTTCACTTTCACTTTTGTTCTTGGCAGAAAAGTGGAAATCTGTTGTTTGAGTAGAGAGACTCTTTCCGCAGATAGCTTTGCCATCAAGGAGATGGTGTTGAGATCTGCTCCTATAAATATAATATGCTGACATAACAACAAGGCAGACTTTTTTGAATTTATTGTTATGCCCAAGTGAGAACAAAGTTGTAATTTGGCTTCTCTTGCCTGTTGTAGTAGATTTCTGTTGATGGCAGTCAGGAGCCAGTCGTCTAGGTACGGAAACACTTGGAATCCCAGTAGTCTCAAGTGAGTCGTGACTACTGCCATGCATTTAGTGAACACTCTGGGGGCTTTAGTGAGACCAAAGGGCAGAGCTCGGAATTGGTAATGACTGGCTCCAAGCCAGAAGTGCAAATGACTCCTTGATGGCCTGTCCATTTTTATATGGTAGTACGCATCTTGGAGGTCTATCTAGCACACCAGTTGTCTTTCCCTAAAAAGGGGAGAACAGATTGCAGTGTCACCATTCGGAAATTTGACTTCTTTACAGATTCATTTAGTTTGCTGAGATCCAAGATGGGTCTCAGTCCTCTGTTTTTTTTGGCACCAAAAAGAATCTCGAGTAAGTTCCGAATCCTATTTGGTCTGTGGGGACTCTTTGGATGACTCTTTTGTCCAGCAACTTTTGAATTTCTACAGTTCCCTGTTCCCTTTGGCTGGATGGAACGTCTTGGATATTTCTGATGTGTGGAACGGGAAGCCAAAAGACAATGGAGTAACCTCTGGATATTATACTTTGTACCCACTTGTCTTTTGTGATCTCTAGCCAGTCTTCTGGATACAAAGATAAATGCCCCCAACTGCCTCCAAAGGAGGGCAGGCGGGCCTCCTCTCAGGAGCACTGAAAGGGTCGGCCGCAAAAAGAATCACGGGCAACCTGATTTTGTGGAACCCCTCTTCCACATGGATAATGTCTACCATTACTACTTCCATCTCTGCCACTGGGGAAGGATTCACCTTGTGTGTCTTGAAAAACTCCCTGGGATTTTTTGAACCACATCTTACCATCCTTCTGACCCTTAGGATAGGGTTTGAAAGGTATGGAAAAATGTACTCTAATGGCAGAGAGAGTTTTCCCCTTCCTGCTAGCATCTGGTGACTGCGTCTGACTTTTGGTCAGAAGAGTGAGGAACCATCGAAAGGGGCACTGACAAAGATAGACTTGAAAGGCTCCGCAAAGTTACACAAGCGCATCCAGGAGTGTCTCCTTACGGAAACTCCTGAACCCTGTGCCCTACTTGCTCCATCTGCTGCATAAGAAATCAGTCTCATGGAGGAGTCCACTACGAAGTTTAAAGTTGATAGCTGAAAGGATACCTTATCTTAGAACCCCTGCAGCTAATGTACCTTGAAGAGTATCTCCTAACTCTTTCAGGAGATCTCTAAGTCTAGTGACATGCGTTAGGTAGTTCAGCAATCTAAGGGCAAAAGTCACTAATGAAAAAATACACTTCCCATATCGGTCCATCGTTCGAGACTCTTTGCTCGATGGATGAACAGATGAGGACGTTTCGGAAAGTTCCTTCTTAGTGGCTGCTGCCATCACCATATTATCTACAGGGACGTCTTTTGTAAGACATTCTTTGTCTGTTGGAGCCGTAATAAATTTGGCCTCCGAGGGACTGGCTCCATTGCGTCTGGTAACTCCCACCCCTTTCAACTAACTAGTTCCATGAGTTTGTCAAAAGGCAGAGACAGCCAGGGGGCTGTAGGTTGAGATCTAAAGGCCTTCAGGTACACAGGCTCCTCATCAAAAGGGTTGATGGGTTTCCAGCCACCTCTCTGTTTAAGGATTTCTAGGATATCAGCAAAGGAGATATCCTCAGAAGGCAACCGTTGGGACCCTCCTGACACCTCAAGGTCAGTGTTCGAGGTGATTGACTCGTCTGGAGAGTCCACGTGCTTCCTCTTGCAAAGTCTCTTCCAGGGAGCTTCCTCAGAAGGGTATTCTGGAGAGGTCTCAGAAGAATGTTGTTTGCCCAATGGGGCAACCTGAGGCCTGGAATCTTTGCTGTCCTGTGGTTGGGGTGGTGCCAAGACAGAAGCTGGTGCTTTAAGGGGAAGAATGCCAGTACCTTTGTGTACAGCAGTAGGGGGGGACAGCACACTCCTCATCAGCTCAAAAGCCATTCACCCCAGCTCCAAGGACACTTCTGGTTCCAAAGAAGCAGAGGGAATCCCCAACACCAAGGAGGCCAACTCTGAACCCGATGGAGGAGCCGAGCTGACCAGCTCCGAAGCCCCGAGAGGCAAGCTCAGAACCAAAGAGTCTCAGATCCAAGTGTCCCCTCCAGACCCGACCAGAGAGCTTCGGCTCCTAGACATCCCGGATGGCACCAAGGATGTTGGAGCAGACAGTAGTTACGAAATCCCCAGAGTGGGTCTTGGCACTGAAGATTCTACTACAATGGGTACCAGCATTCTGGCTCCAATGTTCCAGTTTGGCTCAGAGGAGGAATCGACGTGGATGCAAAGGTCTTCATTAGCTCTGAAACTGACTGGGTTGGAGCCAAGAATAGTTTTGCCAGTGACTTCAGCAGTATGCGCACCACCCTACCCACATAGTCATCCGATAGGCTCCTGGAAGACATAGAGAAAAGGGTTGGTGAGCGAGATCGCTGTAAAATGGGAGATCTCAGAGTAGGGGAGACCAGGAACAATTCCAGAGACCGGCTGCGAACCAGAGTCTCTCTCAGCTCCGAAATTTGTGGAGCTTGGTTTGTTTGATCCAGTAGGTTTTGGATCCGATTGGGTAGTCTTTGCTGTCTTCTCTGGCAGTTGCGAATGGCCAGAAGAAGATGAAGAAGCTCTCTTGGTAGGTATGTCAATTTTGGCAGATGGAGACTTAGTCTTACTGGAGGTCCTCTGACTTTCTATGTTCTCAGAGAAAGGAGTCTGCAGAAGCCCTCTTACAATAAATTTGTTTTTCCTCTCTAGTAAAACCCTAGAGCTAAAGGAATGGCAGAAGGTACATGATTCTTGCAAGTGAATGGATCCAAGACAGTACACTCAGATACTATGACCATCGATTAAGGGCATTTTCTGGGAGCACTTTTGACATTTTTTAAAGCCAGATGGCTTTGTTTCCTTTTGGTCTTTAGGCATTATGGCAAGGTGAACAACAAGCTACTACTATTTTTTATTAGTGAAATAAAACTAGAACACACTGCAATTCAAACCACACTCTGAAAGGATTATATAAGTATATATAACTATAAACTGCCCACCACACACACATACATATATATATATATATATATATATATATATATATATATATATATATATATATATATATATATAAAGTTTTGGAAAGTCTGCAAAAAAAAATCTAAAACAACTTTCTAGAAGGGAAGGAAGTTAGCTTTAACCTCTAACTTAAACGGGCAGAAGCTTAACTAACTACCAGTTCGGGGAAAAGGAACACAACAACAGGTTACAAACACAATGATTGGAAGCACTTCTAACTTAAACAGTGCTCCAACAAGAAAGTACAACAAAACCCTGAAAGACACAGGTTAGGAAAATGAAATGGGATACGAGAAAATGGCCTGACGAAAGAAGCAACGGCCAACCACAAAGCCAAAAATGGCAGGGAAAAAAAAAAAAAAATATATATATATGTATATATATACACACACACACACACACACACAAACAGCAAATGTGAAAAAAAACACTCTACAGGACAATATATGTAACTAATTGAAACAAATTACAAGTAAATATAAGTTTCTATGAAAAAAAATTCAACACTTAGACAAGGCCAAGATGAAGAACTTCCGATCTGTTTACATGGCAAACGAGATCCAGGGAATTACATCACTGCATGATGGGATAGGTATTTAGGCAAGAGCCAAGTGAAAGACTTCAAGTTTTAGTATTCGGCCGAGCCGGAGCCGAGGATTGGCTCCAAACCCAACCAGTAAGAATGAAGGCGAGATAGAAAAACATAACATTTAATGCTTCTCTTCCTTTCTTAATGGATTAGTTTTATAAGGTGATCAAGACAGCAGTTTTTGTTAGATTAGTAGCAATATAATGTCGTAGGCTGAAGTGTGAACATGTAAATCTAGCAGGTTGTTTAGGAACAAATGTCTAACAGACAAGCTTAGTCTCACTTGATTTCTAATGAAATTGCTTCTTTCTTATGGACAAAAAACACACTTTACATACTCTTTTCAATGCATATCGTAACTTGCAGTCCATCATTCAGTCTATTCTGTACTGTGCTGGGTGTCTTTCAAGTTCTGCAATCAACCAGATCCACACTGCATGGGGGTGGATATATGTGTATGGATATTACAGAGTTTGTTCAAGCTTTAGTTGCCTGTCTCCAACCCTAAAATGGAATATCTCATTTTGTCATATGCTGATTCTACTGAAACTCATTCTGCATAACCCATCTCATCAGTTACTTCCACCTCCTGTAACTTGCAACCAATAGCAACAAGTTTCCACACCCTAACTTTACATCTCTGTATATTGTACTAGTCTGGGATGTACCCCACTCTTGTCTTACAGGGCCTCATTTCCATATGTTTCTTAGCTATGTTTGTTCTGTATTAAAAATCCTGCAACACCTTAGACACTACTCAGCTGTAAGCAAATCTATCCCCCTCCTCTGTTGTTTGCTCGATGAGACAGTCAGAATTTTAGCTTACTAGTATCTCTTTTCAGCAGTACTTGACTATTCTCTCTGCCAGGTTGGAAAACAACCATATCAAACTTTAAGCATTTGTTTCCCATCTGGTTGGTGCTTTTTCATGCTGTATGACTCCCATGACTAGTATTATGCAGTGCATCTTTTCCGGAATCTGCTCTATTTCTTTCTCATCTTTCACCAAAAACATTCAGATTTTGGTGTTAGAGGCAGAACATTGTCATCTACATTGGGTGCAGTTATTTCATAAAACCTATGCCCACATTATACTCTTTACACCTTAGATATGAGAAGGCAAGCTGTGTCAACAGCAATACCCCTATTCACTTATGTTTGCTTAACTGGAGACTTTTGATGCAACCTTTGCAGGTATACCAGAACTGAAGACCACAACAGGAGATAAGAAACAGTGCTTACAAATGAAACAATAGATAAAAAGACTGCACAAGGTGTGGCTTCATTTACAGACAGACTGCAGCTATGTTTTACTACATAACCAAGTGACCATGAATTTAGAGAGGTCTACATGGATCAGGACCTAATCAAGGAAAGGATGCTAAGTGATTTACTTTAATCAACATCTGACTGCATAGAAAGATGCACATGTTATTGAAGGGGTTGCTTGGATGAATGTTTCATTTTGGATCTTGTACATACTAGGAATGCTACTGAAGGGGTCACTTGGGCAAATGTTTCATTTTGGTACTTGTACATACCTCAACATTTTACTGAAGGGGTTGCTTGGGCAAATATTTCATTCTGGTGTTTGTGCATACCTCAACATTTACTGAACGGGTCGCTTGGGCAAATGTTTCATTTTGGTATTTGTACATACCTCATTTTACTGAATGGGTTGCTTGGGCAAATGTTTCATTTTGGTGCTTGTGCATACCTCAACATTTTACTGAAGGGGTTGCTTGGGAAAATGTTTAATTTTGGTACTTGTGCATACCTCAGCATTTTACTGAAGGGGTTGCTTGGGTGAATGTTTCATTTTGGTGTTTGTGCATACTGTACCTGGACATTTTACTGAACGGGTCTCTTTGGGAAATGTTTCATTTTAGTGCTTGTGTATACCTGGACATACAAAAGAAGATTCTGCTTGGGGAAATAATTAATTTGTGTATCTGGGAAGTGCTTGTGCGTACATGGTCAGACTGCTGACGTGATCACTGGGCAAAAGAATTTATTGTGTCATTTTAATGTTTATGCATAAACAATACAAATTAATGACGGGGTTACTGGGGAAAATAATTCAGTGTGTCAGGGAACATGCTTTTGCATAATTGGACAGCAACCCGATATCAAAGGTGAGGCATCACTTTTAACAACGGATGTGAATACCATCATTTTCACTTTTTGTATGACTATGACATGTATTATGCTTTATATGGGGGGGGGGGGCAAACTCAGAGCCAGCCCAAGGCAGCACAAACTCTAGCTACACTGCTGCTGAAATGTCCACAAATGTTCAGTACTATATCTGCTTGGTGTATTTTGTTAATGGCAGTCTGATGAAGCAATTTCATTGTGAAAGTGCTTACTAATTTTTGACTACTTCCAATTAAATACTTTTAGCCTGTAGCTGTGTGTTCTGGTGTTTTACTGAGATTTCTGGAATTTATCAATTACTGTTATGCTCTACATCAGATTTATCCAGGTACACTGCTTGCTTTTCTACGTAAGCTGGAAGTAATAGACTGTATTAATTTTATGAAAGCACAAATAAGCAAGTGGACTGGTATTCTACAGTAAGTGCTGTTAACTGAAAGGGCACATTGTGGGAATGCTCCAAACCTGGCTATGACAAAAGCAACCTAGACCTTTAATAGTAAAGATGGAATCCTAAAAGCAGGAGTAGATTCTGACAAAACTGTGGCAGAAGGACAAAGTACTAAAAGTGGAAAACAGCAGTGTGTTTGTGGAGAATGATTACTCATTGTCCACCAGGCGGAAGAGGAGTAAAGTATTCCACTATTCAGGGAATGTTGAGAAGCAGGTGTGAGATTCAAACTGCTGTACCCAGTTATCTTCAAAATATTCTTCGCTGGATGGACAAAATAAATTTTTGATAAAGTACATGATAAGGAGGAAATACAAAAGTTTGTCAAAAGAAAATGAGCTGTGAAACAGAAGGAGATTCTGCTTCTTGTTCTTCTGGTAATAAAGACCACATAGAGACTGTACCTCTGAATCTTCTTCCATTGTTTCAATTGAAAATGCTGGAGAGAAGGAAGGGAGCATGACAGTTGACTAGAAGAATTGACAGTACATTGGAAATGAAGCAGAGACAGAATTTGGGAGATGAAGATGAACAGTAATACAAGCAGAAACTTAATGTGAGATTACAATGCAATAATTATATTTCTGAAATATGACAGAATAAGAAAATATGGAATTTTTGGACTTTTTCAGAATTTGGTGGACTTGTGGGGGACTCTGAAGTATCTGCCCTACTTCATGTGATGAATATTGGGAAAATGATTTTGGAGCGGGGAGAAAGCTAACTGTAATGTAAAGAAAACATTTTCTTTATAGTACTTTTTTTTGGTTTATGGTTTTCTTTGCATGTTATAAAGTAAAGTTGTCACAGTTAGTTTTAAGTGTAATTGAGATTATAAATAGGGGTTGCTATTATTTTTGTTTCCTTTCTTTCTCCTGTCTTTCTCTCTCTCTCTTCGTTTTCAGTTTTCAGAAATGTAGTCAGTGCAATGTAAAAAAAATTGTTAAAAGAGCATGACAAAAGAAAGAGTAATGTGCTTTTGCATGGGGGAATGACTGGATTAAGGACATTAGAGTCTACTTCTTGTAAGTGTTAATAAAAAACACAGATAGACTGTGCCAGTGAAATGTTTTCCAAAGTTTCAATGGAAAATGCTGGAGAGAAAGAAGGGAGCATGAGAGTTGACTAAAAGAATCGAGAAAACATAGGAAATGAAGCAGACACAGGATTTGGGAGATGGAGATGAACAGGATGACAAAGCAATAATTAAGTTGTGAAATATGACACAGAACAAGAACATTTAGAAATACTGAACGTGTAGGAGATGCTAAATATGTGCCCTACATAATGTCATTAATGTTCGGAAAAATACTTGGAGGAGGAGAAGTGGTTGGAGAAAGTTAACTGCAAGGAAAACATTTTTTCTTAATACCACTATTTTTATAGTGTATTATTTTATTTGCATGTTATAAAGTAAAGTTTTCTCAGTTTTTTTTAAGGGAAATTGGGATATTATCATAAACAGGTGCTCCTGCCTTTTTTTCCTCCCTTCTTCTCTCTTTTCCCTTGGTCAGTTTTAAGAAAAGTAGGCACTGTAATGTTAAAAAAAGTCTGGTTAAAAGAGCATGACAAGAAAAAATAATGTGCTTTTCTCATTCTTGCATGGAGGAATGACTGCATTACGGACATTGGCTTGATCTAGTAACAGGTTTTAAGAGAATGCAAGTAAATGAAAAAGAATATTGAATATTATAAAGCTTTGCTTTCTAGCAAACAAATGTATGCTTATAAGCAATTCTGTATTTGTTCCTCATATCTCCATAGAGACAATCGGATACAGAGAAATTGGATAGAAAAAAAGAGAAATTGGCTAGGAGATAAAGTTCTTGGAAAATGTTCAGATGTTTTCACAAGTGGGAGAGCTATAAAGATATGAAAAAATAAACAACACTTAGAAGCACAGGCCATACCATGAGTGTTGCTGTCAGTTTGGGACATTTGTTCCTATTAGGAGGATACAACTTCAGTATTTGAAGATATACATCGTTTTGTGTGTTAGTATTAAGTTAATAGGTTTTAGGGTGTGTGTGTGTGTGTGTGTGTGTGTGTGTGTGTGTGTGTGTGTGTGTGTGTGTGTGTGTGTGTTTTGAGACCTTTCAATAAAACAAATATTTGGTGGCAAGATGTGACAGACTCAAATGGATATGACAAACTGTATAAAAGTTCAACCTGCCAAACAGTGTATGCATGTAACACAAAAGCTAGAACTAGACTTTTAACAAAAAGGCTGTTATACATAAAAGGTGGGAATAACAACTTTTAATACAATGATGCTTTCTGTAATGTCTTTAAAAGTCAATGGTATCACAGATAAATACAAAAAAGAAAGAGTAGAACTGTAGACTGCAAACAGCTATGCTACAGAAAAAATATTTCCCTTGTCACACCAAACTGCCCTCCCAGCATCTTTGACAGTGCATCCCGCAGGGAATCCTTAAAGTCCGCCAAATCATTACACTCTCAGAAAATATGTTCCCAATTACGTCTTTCTTCCCCATCACACCTCCAACATTTTGCTGCCTATCTGAGGAAAAATTCTCTGGAGTCTACTTGGGGTATAAAAATATATAAGTAAACATTTCCAAGCATCATACATCCTCCCATTGTTTCTTTGTGAACTGCTTATCTAATCTCTCTTCCCAATCTTTTCTAACCTCCTCTGATTGATTCTTATACAGTTATCATGCAATGTTTTACATGCCCTGATTATTCCTTTTTTAATGACAGCTTCAGTTCTACATTTTACTGAAAACTCTTACCAGTGCTGGCCTTTCATTTAGGACCCCATATTTCTTTCTCTTTGCCTATACTCGGATATCAATCCTTGATATGGAAAGCAATCTTTAGCCTGCAGTACAAATAAATTTTTGGCGTCTTCCCATTCTATTACCTTTCCTTCACTAGTTATTTGCTCCCAATATCTTGGTTCCTTTGCCAGTTTTCTCCAACAAATTCCAGTCCCCTATTACCTACTGTCTATATCCCTAATTGCAGTCATCCCTATCGGCAGAATCTCCTTTCACCATTCCCGTGACAGATATGTTCTTAGGATAAGTTCTGCTACTTTATAGATAGAATATTCTGTATGGTTATTGTTATTCACCTTAAATGCCTGCATCCAAAATCCCAGTCTCTCCTTGTTGCCCCATTTCATCATCATCCCTTTCCACTTTGAATTATAATTTTCTGCTTATGCTATGTATAAAAGTCTTAACTGTGTAGCTCTGAAATATCCCTTCAAATCAGGTAAACCCAATCCACCCTGTTCTACTGGAAGAATCAGCTTATCCCACTTGACTCTTGCCATTTTCCCCTCCAAGATAAAGTCTTTCAGCTCTTAATTGCTATCCACAACTTCTCCTCTGGTTGACATAAATATGCCTGGCCTGTGTATAAGACTAATGGACACTCATGTATAAGACTAATGGGACTAAATGCATTTAACTGCTTGCATATTACCATCCATATCCATATAACAAAACGTCCTTTTTCTCAGTTGTTGTATTATCTTTTTACTCTCTTCCCACATAGTCTTAGCTGCCACACCAGAACTATTTGTAATCTATACTCCTAAATACTTCATTTTATCATGTCTCCATACATATGGATATTGCTGAACCATTTCATACATGGGTATATAATTTACCGCTATTGCCTTTGTTTTAGCTTCATTAATTTTCTATCCTGAAAAGACATGAAACTCTCCAAAATGTTCCACAACATTGTAATGTCTCTTTCTGGTTTAGTCAGGTATAAAATAATATCATCTGCAAATACTGCCAGATTTTCTTGACTACCATACCAATTATATCTTTGAATTTCTGACTCCCTTATTTTCTTTGCCAGTGGTTCTAAATATAATGTAAACAACAAAGGGGAAAGAAGACACCCCTGCCTGGTTCCTCTGCTCAAGCAGAAATGATCAGAGAAGACCCCACCCAGTTTAATGTTTGCCTTCAATCCTTTATATATCCTCCTAATCAATCTTATATTTTTTCAGGAACTGCAAATGCTTCCAATGCCCCGCTAATAAAGCCCCAGCTTACTCTGTCAAATGCTTTCTCTGCATCAAGACCCACCAACAACAATGGTATTTTCTTACATTCTGCTTCCCAATGTATCATCAGTGTTCTGTTAATGCTATAAAATGTTTACCTCCCCTCCACAAAACCACGCTGATCCATATCTATCAAGTTTAATATTACTTTTGCCATTCTTTTAGCCATTATAGACATGAACACTATATAATCAAGGTTTAGTATTGATACTAGGCCTGTATGAAGCTGGGTCTGATGGATCTTTACCCTCTTTAGGTATTACAGCTACCACTCCTTTCTTCCAGGATATGGATACGTCTCCTCTTAAAATACTGTTAAATAAACCCTTCCAGAACTTTATTAGTTTTTTTTCTTCCAAGTTTCCAAACTTCCACAGGAATGCCATTTATTCCTCGGAAGTTTCCTGTAGACTGGTTATATTTCACAAATTTTACCTCATCTCCTCCTATCCTAACCATTAGTACTTGAGCGTCATCTACCTCTAACCTTGGCATATTTCTCTACTTATTAGAGACTCTCTTAAAATGGCATATTTCTCTACTTATTAGAGACTCTCTTAAAATTTCCAAGATATTTGTAATACCGCTACAGGATCTCTTGTTACCTTCCTTGTTACAGGCTCCCTAAACTTGGCAGCAGCCCTTTCTACTTTCTGTTGCCTGAGTCTTTGTGCTAAAAGTTTTAGTGCTATAGTGTTATTAGCAAAAAAAAAAAAAAAAAACAGTTGCTTAGCAGCAATCTTTCTAAAACTGGTACATATCATCGAGGTAATCTCTTATGTTTTGCTTAACATTCTGCAGTTGATCCTCCTCGTTCTGTGAGATTCACTTATTCTGCAATACTTTAATATTTGTCAGTCCCTCTAAAAAAATGTTACTTTTAAGCTTAGCTCCCTTTGTTTTATTTCCACACTATTTTTAAACTCTGTTAATTTTACTTCTCCGTAGCCATATTTTCAGAAGTACTTTCTCTGCTTCCAATTCCCTAAATTCCTCTCTTTTCAACAGATAGGTGGGAAAGTGCCAGTGTCTCATTTTTATTTCATTACCCTGTGTTTTCATTTTAGTTATTACTCTTGTATAATCTGAAATGGCTATTGGGTATGTATCAAGACCTTCCATTAAATGCAATGTTCCTGTGAAATGTAAATTCTGTCTAGCCTAGCCCAGTTTTTATATATCGGGGAATAATATGTAAATTCACTCTGAACTCCTATTACTAAATTCACATCTTCCATGCAAAATATTTTCATAAATTTCTTTAAAAACCTACCCTCCTTTGTTATACTTTCCCTTCTGAACCCCTACACACATCTTCACTGCTGCAAATCAAATTCTAGTCCCCACCTATAAGTAATATTCCTTTCTGAAAATGGATTATTTCTCCCACAATTTTGTTAATCTCCATTACAGCAGTTTCAGGTGGCACATAATGTAATGCTCATTCCTCGTCAGTAGCCCCTTAGCACTACAAATCTGTCATCATTACCTTTTTCATCCTCTTCTATCACTATTGGAACCTCTCTTGCAATTAATACAAGTACACTTCATTTCCATTGTTCCTGATATTCCACTGAATAACCACCCTGAAAACCCTTCCTTATCAAATTCACAAGGTCAGTTCTTACCAAGTGTGTCTTCTGTAACACAGCTATTTGCATTCTACATGTTTAATACAGTTCACTATTCTTTCTTTTTTTGTATTTATCTGTGAGATCACGGACATTGAAAGACATTACAGAAAGGATCATTGTATTAAAAATGATTATTCCCACATTTTATGTACAACACCCTTTTTGTTAAATATCTAGTTCCAGCTTTTGTGTTACGTGCATACACCGTTTGGCAGGTTGAACTTTTATATAGTTGTTTTTAGTTGTTTCTTGTCATATCCATTTGAGCCTATGTAATACCTTACAAAACTTTTTGTTTTACTGAAAGCTCTCAGAAACAAACCCCCAATGCCCCCCAAAACTTATTCATTTAATATTAACACACAAAACTATGTACATCTTCAAATATTGAAGTTTTACCCTCCTAATAGGGACAAATGTCCCAAACTGACAGCCACACTTACAGACTTGAGTTAACCTAAAAGAAAGGTTATCCATGAGCATGACGCAAGCCTATGCTTCTACTTCTGTATTATCTTTATAGCTATCCCAGCTCATAAAACCCCTGAATGCTTTCATAGAACATTATCTCTTAGACAGTTTCTCTTTTCTTTTTCTCCCTGCCAATTACTCTCCACCACACTCTAACTCATTTGTTTTCATCAGATTGCGTCCATGGAGACATGAGAACCAGACAATTGCTCTTTATCAGCTTGTTTCCATGGAGACATAAGGGTCAGATATAGAATTGCTACTAAGCAAACATTCATTTCTAGAAAAAAGCCTCATAACACTCAATAATTGTTTTCATTTACTTGATTTATCTAAAAGTTGTTACTAAATCAATCTAAGGTCCTTAATCTAGTCATCCCTCCATGCAAGAATGTGAAAAAGCACATTGATTTTTCTTTTCTCAAGCTCTTTCAACCATGCATTTTTTAAACTGAAGTGTCTATGTCAAAAGTGATAATTCAATAAAGGTGTTAAAAAAGAAAGAGAGAAGGGACAAAGAAGGGGGAAAAGAACAGCAATACCGGTTTACAATCTGCATTACACTTAAAATGACCGAGACAACTTTATTTTATAGCATGCAAAAAAACAGACACCACAAAATAGTACTATCAAGAAAATGTTTTTCTTTACTTATAGTTAATGTTCTCCCCTCTCTTCCCCTCTCCAAATACTTTTTCACAACATTAATGACATGAATTAGGGCATATTCTTTAGAGTCCACCACAAATCTAACAAATTCTAAAAAAGTCTAAAACTTCCAGATTTTCTTGTTCTGTCACATTTCATAAATATAATTATTGCATTGTAATCCAACATTAAGTTACTGGTTTTATTACTGTTCATCTCCCAAATCCTGTCTCTGCTTCATTTCCAAAGTACTCAATACTTCTAGTCAACTCTTGTGCTCCCTTCATTCTCTCCAAGATTTTCTATTGAAACAGTAAAAAAGGTTTCACTGGTAAATTCTCTCTGTGATCTTTATTGCCAGAAGAACAAGTAGCAAAATCTCCTTCTGTTTCACAGCTTACTTTTTGTTGGACAACTTTTGTATTTACTCTACAGCATGTACTTCATCAAAAATGAGTTTATTCCTCTAGGGAAGAATACCTTGAAGACAGCTATGTACAGCAGTTCGACTCTCACACCTGTGTCTCAAAATTCCCTGAATAGTGGAATGAATTTACTTATCTTTTGCCTGGTGTATAAACAGTAATCATTCGCCACAAAAATTGTCTTGTCTGCCACTTTTAGTATTTTGCCTTTCTGCCACAGTTTTATCAGAATCAACTCCTTCTGCTGGTACAATTGTATCTTTACTACTAAAGGTCTAGGTTGCTTTCTCACAGCCAGGTTTCAAGCATACATATGATGTGCTCTTTCAACTAACAACTCCTGCTGTGGAATACCAGCCCAGTTGCTTATTTGTGCTTTCATGAAATTAATGTAGTCCATCCAGCTTCTCTGGTACAGCAGAAAATCTCAGGTTTTCCCTATGTGCTCTAATTCTATTATTTTTTGAAACATCTCTTCTTGAGCAGTCTCATATTCAGCCAGTCTTTTGTTCCTTTCAGCCTTTGCTTTTTGCAACTTTATCAGCTCATCTGAGTATCTGTTTAAAGAGTCTTCCAATTTTTCTAGCCTTTTGTTTGTGCTGATATACTCCATCAGTGTTTCATTTATTTTTAACAGGTCTATGTGCAATTGTCTTACATCTTTTCTTGTAGGGTACTGGAAGTCATGTCTGGAGTTTGCAGTGCTTTTTGCTGAACAGCTGCAGAACTTTGCCCAGTCAATGCTTCTTCCTCACTTTTTGTAGCTCATTTTTCCAGGTGCTCTGCATTTCTTTTTTCATGGCATACAGGCAGTACACTTAATAGCCAGTTACTGAAATTTACCACAAATGTCTACTCGACTTCTCTGTTAAGTTTCTGTTTTCACACTGGATGAGGTAGAATAAAGCTGTTACTCAATGTACAGCCATCTCGGAAGTCCATTGCTTGTGAGTCTTGGTGCAGAGAAAGCATTTGACAGATTAAGGTGGGACTTTATGATCAGGGCAATGGAACCATTCCCATTCCCTGATAAAATGATAAGGTTGATTGGGAAGATATATGAGGGATTAGAGGTGAGAAAGTGGGTGGGGTCATCTCTAATTATTTTGGCTTGAACAGAGGAACCAGGCAAAGGTGATCTCTTTCCCTTTTGATATTTGCATTATATTTAGAACCACTGGTAAAGAGAATAAGGGACTCAGAAATTCAAGGATATAAGTAGTATGATAGTCAAGAAAAATGGCTCTATTTGCAGATGATATTATTTGGGTTTATGTTTACTGACTGAAGGTAACAGTGAATGGTTAATCTTCAAACACTTATAAGCATCAACTGTCCATTTATCAAATAGTTATATCATCATAGAGAACATCAGTGAATCCAATCCCTCTTTCCAATCTGGGAATGGGTAAAGAATGAGAAATATCAATTTGTAACCAATCATAAAATCTCCTCATTTCAGGAGGAATGTCTATCTGTTCCCCTAAAAAATATCTCATTGATACGGTCTATTGTCTAAATAAAAGAGAATTCCTCCAAATGAGGAAAGAAATTGCATTTTCCTCACAGTCAGGAAGACAGAGGTTTGTGAAACTGGCCAGCTGTTATTTCTTGGGTAGGGAAATAACCCTTATAGTCTAAATTATACTGCTGCAGGAGGGAATGAAGAACATCGGGAATTTTACTAAATTACAAAAAATTACACAGAAGTCTGTTTTTGGTGTGAACATTTCCAATTTTCAAGATTGTTTACTATATCACAATAAATGCTTACATTGTGTCACTTTTTAAGTTAAACAATGTATCAATGACATTAATACATACAAAACAGAAACAAGCTTGGAAAAAAGGACGGCAACTTTATATGTGAAATGGCTAAAAATACAAAGTGATTTATGTTTTTTAAACATTTGATCAGTTTCTGACTACCCACTGTACTTCCACTTATCATCCTTAAAGGACAACAATGGGATTCTATTATTAAATGCTCAACTTCTCTGTCCTTTTTCTCCCTATTTATTGTCTGCATTAAGAATAAACAACACAGCATTTGAGATATTTTTAAATTGACTGTTTCTCTCTACTAGCACAGTATCTTACTGTACTGTGGTGGTTTCACTTTCAAAAAACTTTTATCCCGCCCCTGCTGCAGTCTCAAATTCACTGATGTCATCAAGGCCACTGAATACAGGAAGTTTTCTGGCCAGTTGCCTCCCCAAACTGACATTACCATGACTGTCCTAAAAACCCATCCATGCTGTGATGTCAAAGCTCCCTTGTCCTTCCCCTATCCATACAGAAAGTAAAGGCTAGAACAAGGAAACAGTACATTTGTCAAGTCAACTGCTGTGAGCTGTCAATCACAGCAGGTAACAGCTCAAATTACCCCTAGCACTTTGACAGCTAGGGATGTTAGGTGTGAAGGGAAATGGGAGATGAGTCATAGTAGTACAATCCAGGCTTCACAAAAAAAATGCAGTTTAGCCATTCTAAAAAGAAGCAGCAGTAAAAAGCAATTTGAAAGTCTGTTCTGTGGCATTTGCACTGTTTGTGTTTTAAGTAGTCATTGAACGGTATGAATGCTACTTAAAACTCACTGACTGAAAGACAGCAGTGTATGTATGTAAAATCAATGCAGTGGCAGGCGCTTTAGGAAGAAAGAGGCCTGCATGATGTAACTTTTTACAGACGAGCACTGCATTTTGGGATATGTAGAGGCAGACTAAAGAATCAGAATTACTTCAAAATGCCAGACCGCATGTGGTCAGACTCAAAAATTATGTATAAAAATATTTAAAAAAAAAACCTGTAAATAGCTCTGGAGTGGTGTTAAAATGTAGGGAAAAAAAACTAACAATGATTTAAACATGTTTTTTTGAGTCTGTGGGTGTCGATCTTATTTAATGGAGGAAGCACTGCAACTATCATACTTGCAGAGTTTTTTTTTCCTATGGTCCTGCCATTTCATTTCTCTGCCAACCACTAAAAATGCTGCTGGTGCAGAGTGGGTTTAGCACTGGACTACTACTCACTCACATTAGCAATGCAGCCTTACAGAAGCCATGTCACCCTTGTTATCTGGACAGCACTTAAGTCCTTAGTTTCCAGAGAAAAATTTAATACTGGGATGGATTCCCTGGATGTCCTCACCCTCTCTAACAGAAGATAAGCTTAAACTTGCGGTATCATTCCTCCCCCATTGATGTCATCCCTCGACACTCACAAGGCAAGGAAAACTCAAACTGCCAGTGGCACAGGTGGACATTCTGCTTCTTCAGACCTGCCAGCCAAGTGGCCGTCAACTTTCAGTTTCTAATAATTAATCCACTTAACCACTGCTTCCTTAAGAGGATTTAAAACATAATATGCAATAAAGCACACTGGCAATATTTTGGTAGTGTACTCACCTGATCTACTTTTGCCTTCAGATCTTTAAACATGTTCTCATAATTCCGATCCTGCCTGTACACCAAAGTGGGAATTCCCTAATGCATAAAGAAAAAATATATATATTCAGTTAGCCAGACAGACGTAAAAAATATTCTTTACAACCTGACTCACTAAATCTGACACAGTTTGTATGCTTTTCCATGTTGATTATACTGACTAATGTATGTTTCACAGACAAACCCCCCCCAACACAGGTAAAGTTATTTTGTTTTAAGTTCCATGGCCTTCCTTCAGCTACAACCTAGTTACAGAAAATAAAATTTAAGTAATGCAATATTATATGAAATAATCAGGACATACAATAGTCATTTAGGACAAGTAACAGCATCAAGTAAAAAAAAAACAAGTAAAAAGAATACCACAAAAAGACTGTTCTGTAAATATGAAAAAGAGTAGAAAATTACGAAGAAATATTTAACTATTAAACTGTGCTACATTCCTACACCAAAAAAACACGTTTTACCTTAACTGCTTTATCTAACAGAACTGATCTAACTAAACTAAGCAAACAAGTTCTCCCTGTAATCTCAATTTTTTACTCATATCCATTTGAGTGTTTTTTTTTTCAAGGAAATTCAGTTGTAATCTTTTATGATGCTATGTCATATGGCCAAACTGTATCAAAACCCATGTAAACTGATAAAACCAAATGTAATATAACCCATCTTCTTAATTAGAAATGTATAAGAACTGCACATCCTACTTTTACAAAAACTGTATAATAAGTATACACAGACCTTCTAAAGTTTTTCAAATAAATAAACCCAACACACTTTTCATAGATGAAGTGTGTAACTTAAGTTTACTTTCACTGTTTATTGTCTCTGAGCCAGGGTCATGGCTGAAAAGGTTCACTTGATCAGTCCACCTACTTGGTTACCAAATAGTAAATAATAAATGAACAAGTATATCTAACCAATAAATAGAAGACGCAAACATGAAATACTGACCTAGTTGGGCATACCCCCCCCCCAAAAAAAAATTGCATTGAAACAAAGCCCCATACATTTTCCCATTACATCCCTTACTAATTATAATCAACACCTGAGATGCACACACAAAACCACTACCACCAGTGGCATACCAGTACAGTACAGTAAAGTTAAAGATGGTCAAGAAAAAAATTCTGAAGGGCAAGCTGCTGAAATTCCTGGATGACAACTACTTCGCTAATGGTCAACAGTATGACTTCACATAGCAATGGTCTTGCTCATCTGGACTGACACAGTTTTATGACTTGGTGAAAGCACATTTGTGTAAAGAATAGTTGTGTAAAATCTTACCATAACCATAGATGTCCTTCTCTTCCATGTTGCAGTATTCATACTATGGGATTTCCAGCCCTCAGGTAACCCGACATCTGCTCCTATACAAAAGCTTAAGTCTGTCTGCCGTAGGTGCGTGAAACATCACACGTAGGGCCATAAACCCATGGAGTATATATGTGACATCGGCATGCACAGACCTCAGATTGAAGCCCAGAGATGAGACTATAAGGCCAAGGAGAAGCAAAAGCAAATGTCCCTGCAGGGCTGTAGAAAGACTGGCCTGTAGGAAGGGGATACATCGGAGAAGACTGAGGATACCAGGGGGTTGGAGGGTGGAATGGAATACTACAACATGGAAGAGAAGGACATCTATGGTTATGGTAAGATTTTACACAACTATTCTATATCCTTCTATTCCCATGTTGCAGTATTCATAATGTGGGAGAGTACCACAGCTAGGAGGAATGTTGGGAGGTGGCAGAGGTAGACGATTTCAAGAATCCCTGCAGGATTGCCTGGCAAATCCTGCCCTGGCTCTACAGATGTGGTTGAGCTTGTAGTGCTTAGTAAAAGTATGGACTGTAGACCAGGTGGCTGCTTCCACGTTGGAGGCTGTATCTAGCCCTTTCATGAAGGCCTTTAAGGTAGCCATGCCTCTGGTAGAATGTGCTCGCACTCCTTGAGGCAATGGTTTGTGATGATGACAGTAGCAAAAGAAGATGGATTTCCTGATCCAGGAGGAGATAGTTTGTTTGGAGACTGCCTTTCCCAAAGCCATGGGATGGAAGGAAATGAACAGTTGGCCAGATTTTCTCAAGGAATTAGTTTTGTCCAAGTAGAATCTCAGTTGTCTATGTACATCCAAGGAATCCTCTCTGCAGAGTTAGTAGGGGAGGGGGAGAAGGTGGGTAGGTGAATAGACTGGTTTAAGGATGGTTCATTTACTACTTTGGGCATAAAGGAGGCGTTTGTGTGTAGGGTCAATCTGTCATTGTGAAAGGTGATTTAAGGAGGGCAAGCCATCAGGGCCTATAATTCAGGCACTCTTCTAGCAGAGGCAATGGCCACTAATAGAATGGTTTTCCATGTGCACATTTGAAGAGAAGCTGTGCTGGTGGGCTTAAAAGGGGGTAGGGTAAGCTTTTCCAGCAGAAAAGCTGAAGTCCCAGGGAGGAGGGATGGGTTTTCTTGGTGGTCTGATGTGCAAGACCCCTCTCAGGAAAAGTTTTACATCCACTCTGGAAAAAAGAGGTAGCTGTAAAGGCAAGCATGCAGAAATGGCAGAAAGATGGACCTTGACAGAAGCGTAAGATAGTCCCTCCTTAATGAGTTCACTAGTATAGTTCAGGGCAAGGGGTGGATCTGCCAGAAATGGGTCCTTGTCTCTAAGAGAACACCATTTCGAGAATCTCTGCCATACAGACAAATATTTTTTTTCTAGTAGTTGGTTTCCTAGCCTCCCTCAGGACTGATAGCATGTCTTCTGATTAGTGTTGTCTAAAAGGGATTAAAAGTTGATCACCCAAAAAGTTAGGTGCAGTAAAGACAGTTGTGGGTGAAGGCGGGATCCTGTTGCTGCGTTAGTAGGTCCACCTTGTGGGGGAACTTGTGATGACTGCCCTTGGCAAGGGAAAGCAGAAAGGGGAACCAGTGTTGCCTTGGCCAATAGGGCATCACCAGCAAGATTTTTGGTTGCTCCTTCTTGATTTTCAGAAGGACTCTCTGAATTAGAGGAAAGGGAGGGAAGGCGTATAGGAACATTCCCTTCCATGTAAAGCTGAAGGCATCCACTCTTGGGGCTAGTGGTGAGTGAGTCCTGCTGCAAAATTTGTTTAGTTGTCTATTCTGAGGGGAGGCAAACAGATCCACTTGAGCTGTGCCCCACTGGTGGACTATGTGTAGAAAGGTATCCCTGTGCAACATCCATTTGTGTTGCAGAGAGGAGGTTCTGTTAAGCAAGTCCACTTGCTTGTTTTCCTGAGAGAGGATGTATGAAGCTTTCAGGAAGAGGCCATGTTTTGCTGCGATTTCCCAGATTTGCAGGGGTATCCGACATAACTGGTATGCCTTTGTCCCTCCTTGTTTGTTTAGGTACCACATGACAGTAGTGTTGTCTGTCACAATGTGGAGTATCCCTCGTTGCAGGATGGAAGGAAAACGTTTAAAGCTAGCAGGACAGCAGTCATTTCCCTGACATTGATGTGTTATTTTTGCAGGGCAGAGGACCAGCACTGCTGTACTCTGTAGCCCTGCAGGGTTGCTCCTCACCCTAGGTCTGATGCATCTGTGGGAATAAACGGAGTAGTGGGAGGGAGCTGCAGAGGAATTCCCTGGTTGCTGGAAACCTGCTGAATCTAACACTTCAGCTCTATTTTTAAGCAGGGCAGAAGGGGGATGGGTTTGTCTAGAGGCTGTTGGCTCTGAGACCAAACATTCTTTAAGTACCACTAGAATTTCCTCATGCACATCCTTGCTAGTGGGAGCATGGAAATGGTGGCAGCCATGAGACCTATAGTTTGCAGAAACTGTCTTACAGTCAGGTGCGATTCTGTCAATAGGCTTAGAAAATGGGAGGAGAGGGACTGTATTTTGTCTGGAGGGAGGAAGGATCTCATTAGATCTGTTCTGATTCTGCATCCAAGGAAAACCTTGTCCTGTTGTGGGAGGAGAGAGGATTTTTGAAGGTTGAGGGTAAAACCCAGTTTGTGCAGTAGGGACATGGTGAATTGGAGATGGGTAAGAAGGGTGGACTCTGATTCTGCCAAAATGAGAATGTCGTCCAAGTAAGGGTAGATTTGTACTCCCTTGGTTACGCAATGTGCAACGGCTGGGGCTAAGCACTTGGTAAAAACTCTGGGTGCCGTATACATGCCAAAGGGCAAAGCAGTAAATTGAAAATGAGAAGAGGGCCTAGAGAAGCGCAGGAATCTCCTGTGGGAGGGTGTGACTGGGATGTGCAAGTGTGCATCTTTTAGGTCTAGAGTGACCATGAAGGCTTGAGATGAGATGAGATGAGGGGTAAAAGATTTTGAAGGGGGGGACCTGTAGGAACAGGTTTAGGTATGAGAAGTTCAGGATAGGTCCTCCAGGGGCCATCCTTTTTTGGGACTAAGAAAAAGCAGGAGTAGAAGCCTAGTCCCTCCTGTCCTGAGGGAACTGGTTCTATGGTTCCTTGGGAGAGAAGTTCCTGCAGGATGGGAGGAAGTAGAGGGAGTTGATTTTTGGGAGGGCAAGTATCTTTTTTGGTGTAGGTTTTTCTTTCCAGGATAGAAAATATCTGTTTTGGATGATGGAAAGAACCCACAGATCTGAACTGATGGTTTTCCAGAAGGGAAGGCATAGGTAAGGTGAGCGGACAGGGGCACTTGGGCAGGTCAGTCATGCAGAGGAATGTCCCCCTCTATCTGAAAGGACTGTTTGTTGGGGGGGGGATTGAGGGGGTCTGGGATAAGGTTGTCTCCGAGGTCCCCTACATGGGCCGGCAGTAAAAGGGTGAGAGGTGGAAGGGGCCCTTCTGACAAAGGATGTTTTGGCTGGGTAGTTCATGTAGTATCTGGGCACCGGGGACACCAGCAAGTGCTTAATGACCTGCAGCTCCTTGCTTTTTTCTTGCAAGTTTTTGAAAAGCTCTGCAGCATTTAAAGGTTGCTGTCCAGAGGAGCATCCATGATTCTGGCTTTAAAATCATCTGGCAGAGGCTGTAATCTGAGCCAGGAGTATCTGCACAAGGCCAATGCAGTGGCAGCAGATCTGTCAGCTGATTCTACTGCGTCATAACTGCAACAGATAAGAGTGTCTAGCTACTTGTGTGGCAAGGGACAGTTTGGAGGTAATGTCTGATTTGGCTGGACAGTCCGGGGTGGAAGCCAATAAAGTGGTGGCCTGAGAAACCAGGTCTAGGGCATACTTCACCATATGTGTTTGGTAATTTATAACCCTGAAAGCTAGGGTGGAGGAGGTGTATAGCTGTTTTCCCATTCTGTTCATAGCTTTGCTGTCCTTATCTGATGACAGTAGATAGAGAACCAGAAGGCAATTGCCTAGACTGTCTGTTTGGGGATACTGCAATAACTGCTGGGTCGGCCGGGGGGGGCTTACTAGGAATTTGTAATCATCAGGTAATTTGTAAACTCTATCTGACCTTTTAGGGGCAGGAGAATGAGAGTCTGGGTTCTTGGAAACAGAACTGAGGGCATCCAAGAAGGCTGGGAGCACTGGAGGGATGGCTGAAGGTGAGGAACAGTCAAGCTGGAAGAAGCTCAAAGTATCTCTTTTGGGTTTCAGAAACTAAGGAAGTATCCCACTTGAAATACTCTCTTGTTTTTGAAATAGTCTCCCCAAATGAAACAGCCTCAGGTAGGGAGTCCCCTTCAATAGATTCCTCGTCAGGGGAATAATAGTCTATGGGAGAGGCAATCTGAGAGACATGGGAGACAGGTTCCTTAGAGGAGGAGTAAGACTGGTCAGGGTCATCTTGAGTAACTGCTTGCTGAGTAGTAGTTAAAGGCAGGGAGGAAGCAGAGGCCGGCCTAGGACTCCACACATGAATGCTGGTGGGAGTAGGGCCTGTAGGCCTAAGTGCCATAAAGGCCTGCATCAAAGAAAAATTGAAGGATTCCCAATCTGGGACTGCTTGAGGCATCGAGCGCAAGTGTTTCATTTTTTGTTTCCTTTTTGTAGGAGTGGGAATCCAGGTAGGTAGGGAAACCGAGGCCTGCACTGGAGTAGGAGAAGTCTTAGCTGGCTGATCAAGCAATGGTTCCCCCTCGACGTTGGTTATGTCCAACGTCTGTATCAACTCCGCTGACATGCTCTCCGTAGCTACTGACACAGCCTCTTCCAGAGGAACCACCGGAGTAATCGGGTGTCCCTTGGCCCCTAGAATGGCAGTCGGCGGAACATCCGAAGGCGGAGCGGCATCTGGAGAAGGCTTGCAGACCTTGGCCTTCTTCCTAGGTCATTCGGCTTGGGCAGCCAACTCAGGATCCATCCTAAGTCTGAGGTGTTTAAGCCTTTGATTTTCTAAATACAGATTTAACGTGGCCAGACGGCTGTGTAAGGTCTTGAGTACAAAGGATTGACAAATAGAGCAGGCCTTATGGTCATGCTCTCTACCTAGGCAAAAGAAACAGCGGTCATGGGAGTCTTTGTGTGGATTCCAGCGCCTGCAACTGCATTTACTCTTTTTCTCCGACATTGGCTAATAGAAAAACTACAGCAACCAAGCTAAAGCTTAAGCAAGAGTAAACAAGGCAAACCCCAATGGGGCACTTATCTTTTCAAAGTCTTCAGACGTAGGAGCGAAGCGGTTGAAGCTATCGTCGTCTGTGGCTCAAACGTTCTGAGGTCTGTGTGTGCCAATGTCACATTTATACTCCATGGTTTATGGCCCTATGTGTGACGTCCCACGTACCTACGGCAGCCAGGCTTAAGCTTTTGTATAGGAGCTGACATCGGGTCACCTGAGGGCTGGAAATCCCACAATATGAATACTGCAACATGGGAATAGAAGGACATGTTGCAATTACCCATAACAGTAGATGTTCAAATTCCTCACTGCTACAAGATCCCTTAGGCTACATGGGTTGTTGTCTAGGAAACAACAACTGGCCAGCTTCAAAAAGCACTGGCTCCCCCCACTCCTTTACTCTGACTGATGACTGGCTACTCCCAAGGCAGGTACTCAGCATTCAGTGTAAATCTTTCTTCAAGACTTTCTTCCAGCACAAAGAGAGAGCAGCCTAACAACCTTGAACTAGCCAACTAAAAATCCCAACATTTATAGTAGTAACAATCATAACTTTACTGTATAGGTTCATAGGTTGTTAATAGGCTAACAACCACTAGGGCCCTTGCAAACTTAATTGCACACCCCAAACCATTTGGGTCTAGGGTTGCCACCTTTCGTTGTGGCCAAAACTGGACCAAGGCCACACTCCTTGCATCTCCCACAACCCTATCACCCCTCCAGTCTCCCACCCACACTTTCTACCCATTTCATGACATCATCGCCATGTCAGATGAGGGGAATGCCTTATTTTTCTGTTTGCAATGCCTTCTTTCTGCCAATTTACTAGGCTTTTCTGGAAAACAAAAAACAAAAAACAAAAAAAAAAAAAAAAACATAGCAAATCTGCTGAGTTAACAAACTCGGTCAGTCTGTTTCTTTTTTTGTTTGCACAGTGTTTTCCAGGCTACTGGACAATCGATTTGATTTTCAAATAGTCTTAAAAAAAAACAAATAGGTGGCAATGCAGTTTGGGTCCCAAGTATCATAGAGGACGGCATGTTAGTAGGCAGGTAGCTAAGGATTTGTAGGTGGTGGTAGTTAGGATAACACTTTTCTTATCGACAGCCTCTGTCCATCAGGTACATAGGAGCCAGACCGGGGTAAATTTACGATTACTCATCCAAATTGTTGAGGTTTTTATTGAATAGAGTCAGGGATGAACTGTGTTTTACATGAATGGGGAGCCTTTTCCTTAGTACAGGGATCCTTTCTTACACATACCTGTATTTCCATCATGTTCTGATTATGTTACAAGCGAAGTTCATATCACTGGCTCTAATGTTTCTGGTGTTGTTTGTACTGTGCATGTGCAGCACATCCATCAGGACCAAGTCTGAGGAAGCCCAGCAAGCCAGGCAAAGACCACTCTCAGCAGCCTGTAGGAAATGGAATACAGAGACAGAGCCTTAAGGTTATCTGTGTAGGACAGGGTATTCATGTCTTGAATTCTACTGGTGAGAGACCTTTGTGGACATTTCAATTTTTGCAAATGTCTGGTTAAACACATGCCAAAGGGGCCACTGTATGCAATGAGAGGTCTGATAAGGGCCAGGTAGAGCGGTACCATAATTTCCTTGGACCTGGATGCCATTCCTTTACCTATAAGTTGGGAGACATAGAATGATTTTCTTATTATCTTAGCTACATGATGGTCAAAGGCATATGTTCCCAGATCCCTGCCTTCTTGATCGACTCTTAGGGGTGTTTTATCGATGGAGCAATTAACTTGCACTGACAGTGTCCCAAAGAGCATTATAATGCAATTTTTGGCATTGAGTTTTAGGCCATGGCTTTGGCACTATTTGTCTGTGTTAAACCCACCTGCAAGATGGTTGTGTCTTGGGGGAATCTATAATAGCTCCCAATTTACAGTCATCTGCAAACCTGGTGAGCCAGAGGTCTTGAATATCAGCCTTGACATCCAAGAAGTAGATGCCAAATGGAAGCAGGCCCAGCATGAAGCACTGGGGTACTCTGCTGGTGACCGGTCTCTTGGTGATGGTGGTCTCACCAATCCTGACTTCTTGGGTCCTGTCCATGTTGGTCAGTACCGGATCCAGTATGTTTGAGCTTCTGGTTGGAGCATGCACTACCTCTTTCAGGGAGATTATATTAAT
The DNA here is from genome assembly GCF_019279795.1 of Protopterus annectens. NCBI lineage: Eukaryota > Metazoa > Chordata > Ceratodontiformes > Protopteridae > Protopterus > Protopterus annectens. Next base: position 45,799,177 of record NC_056733.1, read on the forward strand.
AATGTCCATAAAGTGTAATGCATGTGAGTTTGGGACAGTGCACACATCACAGTCTATACAAAGGTAGTTAAAGTCATATATAGGGTGTTTGGTTGGATGGTGAGTGCCTCTAATAGGTTGGTTGAGAGTTGAGAGACTCTAGGGGTATAGATGGTGATCTACAGCTAGCCATGACATGGTGAGGGACCTTACCTCTGATGACTTGCACGTAGATGAGCTTCACGGTATCACCCTGTTTATCGAACCTGGAGGTATGTTTGTTGCTAACATAGATCAAAACACCCTGTTGCTGGTCCAAATGTGTGTAATGCACTGCAGCCTTGCAGTTTTGGAATACCTTCTATTGCTTTAAACAAAGTCCTGGTCACAGCATAGATGCCTACATTCTCCAGAATGAGGATGGCTTGAAAGATGTGGAGATTTTTGTTTACTCTCAGAGCACTGAGCAGCAACACCTTGAGGTTGCCTAAAAAAGGCTTAAAGGGGGCGGGCAAAGTTTTAGCCAAAATCTGGAAGCGTAGGAAGAAGATGTGCAACCCATACTTGGCAAACTGACATGGTCTTTTGACCATGTTCTCCCATGCTGACAGATATTAGATCCCCCTGGAATGACACCAGAAACTAAGCCACTTATTAAAATTGATCATTTGTGTTTGTGTGTGTGTGTGTGTGTGTGTGTGTGTGTATTCTGAACAGTATGTGTGAGGGATGTAATGTGGGTATTCCTGACAACCTCACTGTATGCGAGATTTTTGCCTCCAAGGAAGTGGTATATTTACTTTCTTGCATACCGTATTATTTTCTTTCATGATTAACTGGCTGTTTGACAAAATGAGACAACTGCTACATTGCCTTAGCATGTCCAAATCTGCCAAGCTGACCAGAGGGACACTTGGAAATTGCATATCCATGTTGTCCGGTCCTGTAACAGGGTTGGTTGCTTAGGATTAAGGATTGTGTTTTAACAGGAGACTCTTAGGTAGTTTTCTGGGGTTAAGGCAGGATATTATATAATACTAGGATATGGTAGGGCTTTTTGATGTGCAAGCCAGCTGCTCTAAGCTTACGTCTACACAATGTCACACTGTTAACAGGTTTTGGATCTAATCCTAACTTAACTGGCAAATTTTATTGTCTAGGTGTTTACTACTATACAGGGCACTGCTAATTGCCTCAGCTCCATGGGTAGCTCTGTGGGTTTAACACTGGACTACTACTCAGTCACAGAAGCAATGCAGCCTTACAGCAGCCATGTCACCCTTGCTATCAGGACAGCACTTAAGTTCTTAGTTTCCAGAGAAAACTGAATACTGAGATGGACACCCTGGATGTCCTCACCCTCCCTAACAGTAGATAAGCTGAAAATGATTTACAGTACAGAAAAAACATATGCCCTCTAGCCAATAAATAACTTTTTCCTGCAGTGCTTCCAAACTCGGAGAGCCCATGTAAACATATTTTGCCACAAAATGTCTAACACTGGAATTTGTTAATGTAAAAGCACAGAAAAAGTAGCTATCAAGTACACACTAAACAAATGACTAGCAGTGCTTCCCAACTCAGAGAGACCAGGTAAACACTTTATGCCACAAGATGTCTGATCCTGGAATTTCTTAATGTAAAAAGAACAGCAAAGGTAGTTCTCAAGCGCACATTAAACAACAAAAAAACTACAACTATGTACAACAGTAGTGGGATGGAGGGTGGGAGTGGCTACCTGCAGCAGTGAAGAATTCAAACATTTACTGTTTTGGTTAAGTGCCACTTACACAACTGTACTATGTTCATCACTCCCATTGCTGCAGTAGCCCTTAGGCTATACGGATTGATTACCAAAGGCTATCCATCCTGGGTGGAGGAAGAATAATGATCCAACAGCCCCTGGAGAATGGCCCTAGAAAGTGTGACGTGGACCTAGAAAAAGAATCAGGTTGTAATGCTTTGTAAAAAGTATGTGTAGAGAACCACATAGTGGCTGCAGAATGCTTATAGATTGTCCATCCCTTTCCAGCATGCTATCAGTTTAGAAAAAGGCTCTAGTAATATGTGCCTTAATACTGCCTGGAATGGATTTGCCATAGTGGGAATAACATGCTATCAATTTAGAAAATGCTCTAGTAATGTGTGCCTCGATATTACCTGGAATAAATTTGCTGTAGTGGGAAAACATGCTATCAGTTTAGAAAAAGCTCCAGTAATATGTGCCCTGATACTGCCAGGAATGGATTTGCCATAGTGGGAATAACGTGCCATCAATTTAGAAAAAGCTCTAATATGTGCCTTGATACTGCCTGAAATTAATTTGCCATAGTGGGAATAACATGCGACCAATTTAGAAAAAGGCTCTAGTAATACGTGCCTCAATCTGGAACGAATTTGCTGTAGTGGGAATAACATGCTACCAATTTAGAAAAGGCTCTAGTAATATCTGCCTCGATACTGCCTGGAATTGGTTTGCCATAGTGAGAACAACAAAAAATAATTGCTAAGGACAACCATCTGGAAATGGTCTGTCTATAAGAAATAAATAACTGGTCATCTTTTTTAAAGGGCTTAGTTCTGTCACAATAGTAACTGAGCAGCCTATTTTCTTTCAGAGTAAGCAGAATCATTTCTATCCATTTTTTAGGGTAGAAAACTAGAAGGCTGATGGCTTGATTCAATATAAACTCTGAAATAAGTCTGTGTATGAATCACAGGAAGTTACTAGGCTATTGGCCCTGTGGCCCTTACAAGCCTACCCAAGAATAAAGTCCATGTTCCAACAAGTCAGCACCCTATGCTTCTGTCCAGCAGTAATATAGGTGGAATCCCAGGGGTGTATTCTCTGTTCCCCATCCAGTTATCCAGGTTGTGCTTAAAAAGGTTTAATGAGGTACTCTGCTTTACATGGAGAGGGAGTCTATTCCACAAAAGGGGGAGTTCTCTGGGATACAAATCTGTCCTGCCAACAAGTCCGATTGATGTCACAGACCAGGTTGAGGTCTCGCATGTGGGTTACTCGAGTGGAGCTTGACTTGCGAATATGCAGCAGTCCCATCAGGCCGGGGTCTGAGATTGCTTTGTATGCCAGACAGAGGTCACCTCTGAGGAGTCTGTAGGAGACTGAGTAGAGGGATAGATCTTTTAGCCTATCTGTGCAGGGTAGATGTATGAGGTCCTGGATTCTCTGGGTGAGGAATCTCTGTGGTCTCTCCAGCTGCTGCATGTGCTTTGTGAGGTACATGCTGAAAGGGGCACTGTATTCAATAATCGGTCTTATAAGGGAAGAATACAGGGACGTTATGACCACCTTGTCCCTGGATGAGATACCCTTACTAATGAGGTGGGACATGTAGAAAGCTTTCTGTACAACAGAGGCAAAATGGTGGCCAAAAGTCAGTTTGCTATCAACCTGGGTTCCCAAGTTCCTTATGACTGACTGTGTCCTTAGTGACCCTCTTGGAGGATATCCACATCATTAGGGGAATTGATGACAGCACCCAGCTTGCAGTCATCTGCAAACTTGGTCAGTCATAACCCACTAGATTTGGCCTGCACCTGTGAGAAGTATATCCCAAACAGCAGAGGCCCTAAGACCGATTCGTGGGGTACACAGCTTGTTACAGGTCTACTACTTGAGGTGGCTTCCCTTATTTTCACTAGGTGGGTTCTATCAGTGAGCCAGTTTGCTGCCCATCTGGTAACATATGGATTGATGCCTAGTTGAGAGAGTTTATCTATTATACCTGGGTGGGGAATGGTATCAAAGGCCTTGGCCAGGTCAAGGTAGGCGGGGTGTGCACCGTCTTACTCTCATCTATGGCCTTGGTGACTTTCTCAAAGAAGCTGACCAAATTTAACAGGCATGACCTCCTCTTGACAAAACCAAACGGTGTGGGATCAAGTGTCTGGAGGTTGCCAATGTCCTTGTTAATGAGGTCCATGATAATCCACTCCATGACCTTGCAGATAAGACTAGTTAGGCTGATGGGGCTATAATTTTCTGGATCGGTGGATGCTCCCACCTTTGTGCAAAAGGATGACAATAGCTGTCCTCCACTCAGCTAGGATGAAGCTGGTACTCAGGCTTTGGCTGAATAAAGTGCCTAATGGTGCTGCAAGTTCCTGCCTGAGTTCATGTAGGATGCAGCCTGGGATGTTATCAGGTCCCATGGAGGCTGTATTTTTTGCCTTTGAGAGGGCAGTGATGACTTGCTCCCTGGAGATAAGGGGAGGGGGGCAGGTACTGGGTATGTCCTGTTTTACTGATGGGAGGACAGGGGAGTGAAGTTTTCACTGAAACTGTCTGCCAGCAGGTTGGCTAGATCTACAGGGTTTGTGTATGTGGTGTCCTTGACCACCAGTTCTGAGCAGATCTGGGTGTTTCCCTTGAGACTGGGAACATATGTGAGGAAAGCCTTATGACAGTCTTTAGTGGATGTGGTCAGTTTGGACTCGAAGTTTGCTTTGGAGGATTTCACTAGTGCTCTTATTTATTTATTCAGGCTAAGGAGAGATTGCTTCCAATTAGACACCCACTCCTTCTTGGTCCTGGACAGCAATTTTTTTTCTTTTTATTAGAGTGTTTATTTAGTGCAGATGTCCACCAGACAAGTTTACTCTTCCTTGAGGAGAATGACTTTGTCCTGTCTGGTATTCCTGATTCCATGCAGATATATACATGATTATATAGTGCTTTGGTGTAAGTTTGGACATATTTGCCAGTTTCTGTGGAGGGGGAGGGGGGCTGTGAAGCTGTTTTATACCTTCCCTTAGGAGGTTGTAATCAGCTTTGGAGAAGTTTTTTTGTTTGACCATAGCTAGGGGGTTGGGGGAGATGGTGACTTTGAAAATGACTGCTCTGTGGTCGGACCTTACCAGGGATGATGACACTGTAGGGATGCTGCAGTGGCTACTCATGCTGGTAAATACCAAGTTCAAGATATTTTCACCTCTTGTGGGGGTGTTAACCAACTGGTCCAAGGCATTTGCATTGACAAAAATCAAGAAATCTCTGGGCATTTGTGTTTTGGCATGAGTATTTCTTCCACTCTGTGGTTGGATAGTTAAGTTGCCCAGTATCAGGGTAAAGCACTGAATCTTTATAGATTCAAAGAGGTCCAGGTAGGTGGAGTAGGCATCTTGAGTCTGAGTTGGAGGCCTGTAGCTAGCTATGATTTCAATAGGGGTTTTGTCAATTGTTAACTACACCTGGAGTATTTCATGAGTATCATACTGTTTGACCAGCCTAGAGGTGTGTATGTCTTTTATAAATATTGCACTGAATGAGGGTTTTTTGTTAAGAGAGACCCCATCCCTGTGAAAAATGAGATAGGGTTAGCCCACTATGAGTAGTTACAACTCAGATACTCTTCTTGCAAATGTCAGAGCAATGATAAGTACAGTGTTCAAAGTTAAGAACCATAAATCAACTTTATGGGCAGGTTCAAATGGTAACAGTCAATTTCTCCAGCACATAGTTGACATCCCAAATTGAAGCAACCTATTTACAAGTAGGTTTCATATGTAAAACTCCTTACAGAAACATTTTCACAACAAACTGAGAAGAAAGAGGAGAATCCATGGGCAGCCATGCTGAAATGGCCACAAGATGAACCTTTAAAGAAGAATATGCAAGGCTACAGAAAAGTAACCCACACAAGTATTTGAGCACCAGTAGTACAAAATCCCTGATAGATCCATGGTTATTGTTTAGGCACCAACTAAAAAATCACTTCCACTGACCAATATAGGATTTTCTAGTAGCAGGCCTTGCCCCATTTAACACCTGCTACACATCCTCATGAAATAGGTTCATAGGAGGTTACTAGGCTAATGGCCCTAGGGCCCTTACAAGCCTAGCTAAGTTCAACCTTTGTTCCCTGAAGAGTCTAGAGATATGGTCTATGTTATAAGCAGATCTAAATCAGCACCGAATGCCCCTATCCAGGAGGGATACAGGTGAAACTCCTGGAGTGAATTTGCAGTTTCCCATCCAGTCATCCAAGTTACATTAAAAAGGGTTAATGAGGGGCTCTGGTTAACCTGTAAAGGAAGTTTATTCCAGAGGAGAGGCAATTTCTAGGAGACATATCTGTCTTTCCAGCAAGTCCAATTCATGTCACATGCTAGGTTAATGTTCCTAGAGTGAGTGAATCACGTACAATTTGACTTAGGAATGTGCAGCATTTCTATTAAGGCAGGATAAGAGGGTGCTCTGTATGCAAGGCACAGGTCACCTCTGAGTAGTCTATACAATACACAGTATAGTGACTGTGATTTCAGTTGGTCCGAGTAAGACATGTGCTGAAGACCCTGAATTTTCTTTGTGAGGAATCTTTGAGGTCTTTCCAGTTGCTGCAGGTGCCTGTTTAGGTATATACCAAAGGAAGCATTGTACTCTGTTATTAGCCTGATGAGGGACGAGTACAGGGGTGCTATAACCTCTTTTGTTCTGAAAGCTATGCCCTTGGTTATAAGGTGAGCAATGCAGAAGGCCTTCCTTACCACCACGGAGACATGATGATCAAAAGTAAGGTTGCTGTCAACCTGTGTGTCCAAATCTCTCACCACTGATTTAGAGCTTAGGGTGTTGCTTTTAATATTGTAATCTGCAGGAACATCGCCTTTGCCAAAGGGGATGATAATACATTTTTTTTTGTACTGAGTTTAAGACGATGACTTTGGCACCAATCATTGGTTTGTGTAAGTCCTCCTTGTAGAATGTTGACATCATTTGGGTACTCAATGACTACTCCCAGTTTGCAGTCATCAGCAAACAGTGTCAGCCACAGACCTTTTATGCCTGTACTGATAAGAAGTAGATTCCACAACAATAGGGCCCCCAGCACTGATCCATGTGGAATACAACTGGTAATGAGTCTGCTGGTGGAGGCTTAGTCCCCTACTTTGACAGTATGTGTTTGGTCGCTGAGCCAGTTTGCAACAATAGGGCCCCCTGCACTGATCCCTGTGGAATACAACTGGCAATGAGTCTGCTGGTGGAGGCTTAGTCCCCTATTTTGACAGTATGTGTTTGGTCGCTGAGCCAGTTTGCAACCCACCTGACAGTATATAGGTTAACTCCCATATGCTGGGTGAGTTTTTCAATAATGCCTGAGTGAGGGATTGTGTCAAAGGCCTTGGCCAATACTAGGTAGGCTGTATGCACAGATCTGCCTTCATCCAGGGCTTTGGTAACAGTCTCAAAGAAATCCACCAGGTTCAACAGGCAGGATCTCTCTCTAACAAAACCAAATTGGGTCGGTTTAAGTGTTTGAAGGTCTCCTACATCCTTATTGATAAGGTCCATGATGATTCTCTCCATGGTCTTACAGATACAGTTGGTTAGGATAATGGGTCTATAGTTCCCAGGGTCAGTGTATGCAACTCCACTTACTCAAGGGAATGACTGTAACTGTTTTCCATTCAGCAGGGACAAAACCAGTGCTTACACTGTGGTTGAAGAGAGTACCCAATGGTGTTGCTAGCTCTTTTTTTAAACCATTGAGAATGCAGCCTGGGATGTTGCCAGATCCCATACAGGCTGTGTTTTTGGCCTTGGAGAGAGCAGTTAAGACCTGCTCTTTACAGATCTAGGTGGAGAGTAGGTGGCAGGAATGTTTTAGGATACATGTGGCGGGGACAGGGTGAAGAAGTTGTCTATTTCCACTGGTTCATTATATGTGGTACCATTCACTACCAGCTCAGCACAAATCTGGGCTTTTCCTTTAAGGTTTCATATGTAGCTAAAGTATTCCTTATGGTTATCCTTAGCTAGGAATGCTAATATAGATTCATAGTTAGCTTTAGTGGACTTTACAAGATGTCTTATTTGCTTGTTCAAGCTGAGAAGGGTGTGCTTCCAACTCTGACATCGTCCCTTCTTGTTCTTAGACGGTAATTTCTTCCTCGTATTATATAACCTGTTTAATGGGGATGTCCACGAGGCAGGCTTGTTTTTTCTTGAGGATCTTGCTTTGGTCCTATGAGGAATGGCTGAGTCAATACAATTGTATAGATGTTTATACAATGCACTGGTGTATATCCCAGTATAGGTGTCCTTGCCGTCAGTGGAGACAGAAGCTTTGAAGCTATTAATGCCTTCTTCTAACAAACTGTAGTTGGCTTTGGGGAAGTTCTTTAGCCTAATTTCTCCTGAGGTAACTAATAACTACACAAGTGTGTAAAAAGTATTAAAACTGAATCATCTAGGCAGGTTAGCTGATGTTGATTGATACTGGAGTGTATCAAGCTCCTTGTCTAGAGTGAGTAGATCCAGTCTGCCTTTGGCCAACTCCAGAGGAAAGGAGAAAGTACAGTTGTGTAAAATCTCAATTTAACAGTAGATGTCCTTTTCTTCACTGTTGCAGTATTCTTTACATAAGGGGGTTAGAGTCCAATGTTGGGCCGGAATAACAATGCCTTAGAAATATATAGACACTTCATAACAAATAAACCGCAAAACAATGACAAGCAAGCGTACTAATAAACTTATAAAAAAACAAAAATGCCGCTCCGGTTGAAACAACCCACTTTTTATTACAGGAAAATAATTACAAGGACGAAGTTTAAGCGCTTTTGTACAAAATCACACTGAATTTCATCAGAAGCAATAATAACCCATAAAATAGGCACTTATATAACTTCTGGTTCGAAAATGGTACCAAAAAAAAAACTAAGTTCTTAAAGCAATTTGCTGAAATTTAAACTACAAGCTGCCAACATATCAAGATGTCATACAAAAATATAAAAAAAATTTAAATAATGTGAAATCTTTAACGAAAATAAAACAAACAACAAAAACAATTTCTGCGAATCTCATGCCTAGATCTTCCAACTCCCCTTCTAGATGTATAGCCCCAGGTGTATATCTGGACATCCGTATGGATTGTCCTTTCACAATGTTGTTGTAAACAAAACCTGGGTGCATACTGGAACGATGGAGTAATGTATTCCTGTAACAAGTCTTGCGGTACACACCTGTATTGACGATCCCACCAGGTAGTTTGTCCACATAGATATCCAAAAATGGAATGGTGGTGTGGGACCAATCCATGGTGAAATTTAAGAATGTGTTAGAGCTGTTAATCCATCCAAAGAAATGCTCCAATTGTGCTGGTGTGCCCCTCCAGGCAAAGAAAAGATCATCCACAAAACGCCTGTAGAATGGTGCAAATTCCTTGAATAATTCATTCTGGAATAGATGACAGTGCTCCCATTCCGCCATGACCAAGTTGGCGTAGCTATTCGCACAAGAAGTGCCCATAGCTACGCCATCTCGCTGTAGAAAGATTCTATCATGAAAGCAGAAGATGTTGGAATCCAAAATGATCCCTAGCAATAGGATGATCAAATCAATGTCATAGTCTAGGGGGATGGTGGATCTCCTCAAATAGGCATCAATCATCTCTTTACCCCCTACGTTGGGTATGACAGTGAACAGGGACTGGACGTCCATGGTCACCCATATGAGATCTTCAACATCGGGGCAATCATAGATGTACTGATACAGATCTAACAGGAACTGTCTGGTGTCCCTGAGGATAAAAGGGTTGGCATCAACTAGGGGTCTCAGCTGAGCTTCCACAAAAAGTGATAGAGGTTCAGTTGACCAACCCCTACCAGCAACAATGGGTCTCAAAGGAGGATGAAGTGGGTCCTTGTGGACCTACGGTAGGCCCTGAATGACGGGAATCAGAGGATGGATGACATAGAAATAATGGATGACATAGAAATAATCTAGGCATGAGATTCGCAGAACGAGGGTACAGTAAGCTGGACATCACTAGAGGGATGGATGACATTTACAGTCTTAGGGAGGATAGGGCTAAACCATACTTTTCAGAAGGGGCAATGGAACAGTATAGAGGTGATATGAGGATCGATCAGAATATGGATGGCTGTCATACAGATAACAATATCTTTTTTCCTATATACTATACTAGAGACATTGGTACTGTTAAGGACATTTTTTCTAAACATTGGCATGTCTTGTCGGTAGACCCTAGCATTAAGGGTCTGGTAGGTGAACGACCAAAGTTTGTTTATCGGAATAAGAAGAATCTCAAGAGGCTGCTCTGTTATCCTAAAGCACATTATACACTGACCATTCTGTCAGGGCCCTTTATGACACCCTGTAACAGGTGTAATTTTTGTTCATACATATTGATTGACCCGGTCTTTGTTTATCCATATGGATCCGGTACGTTCCACATCCGGACTAAAGGCAGTTGCATGTCAAAGGACGTAGTTTATCTTGCTTCATGTACATCATGTCCAGCCTACTATGTAGGCAAAACAAATCGAGTATTGAGAGACAGGATTAGGGAGCACGCATACCATACAAGGAAGGGTAATTTACACAATGCCTTGGCCAAGCATACTAAGGAGGAGGGTATAGCACATCAGTTTAAGTTCAGGGTATTGGAACAGATTTTTAGAACACATAGGAGAGGGGATGTTAAGAACTATACCGAGACCAGAGAGATACACTGGATAATTAGGTTTAGGGCTGATTTGATTCCAGGTTTAAATGGGAAGGTCCCTCTACGTCCCCTATTGAAATCCAGGAGGTTAAAGAATAAGTGATGACAGTATGCGCTTTATGCGTATATGTCTCTGTTTTTTATTCCTAGTTTTTTTAAATATATCTTTCTAACATTTATTCCTTATTTCCTTATTTTCATGTATGTTATTATTATGTGTTTTAGATGATTCATATAGTGTTTTAATTGTTTGATATTTATTATGTATAGGTTTAATATATGTTTCTATTATTATGTTCTTTTTGTGCGTTTTTAAAGTGTGTTATATCTTTAAGAAGTTTAAGGGTCTTTGGCGCCTTTTTGTGTATTTAAGACATTGATTTTTATGTCATTGGAGGTCTGATGAAGCTATTGCGAAAGCGCTAACCTGCCTTAAACAAATAAAATTTGTTCTTACTACTTCCCGTGTATGCTTGGATTGCTATTTTTTACTAACAACTATACATTGGAGGTTTCTGGAGACTATTCTTATTGGTACCCTCCATTGCATTGCTCAGCGGTCGTTTGTTTTATTTTCGTTTTTGTTTCCTGCTTTCCTGCTGAGCATTAACTCCGCTGGATTTATTTTTATTTTCGATTAATAATGTGAAATCTTTATTTATAGGTTGCACAACATAAAATTATTTCCTCACTACTGTAGACACATAATGGTCAAAGACTACATTACTGTCTATGTGAAATCACAAGTTCCTGCCTACTGGATCGACTCTTAGGGGGGTGTTGTAAATATGTTGGTTACCAGGAGTGCTGGACTTATAAAAGGATACTACTATACATTTTTCTGCATTTAGTTTTAGTCCGTAGTTCTGATGCTAGTTATCTGTCAGTGTCAACCCTACTTGTCATACCTCTCAACTGTACAGATTTTCACAGAATGTCCAGATGTTTGACTCATATTTTAGATCTGTTTTTCATAAAATTGGAGTTTTCTGGCAAATTAGTGGCAAATCATTAAAGACTGAAGTTAGAAAATAATGACAGACATTTGAGTTTCAGACTTCATACCCTTCAGAAAATTCATGCTAATGCAAAACCTATTCTATCAACTTTCTAAATTTGTAAGAGCAATATTTAATAATTATCCCTATTTTTGGGCCTTAGTCCCACTTTATATGGCTTTATCAAGATTTCTTACTCTAACAGTTTGAGAAGTATTGTGAGGGATTCTAGGACAGCTCTTAATTTGCAGTTGTCTGCAGATTTGATCATCCAGAGGTCCTTCACATTTGCCTTGACTTCAGAGAAGTAGATGCCAAAAAGGAAAGTCCTACGACCAAACCCTGAGGGACTCCACTGGTAAGTGGCCTCTTTGTAGAGGTGGACTCCCCAATTTTAGCTTCTTGGGTCCTGTCTGTGAGCCAGCTCTCTTATCCACCTGGAGACATAAGGGTTACAACCTAACCTCTCGAGTTTGTCAACAATGTCCAAGTGGGGTATTGAGCCAAATGCCTTGGCCAGGTAAGGGTAGGCAGTGTGATCTGTTTTGCCCTAGGCCACTGCTTTGGTGACCTTCTCAAAGACATCCACCAGGTTGAGAAGGCATGACCTGCCCTTGACAAAACCAAACTGGGTTGGGTCCAGTGTCGGGAGGTTTTCTATGTCATTATCAGTCATTTCCATGATAATTCTTTCTATGGCTTTGCATATGAGATTAGTGAGACTTGCAGGTCTATAGTTTCCAGGACATGTAGATGACCCACCTTTGTGCAGAGAAATAATGGTTGCTGTTCTCTATTTGTGAAGCATGAAGACTGCTTGGAGGCTATGGTTAAATAGTGATTTCATGGGGCCTAATAAGTCATGTTTCATACTATTTAGAAGGCAGCCTGAGAAACTGCCGAGGCCCATCAATGCAATGTTCTTGGCCTTACAGAAAGCACTGATGACCTGCTCCCTAGTGATAGTAGGAGGGAGCTATACTTGATAGTATTTTCAGAGGGGAAGAGAGGGGTGAAGTTAAAGCTGAACTTGTCCGCCAGTTGATTTGGTATATCTTCTGGTGTAGTATAGGTGGCCTTGCACTTATACCCCTATGGAAACTGTACACCAAGCAAAATCAGATATGCCTGTGGTGAGTGACAGATTGGTTTGGAGTCCGAGAAGACACAGGAAAACCTAAGTTCAGTTGGATTTGTTGTCTCCACCAATGTAGTTCCCATTCTTTGAAGCCCCAAACTAGAATTTGATACTCTAGAGAATGCAAACGCTGGGTGGGTACACGTGGTTTCTTTCTTTTTTTTTTTTTTTTTAAACCACTGTATCTTTTTTTTTTTTTTTTTTGTTAGGAATCATGAGAGTCACAGACACCATGAACCCCATATCCTAAGAAATTATTTTGCAAAAGAATCTGACAATGCCTGGAAAAGTTCAGGAAAAATTCCAGATAAAGACCCACCTTGTCTTTTCTTGAAAATAACTTTTGAAGGGAAGAATCTATAAGGCATCCCAGAAACACAATCTTGTGAGATGAGTCAAGGAGGATTTTGTAATATTTATCTGATGGTCAAAAGGCACATATAACCTATGTTAATGACTCTCAACTTCTGGATAAAGACTCTGCAAAGATAAGCAAGTCATCTAAATAAGGAAAAAAGTACAGTTTTGTACCTACCATAAATGTAGATGTTCGAGGATCCACATTGCTGCAGTCCTAACTATTGGGTAGTCCGCTGTCCAGTCGGCCCGAATACCAAAGTATATGGCTGGCGTCGGTCAGGGCGCATTAGACTGACGTCAGTACGTCAGGGTACTAATGCGCATGACCGACGTCATATCCTCAGTCTTTTCTTGCCCCAGATGTCAGAAGACCCTGAAAAGATAAGGCCAAAAACCAAAAACTCCCAACATATCTGCACCAAAATATATATATATATACAAAATATACAAAATTAGCAGAATATAACCTCACCTACACAACCACCCCTAAACACAGAGGGGAAGGAGGGAGGGTAAATTGGACTGCAGCAATGTGGATCCTCGAACATCTACATTTATGGTAGGTACAAAACTGTACTATGTTCTTCATTCCACATTGCTGCAGTCCTAACTATTGGGTAGAATCCCAAAGCAGAGGTAAGGGAGGCTGGCAAATCATAAGGAAGCAGGAGCTGATAACATGCCTTGCAAAATAGCTGTGGCAAAACCAGCCCTAGACTTAGAGTAGAGAGGAAGGTGGTAATGCTTAGAGAAAGTATGCACTGAACTCCAAGTAGCTGCCTCCAAAATATCCTTAGTTGCCACCCCCCTTAAAAAAGCTGTTGAAGTGGCAGTAGCCCTAGTGGAATGAGGCCTAATCCCAGCTGGAATCTCCTTGCCATGATGGGAATAACAAAATGTAATGCAAAACGCAATCCACCTAGAAATAGTTTGTTTTGACACAGGCTTGCCCTGAGAACTCAAAGCAAAAGAAACAAACAACTGCTGAGACTGCCTAAAATCCTTAGTCCTGCTCAAATAATAACGCAATTGCCTGTGTACATCTAAAGTGTGCAAAATCTTTTCCCCTTTGTTTTGGGGATCTGCATAAAACGTAGGCAAATGAATAGTTTGGTTTAAAGCCACACTAGAAACCACTTTAGGCATAAAGGAAGGATTAGTACGTAATGATACCCTATCCTTATGAAAAATCAAAAGGCTCAACCGCCATAAGGGCCTGTAACTCAGAAACCCTTCTTGCAGAAGTAATGGCCAACAAAAAAGCAGTCTTCCATGACAAGTATTTCAGTTCAGCAGTAGCTGCAGGCTCAAAAGGTTGTAGAGTAAGTTTCTCCAACACAAAATTGAGATCCCAAGCAGGAGTAGGAGCTCTACGTGGGGGTCTTATATTCTTTGCCCCTCTAAGAAATTGCTTGAACAAAGGATGTGAAAACAATGGTGGGTCACAATCATAGTGAGCTGAAATTGCTGCAGCATGAATCTTAATGGAAGAGAAAGACAAACCTTTGTCCAATAACTCAGTAAGATATTGAAGAGCCACACTCAAATTAGGCTCAGAAACCTCCAAATCCTTTGCTGCAGTCCAAAATAAAAATCTCTTCCATTTTTCTGCGTACACTTTCCTTGTACTAGGTCTTCTGGCTTCCATAATCACATTTAAAACTTGTTGAGGAAGTTGAGACCTGCTGTCTTTCAAAACAGAATATGCCAGGCTGTTAGATGAAGAGAGTGAAGCTTGACATTGAGCAGACGACCGTCCTTCTGAGACAACAGATGTGGAATCAAGGGTAAAGGCCATGGAGGCTTCTTTACCAGACTCCTCAGTAATGGGTACCAGTGCTGCCGAGGCCAATCTGGAGCTATTAAAATCATCCTTGGCTTGTCTTGTCTGACCTTTAGAAGCACCTTTGGAAGAAGAGGCAGAGGAGGAAACGCATACACATGAAGATTTTTCCAACTGAAAGAAAGAGCATCCACTTTCCAAGCTGTGTGATGAAACCTCTTTGTGCAAAACTTTGGCAGCTGGTGGTTTAGTGGAGAAGCGAACAGATCTATGTCTGGAGTTCCCCAGGACACTGTCAACTTTTGAAATACATGAAGATCCAGTTTCCACTCGTGGGGATCCATGATTTGTCTGCTTAACACATCTGCTAAGGAGTTCTGTGCTCCTGGCAGAAACCTTGCCTGAAGAGTTAGTTGCAAGCTTAGCGCAGTCTCCCATAAAATCATTGCTTGCCTGCACAATGGGTAAGAATGTGTTCCCCTTGTTTGTTGATGTACCACATGACAGTTGTGTTGTCTGTTAGAATCAACACCTGCCCTGGAAGAAGTAACTCCTTGAAAGCCATTAATGCAAACTGGACTGCCAACATCTCCTTCATGTTGATATGTAGATGCTGTAGTCTGGCAGGCCACTTGTCTTGTATCCACTTTCCATTTAGATGAGCTCCCCAAGCAATGTCTGAGGCATCTGTCGTTAGAATTTGACTCGCCTCTGGCCGGGTCACAGAGAGTCCCTTGTTTAGGTGACATTCCTGAGCCCACCACAAAAATTCCTTTTGAATGCAAGGTATTATTTGAATGACAGTGTCCAAAGCCTGGCAGTGCTGTGTCCATACATTTTTGAGATACCATTGTAGCTTCCTCATATGCAGTTTGGCATTGGGAAGCACCAGAATACAAGATGCCATGAACCCTAAGGCTTGAAGGACTGTCCTTGCAGTCAGCCCGGACTGAAGAGATAGTTGATGGAAGTAACTGGAAAGATTCTTTTGTTTGTCCGGGGTTAAAAGGCCATCTGGGCTGCTGTATTCAGTCTCACACCCAGAAAGCACATGTCTTGAGAGGGTACTAGACTGGACTTTATTTCGTTCACAGAATACCCCAGGCATCTTAGCACTGCTATGACATATTCCAAATGCTGTAGAAGGTCTTCCTTTTCTTGAGCCAGAATCAGGCAATCGTCCAAGTAAGGATAGATTTGAATTCCTTTTAGCCTGAAGTAAGCTATCACTGGAACCAGAACCTTTGTGAATACTCTGGGCGCAGTAGATAAGCCAAAGGGCAATGCAGAGAACTGATAATGAGAATTTCCAGCTCGACGCAGATACTTTCTGCAACTTAGTCTTATAGGCACATGAAGGTAAGCTTCCTTGAGATCTAAAGTTACCATCCAGTGATCCTTGCCCAGCAGAGGTAAAAGCTGTTGTAACGTCAACATTTTGAACTTGGGAATGTCCAGATAAGTGTTGAGGATAGATAAATCCAAAATTGGTCTCCACGTGTTCCCCTTCTTCGGTACTAGGAACAGGCGAGAATAAAATCCTAGGCCCCTTTCTGGCACAGGAACCGGCTGAATGGCCCCTATTTGGAGTAACTGAGAAATTTGCTTGTGAGCCTCTTGTCTTTGTAGAGGAGGAATGTCTGGCATGCCTCTGAAAGGAGGCAAGGTATGGAAATAAAACCTGTAACCGTGGTGAATGATATCCAGAACCCATTTGTCTTGGGTAATTAAATCCCAATTTTCTTTGAAAAGAGACAGTCTTCCTCCTAGAGGTGCCGCCAGGCGAGAAGGTACTGGCAGCTGAAAAGGCAGGTCATTGGGTCTGCTTACGAAAGGACTGACCCCTGCCCTCACCAGAAGTCTGAGCAGGTGAACTCCCTGTCCTAGGCCTAAAAGCACCTTGAGCTCTGCCCCTACCACGTCTAGACCTACCCCTAGACTGGGAATCATAAGCAGGATAAGTCCATCCCTTAGCAGGCCAATTTCTACTAAACTTGGAGGCTGCACCTGCAAAAAATCCTTAACAGTTTGCATAGACTTAGCCTTGTCCTCCATCTTCTTTAAAACGGCTTCCACAGGCGAACCAAACAACACATCAGACTGTAAAGGAGCATCCAAAATCCTTGTCTTAACATGCTCAGCTAAGTTCTGATCTCTCAACCATGCATGCCTACGAAGAACAGAACCAGTGGCAGCCACCCTGGAGGAGGCCTGCACAGCATCAAAACCACATTGCAAGGAATGTTTACCCACTTGTTCAGACACATGAACTAAATCCTGCAACTCTTTACACTCAATACCTTCCGCCAGAGCATCCACCTTAGATTTCAACTGTGAAAGAAGATAATTCTGATATTTTAACATGTGAAACTGACAATTCAACGCCCTCATGGCTAAAGTGGAAGAAGTATACACTTTCTTTCCCCATCTATCCAAAGCCCTTGCCTCTTTATCAGGAGGGACAGGATTTTTAACAACTGAGGCCTTCACACCTTTAGGCCCCTGAGAGACAGTTTCGGGTCTGCCCTAGGACTCTTAAAAGATACTTATGAGCTTCAGGCACCCTATAATACCTATCTGGTTTAACTGGGGCAGGAGGCAAAGAATCCAGTTCAGGGAAGCCTCTGCAAAAACATCTTCCACCACATTCAAAACAGGAGGTATAGCTAAAGGCCTGTGCTGGGGTAAAACAAGAATTCCCTAAGCCTTTTCCTGGAATCAGAGAAATCTTGACCTTCCCATTTAAAATGCTCCCTCATGGAATGCAGAGTCTCTGAAAATGAAAAATCCTCAGGAGGGAAGCTGAAGGAGTAGAATCATCCACATCAGAATCAGAATAAGGAGGGTACTCCTGCAAGTCTTCAGCCGAAGACTCAGAAGCCTCGAGCATTGCTCAAAACTCTCAAACTCAGATTCCACCCTAGGCCTCTTATCAGGAGGGGCATAGAACCCCTTATCATAGTAATCAAATCCTCTGCCATTTTAAGCATATGTTTCTTAGGCAAAGACCCTGAAGTACTAGGAGAAACCCCACTGAAGCAAAACTCGGCCTGCCCTCAAAGAAGCCTTGGAAACAGAAGGGAGGCTCTGACCACCTTAGGAAGAGAAGGAAGAACAGCCACCTGAGAAGCCCCTCAGCCTGGCCTACTTCCTGAGAGGATACATCCTGTAACAGTAAAGTCTCTCCTGAGACTCCAAAGAAACACCTGGCAAAACCTCCGGCTCCACTGAGCCCTCTAAAGAACCGGCGTCTGGGACTGTCGGTTCCTCCACTCTAGGCTTTGCTGTTTTGTCCTTGCGTTTTTAGCGAAGCGCCGGAGCATCCGGCGGCATTTTATAATTACAACGCTTCCCAAACACTAACCTGGCACAATCTAACCTTCTCTTAATAGTGCGTTTGTTAAATCTAGCACAAGAGCGGCATCCAACAACGTCGTCCTCAGGCCCTAAACAAGGGATACACAAAGTATGGTAATCCCTATGAGGTATCTGTTTCCCACAAGCAGTACAGTTATTCACTTTTCTGACATCCGGTTAAATACTGAGGCAAGAAAAACCAAAATATTCCCCAACGGGTACTTAGCCAACTTTGATTCGGTCTGAAACTCTGGCTTCAGAAACTTTCAGAACGCCAACCTGCACTCGCAAAATTGCTTCTGCATCGGACCATGCGGCAAAAAAGACTGAGGATATGACGTCGGTCATGCGCATTAGTACCCTGACGTACTGACGTCAGTCTAATGCGCCCTGACCGACGTCAGCCATATACTTTGGTATTCGGGCCGACTGGACAGCGGACTACCCAATAGTTAGGACTGCAGCAATGTGGAATGAAGAACATCGTGAATGCTGTTAAGGCTGCAATAAGCTATGACTGGGGATTTCCATTTTATGAATACATTTTGAGCTGTAATAAACTAAAATGTAATGCAGAGAACTGATAATGTGACGCAAAAACATTAGAGCCTTAGAAATTTCCTATAGCTATGGGAATGAGGTAGTAAGAATCTTATAGGTCTAAGGTTAACATATACCTCATGTGGGAAATGAGGGGGGGGTTAACAGGTTCTGTAAGGTCAGTATTTTGAATTTCAGAACTTTATCACACAGATTTAGCAAAAAAAAAGCTCAAGTACTGTTCTCCAAGAGGCCTCATTCTTTGGTACTAGAAACATTCGGGAGTAGAAGACTTTGCCCCTTTAACTTAACAGCACTAGTTCCATGTCTCCCTGGGTGTGCAAAGACTGAAGAACCTGAGGAAAAATTCTGTTTGGTTCGGAGGGTGGGGAGGTACTCCCCTGAAAGAAGGCTTTTGCATCCACAGCCATCGGGAACTGTCCTGCACCAGTTTTAACACCCAGGAGTCAGAAAAAAAAACCTCTTTAGCTAAAGAGGGAGGCTTATACGATTTGTGCTGGGGTACATGAAATATCTTAGAAACTCCCTGATTAATTTTTCTCTCCTTCATTATATTGTTTGAGAGCCTGGATAGCAGAGGAACCAAAAATGCTTCCTAAAAAAACAAAAAAAACAAAAACATCTTGCTTTTTTCCCACTTTCTGAAAGTTAAGAAAGATCAGTTACAGATTTGCTGTTCTGAACTCTTTGGAAGTTTCTAATAGGCCAGTGCTTGCTTGGGCTAAAGGGAAGTCTCTGTGTTCACCAGTGGGAGTGGTTAACACTGAACAGTCTGTCTATCCCTGGAGGAGTGGTTACTACCTAGAAGCTGTAGTTTT
The DNA here is from genome assembly GCF_019279795.1 of Protopterus annectens. Taxonomy (NCBI): domain Eukaryota; kingdom Metazoa; phylum Chordata; order Ceratodontiformes; family Protopteridae; genus Protopterus; species Protopterus annectens. The sequence continues at coordinate 45,818,661 of NC_056733.1, forward strand.
ATTGGCTATTTTGGGTGAATTCTAAACTCCTTGATCTTTCTCTCTTAAAACCCTACAACTCTCTTTTTGCGCAGTTTTGCACACTGAGCAGTGTCGGGCAGTGCCGCCTAAACAGGTTTAAACTATTCCAGGCTCCACAAAGTCTGCTCTTCACTTTTTCCCTTAGAACTGTTGAAACTCTCAAAATAATCACTCTATTCTCTTTCTAAAGCCCTGCACTTGCTCAGCTCTTATAAGGAAATACTAACTAACTAAAGCACTACGCCCTCCATGACTTCTCATAAGTATTAGGCTCCCGATTGGTCCTTCCTGATCAAGTGAAAAATCAGTTCCCTTCCCTAATCTGATCAGTAAAAAAACAGTTCCCTATACTAATCTGGTATGTCCAAGGGTCAGTTTCAAGGTTACTCTCCAGTCCAGCTGGTGAATCTGTGAATTTTGAGGCAATGTTACAATTGCCTTATGTACCTGAACAACCCTCTCCTCCTTCCAACAAACTCTAATACATGTGAGAGATGCAGTTACACAGCCAAACTGGAAGCAGAGCTCTCTCAACCCAAGACTGGCACAGTCAGGAGGAAAAGGTAACCACCCACACCACAAATCCAGTCTCACACAGACCTATTGCATCTGCATACCCAACACATAAACACACAAAAACATACTCGGAGACTCTAAATAAAAATCTGCCTAAACAGTAAAGACCTCCTAAGCAGATATCCAAGCAACAGCCACCCCTCAACAATACCCACGAATCACATATCTCAAAATATCAGTGCGCCTCACAGTCACAGCCTTTAAGGCCAAACAACACACCAAATACACTTGTTATAGGGGACTCTATTGTCCGGCACACTGACGTCCCGCTCACCAGACTGAACAAGGAGAAGGTCATTGTAAGCTGCCTGTCAGGTGCCAGGATCCACCACATAACGCAAGCACTCCGGTCACTCCAAAGCAAGTACAAGTATGACTCCGTCATTGTCCATGCTGGTGTGAATGACCTGAGACGTACCTCCCTGGACTACATGAAAAGAGACATAGAGGAGCTCTCTGACCATGTAGCCCAGGCTGGTATGACCCGGACCTTGAGTAGCATCTTGCCCTCACCAAGAATGATGCCACAGTATAAAGACAAAATTATCAGTTTCAACAATTGGCTAAAGTATTGGTGTCATTCAAAGGGGATCCAGTGTCTGTCAGCCTGGGATGACATGCTCGACAAGCCACGTTGCTTCGCTAGGGACGGCTTGCACCTGTCACCTTTAGGCTTTTGTATACTGGCCAAGGCTCTTGCCACCCCCATAGTGCCTTTTTTAGGCAAGGCTTAAAGGACAAACCCACCTCCATAGACAACCCAAGGATAAAAAAACTAAAGGTAATGCTACTCAATGCCAGAAGTCTAAACCTCAAGATGCATGCACTCGAAGCTCTCCTCAGTATGGAGAAAATCGATGTCTGTGCAGTAACAGAAACCTGGTTCAAGGCTCCTGAGAGCATCCCAGCACTACCAGGTTATAACTCATACCATGCGTTTCGGCATAAAACTCGGACCAAAGCACAAAAGGAGGGGGAGTATCTATATTCATCAAAGATACCTACACCTCCAGGTTAGTGGCACTGCACGAAGCATCGGAAACCATCCATGTGCAACTAACAGCGGGCAAAAAGTACAGTTTTGTACCTACCATAAATGTAGATGTTCGAAGATCCACATTGCTGCAGTCCTTACACTTGGGTAGTCCGCTGTCCTCGGTCGGCCCGAATATCAAAGTATAAGGCTGACGTCAGTCAAGGCGCATTTGACTGACATCAGGACGTCAGGGTACAAATGCGCATGACCGACGTCATATCCTCAGTCTTTTCTTGCCCCAGATGTCAGAAGACCCTAAAAATAAAGGTCAAAAACCAAAAGACAGCAAACCAACAACCAACCATCCTAGCACTAAAAATATGTACAATATATACAAAATACACCCAATTGACCACCCAAACCAGACAACCGCCTCTAACTACAGAGGGGAAGGAGGGAGGGTAAATTGGACTGCAGCAATGTGGATCTTCGAACATCTACATTTATGGTAGGTACAAAACTGTACTATGTTCTTCATCTCACATTGCTGCAGTCCTTACACTTGGGTAGAATCCCAAAGCAGAGGTAAGGGAGGATGGCCAAATTATAAGGAAGCAGGAGCTGCCAAAATGCCCTGCAAAACAGCAGTGGCAAAACCAGCCCTGGATTTAGAGTAAAGTGGTAGGTGATAATGCCTGGAAAAAGTATGCACTGAACTCCAAGTAGCTGCCTCCAAAATATCCTTAGTTGCCACCCCTCTCAAAAAGCTGTCAGTGGCAGTAGCCCTAGTGGAATGAGGCCTAATCCCAGCTGGAACTTCCTTGCCATGATGGGAATAACAGAAAGCAATGCAAAACCCAATCCACTTAGAAATAGTTTGTTTTGACACAGGCTTGCCCTGAGAACTCAAAGCAAAAGAAACAAATAACTGCTGAGACTGCCTGAACCCTTTAGTTCTGTCCAAATAATATCGCATCTGCCTGTGTACATCTAAAGTGTGCAAAATCTTTTCCCCTTTATTTTGGGGATTTGCATAAAAGGTAGGCAAATGAATAGTTTGGTTTAAAGCCACACTAGAAACCACTTTAGGCATAAAGGAAGGATTAGTACGTAAAGATACCCTATCCTTATGGAAAATTAAGAAAGGCTCAACTGCCATAAGGGCCTGCAACTCAGAAACCCTTCTTGCAGAGGTAATAGCCAACAAAAAAGCAGTCTTCCATGATAAAAACTTCAATTCAGCAGTAGCTGCAGGCTCAAAAGGGTGTAGAGTGAGTTTCTCCAACACAAAATTGAGATCCCAAGCAGGAGTAGGAGCTCTTCGTGGGGGTCTTATATTCTTTGCCCCTCTAAGAAATTGCTTGAACAAAGGATGAGAAAACAATGGTGGGTCACAATCATAGTGAGCCGAAATTGCTGCAGCATGAACCTTAATAGAAGAGAAGGACAAAGCTTTGTCCAGTAACTCAGTAAGATATTGAAGAGCCACACTTAAATTAGGCTCAGAAACATCAAAATCCTTTGCTGCACTCCAAAATAAAAATCTCTTCCATTTTTCTGCGTACACTTTCCTTGTACTAGGCCTTCTAGCTTCCAAAATAACATTCAAAACTTGCTGTGGAAGTGGAGGCCCACTATGGTTCAAAACAGAATATGCCAGGCTGTTAGGTGCAGAGAGTGAAGCTTGACATTGAGCAAATGACTGTCCTCCTGAGACAACAGGTGTGGAATCGAAGGCAAAGGCCATGGAGGCTTCCGTACCAGGCTCCTCAGTAATGGGTACCAATGCTGTCGAGGCCAATCTGGAGCTATCAAAATCATCCTTGGCTTGTCTTGTCTGGTCTTTAGTAGTACCTTTAGGAGGAGAGGCAGAGGCGGAAAGGCATACACATGAAGATTGCTCCAATTGAAAGAAAGAGCATCCACTCTCCAAGCTGTGGGATGAAACCTTTTTGTGCAAAACTTTGGCAGCTGGTGGTTTAGTGGGGAAGCGAACAGATCTATGTCTGGAGTTCCCCATGACACTGTCAACTTCTGAAATACATGAGGATACAATTTCCACTCGTGGGGATCCATAATTTGTCTGCTCAACACATCTGCTAAGGAGTTCTGTGCTCCCGGCAGAAACCTTGCCTGAAGATTTAGCTGTAAACTGAGAGCAGTCTCCCACAAAATCATTGCTTGCCTGCATAGAGGATAAGAATGTGTTCCGCCTTGCTTGTTGATGTACCACATGACAGTTGTGTTGTCTGTTAGAACCAACACCTGCCCTGGAAGAAGTAAATCCTTGAAAGCTATTAATGCAAACTGGACTGCTAACATCTCTTTCAAGTTGATATGTAGATGTTGTAGTCTGGCAGGCCACTTGTCTTGTATCCACTTTCCATTCAGATGAGCTCCCCAAGCTTTGTCTGAGGCATCTGTCGTTAGAATCTGACTCGCCTCTGGCCGGGTCACAGAGAGCCCCTTGTTTAGGTGACATTCCTGAGCCCACCACAAAAATTCCTTTTGAATGCAAGGTATTATTTGAATGACAGTGTCCAAATCCTGGCAGTGCTGTGTCCATACATTTTTGAGATACCATTGTAGCTTCCTCATATGCAGTTTGGCATTGGGAAGCACCAGAATACAAGATGCCATGAACCCTAAGGCTTGAAGGACTGTCCTTGCAGTCAGCCCGGACTGATGAGACAACTGATGAAAGTAAAGGGAAAGATTCTTTTGTTTGTCCGGGGTCAAAAGGCCATCTGGGATGCTGTATTCAGTCTCACACCCAGAAAGCACATGTCCTGAGAGGGTACTAGACTGGACTTTATTTCGTTCACAGAATACCCCAGGCATCTTAGCACTGCTATCACATAATCCAAATGATGAAGAAGCTAGTCCCTTCCTTGAGCCAGAATCAGGCAATCGTCCAAATAGGGATAAATCTGTATTCCTTTTAACCTGAGGAAAGCTATCACTGGAGCCAGAACTTTCGTGAACACTCTGGGCGCAGTAGATAAGCCAAAGGGCAATGCAGAGAACTGATAATGAGAAGTCCCAGCTCGAAAGCAGATACTTCCTGCAACTCAGTCTGATAGGAACATGAAGATAAGCCTCCTTGAGATCTAAAGTTACCATCCAATGATCTTTGCCCAGCAGAGGTAAAAGCTGCTGTAACGTCAACATTTTGAACTTGGGAATGTCCAGATAAGTGTTGAGAATAGATAAGTCCAAAATTGGTCTCCACATGTTCCCTTTCTTTGGTACTAGGAACAGGCGAGAATAAAATCCTAGGCCCACTTCTGGCATAGGGACCGGCTGAATGGCCCCTATTTGGAGTAACAGAGAAATTTGCTTGTGAGCCTCTATTCTTTGTGGAGGAGGAACGTCTGGCATGCCTTTGAAAGGAGGCAAGGTATGGAAATAAAACCTGTAACCGTGGTGTATGATATCCAATACCCATCTGTCTTGGGTAATTAAACTCCAATTTTCTTTGAAAAGTGCCAACCTTCCTCCCAAAGGTGCCGCCAGGCAGAAGGCTCTGGCAGCTGAAAAGGTAGGTCATTGGGTCTGTTTACGAAAGGAATGACCCCTGCCCTCACCTGAAGACTGTGCAGGAGAACTCCCTGTTCTAGGCCTGAAAGAGCCCTGAGCTCTGCCCCTACCACGTCTAGATCTACCCCTAGACTGGGAATCATAAGAAGGATACATCCACCCCTTAGTAGGCCAATTTCTACTAAACTTTGGAGGCTGAACCTGCAAAAAATCTTTAACAGTCTGCATAGACTTAGCCTTGTCTTCCATTTTCTTTAAAACTGTCTCAACAGGAGAACCAAACAACACATCAGATTGTAAAGGAGCATCTAAAATCCTTGTTTTAACATGGTCAGATAAATTCTGATCCCTCAGCCAGGCGTGCCTGCGAAGAACTGACCCAGTGGCAGCCACCCTAGACGAGGCCTGTACAGCATCAAAACCACATTGCAAAGAATGCTTACCCACTTGTTCAGAAACATGTACTAAATCTTGCAACTCTTTACAATCAATACCTTCCGCCAGAGCATCAACCTTAGACTTCAATTGTGAAAGGAGATAGTTTTGGTATTTTAACATGTGAAACTGGCAATTCAAAGCCCTCATAGCTAGAGTGGAAGAAGTATAAACTTTCTTTCCCCATCTATCCAAAGCCTTGGCCTCTGTCTGAAGGAACCGGATTCTTGACAACAGAAGACTTAACACCTTTAGGCCCCTGACTAACAGTTTCTGGGTCTGCCCTAGGACTCTTAAAAAGATACTTATGAGCTTCAGGCACCCTGTAATATCTATCCGGTTTAACAGGAGCAGGAGGCAAAGAATCAGGATTAAGAGAAGCCTCTGCAAAAACATCTTCCACCACATCCAAAACAGGAGGTATAGCCAAAGGCCTATGCTGGGGTAAAAACAAAAATTCCCTAAGCCTTTTCCTGGAATCAGAGAAGTCCTGACCTTCCCACTTAAAATGCTCCCTCATAGAATGAAGAGTTTCTGAAAAGAAAAATCCTCAGGAGGAGAAGCAGAAGGAGTAGAATCATCCACATCAGAGTCCGAATAAGGAGAATACTCCTGCAAGTCTTCAGCCGAAGACTCTGAAACATCCCAAGTCTTCTCAAAACTCCTGGCTCAGGCTCCACCCTAGGTCTCTTATCAGGAGGGGGCAAAGAACCCCTAATCAAAGTAATCAAATCTTCTGCCATTTTAAGCATATGCTTCTTGGGCACAGTTCCTGAAGAACTAGGGGTGACACCAACTGAAGCTAAACCTGGCCTGCCTCTGGGAGAAGCCTTGGCAACAGAAGGAGAGGGCCTAACCACCCTAGGAAGGGAGGGGAGTAAAGTAACCTGAGAAGCCCCTTCAGCCTGACCTGCCTCCTGAGAGGCCACATCCTGCAATAAAAAAGTCTCTCCCTGGGAACCCAAAGTAATCTCCGGTGGAACCACCGGCTCCACCGACACCTCTAAAGAACCGGCGTCCGGTACAGACGGTTCTTCCAGCCTAGGCTTAACTGCTTTGTCCTTGCGCTTCTTGAAGAAGCGGGCGTCGGAGCATCCGACGGCATTTTATAATTGCACCGCTTCCCAAAGACTAACCTGGCACAATCCAACCTTCTCTTTATAGTGCGTTTATTGAATCTAGCACAAGAGCGACACCCAACAACGTCGTGCTCAGGCCCTAAACAAGGAATACACAAAGTATGATAATCTCTATGCGGTATCTGTTTCCCACAAGAAATGCAATTATTCACTTTTTCTGACATCCGGTAAACCACTGAGGCAAGAAAAACTAAAATATTCCCCAACGGGGTACTTAGCCAACTTTGACTCGGTCTGAAACTTCGAAATCGAAAAATCTCAGAACGCCAACCGGCACTTGCAATGCTGCTTCTGCATCGGACCATGCGGCAAAAAAGACTGAGGATATGACGTCGGTCATGCGCATTTGTACCCTGACGTCCTGATGTCAGTCAAATGCGCCTTGACCGACGTCAGCCTTATACTTTGATATTCGGGCCGACCGAGGACAGCGGACTACCCAAGTGTAAGGACTGCAGCAATGTGAGATGAAGAACATCTGCCTTTCAGTTTGTAGCCTGCTACAGAACACACTCCATATTACAGGAACCCCACTTGGCATTCCTGAAAACACTGGAGAATATGAAGGTCTCTCCAAACACTATGTTATTGAGTGACTTTAACTACCCAAACATTGACTGGGAAAACTATTCAAGCCCAAACACCCTTGCCCAATGGTTCCTTGAATTTATAAACTCTAACGCAATGGAACAACTGGTCACCACTCCCACAAGAGGGAACAACATATTGGACCTGGTCATCACCAACATGGGGACTCTGTGTTCCACACCAGAGGTAAACCCCTCATTGGCAAGATCAGACCATAAACAAATTTCCCTGGACATCCATATCCCGTCCCCACCCCCAGCCAAGGAAATCACTGTAAAGAATTTCTCAAAAGCCAGCTTTGCACTTCTCAAGACTGAGGTGGAATCCTTCAAAGCCCCTGAGCCAGAGGATAATACAGCCCAATCTGCAGAATCCTTTACAAATGCATTCTATGAGCACCTGCAGGAATGCATGGATTGTGCTATCCCAAATAAAATCAAGACTCACGCCTCCAAAAACAGGAGACCGGTCTGGTGGACCCCGACCATAAATAAGCTATACAACAGAAGGAGGAAGCTACTACATGACAGAGCAAAATCCCAAAAAGGGAAGGCATCTCTGATCAGTGTTAGCAAGAAACTTCAATCCCTCATAAAATCATCAAAGGCCAGTTTCAAAAGTAAAATTGCCCTAGACACTAAAGATAATCACAAGGTTTTCTTTAGTTATGTCAGGAACATGGGCGGAAACTCCCAGATATGCTCTGAATTGTTGCATAACAGTACAAAATATATCAAACCTACAGACATAGCCAACATCCTGGCAGACAGATTCAGCGCAAACATCTCCCCCCCTTCCCCCCAAAGGAGCAAATGCCTATCCCAACTGAATGAAACCTCCCTGACATCACAGATGCACAGGTGAAAGCTGCCCTCTCCAAAGCAAAAAACACAGCATCTATGGGACCGGACGGTGTCCCAGGCTGTGTCTTACACGAGCTCCAAGAAGAACTGAACCCTCACATTAAGTCATTGTTCAAACTTAGCATTACTACAGGGTATGTACCCAAAAAATGGTGTACAGCTACAGTGGTCCCACTCCACAAAGGTGGTGCCACAATGGACCCCGGAAACTATCGCCCCATAGGCCTGACTAGTCTGGTCTGTAAAGCTATGGAGCGTATTATCATGGAACTCATAAACAAAGACATTGGGAGCCTCCAGACACTGGACCCTACCCAATTCGGCTTTGTTAAGGGCAGATCTTGCCTCTTAAACCTAGTCGATTTCTTTGAAACAGTTACCAAAGCCATAGATGAGGGCAAGGTAGTCCACACAGCCTACCTGGACCTTGCAAAAGCCTTCGACACAATACCCCCACTTGGGCTTACCAGCTTAAATATCAACCCCTATATCACAAGATGGGTTGCAAACTGGCTCAGAGATGGAACCCACATGGTCAAAATCGCAGGTGCCATGTCTGAATCCAAACCAGTTACAAGTGGCGTCCCACAGGGCTCAGTTTTGGGACCTCTCTTGTTCGGTATATACTTCTCTGAGGTTCAGGCTAACACGGGGGGATTATGGCTGACAAAGTTCGTAGATGACTGCAAACTGGGGGCCATAATTGAATCTCCAGCTGACACAAGCATCCTCCAAAAAGGGTCTCACAGAGACGGATTCTTGGTGCCAGAGCCACGGCCTCAAGCTAAATGCTAAAAAGTGCACAGTCGTCCCCTTTGGGAAAAACAAGGTGCCCACAAATTACCACATAGGTGGTAATCCATTAAGTATGGAAGAAGTAATTAGAGATTTGGGGCCCAACGTAGATAGTAATCTCTCCTTTGATAATCACGTTGCCAAAGTGGTTAGAAAGACCTTCTATATAGCCCACCTTATCATGAAAGGGTTCACATCTAGATCAAGAGAGGTCATTGTGCCCCTCTACTTGTCACTCATCAGGCCCATAATTGAAGACAATGCCCCTTTTGGGATGTACCTTACCCGACACCTGCAGCAACTGGAGAGACCCCAAAAGTACCTCACCAAAAGGATCATGGGCTACAAACAGATGTCCTATGCAGCTCGACTAAAGAAACTCCAGCTCTACTCAGTTGCTTACCACCTACTCAGAGGCGATCTATGCCTGACGTACAAAGCCATGTCAAACCCAGAATTAATGGACATGCTCCATCTCAAAAAATCCAAGTCCCTTACAGCTACACGCTCCAGGGACCTAAACCTCAGCACAAAAATAAATAGGACATGCTGGAGGGACAGATTCATTTCCCAGAGGCTCCCCTCACTCTGGAATAGAATCCCAATTCATGTTAGACATAGCCCCTCGCTGACCCTCTTCAAGCGAAATCTGGACGCGTGGATGGGAAATCGCAAATTCACCCCTGGGATCTCTTTTGTGTCCCTGCTAGACAGAGGCACAGTAAACTAATCTTAAAAGGGTACCTTCTGTGACCTACTTTACAGAGGCACAGTAGGCTAATCTAATAGGGAGGCGGAAGCCAAATACACTCTGGCTAGGCTTATAAATGCCCTAGGGCAGATAGCCTAGTATCTACCTATGAACCTTATATAAAGTGGAATCCAAGATTTCAGAGTTTACCTAATTAGCAAACTTTTGGTTACACACCCTGGCATATTTTCTCAACACTGTAGCAGTATCAGTAGCCCTAGATACACTATCTGCACAATCATACACTCTTCAAAACAAGTTTTGATGCAGTCTGCTTAAAAAGCTAGCTTTGTTTTGTAGGAAGAGTGGAAGCTAAATCCCTCAGACTGTCCATATGACAGAGCATACTTTTCCAGATACATGCCTGACAATTCATAATTCTGAAGGCTAAAGTGGAAGAAGAAAACATTCAATAACTTATATGGTCTAACATTTTACCCTTTTGTCAACAGATGAAAGGTTGGTATGAAGGACTAGCATGTTGCCAGCACGAGACACAGTTGAAATGGCAGCTGGACCCTTTCACAGGTGTGAGAAAATAAATTTATTAGCCTGAGGCACCTTATACAGCTTTTCTGCCTTTTAGGGACTGATAGCTGAGTTTCAGGATGAGTAGAGGCAGCATTCATTCAACACATCCCCCAGGGTTGGATATAGGCGGGATAGGAGTGGGATGCAGTACATCCATTTGTAGTAAGTCATACTTTCTCCGCAGTTCTGCAGGAACATCGATTTATTCCCATAAAAAATACCTTATTCATCCTAGCAATGGTCTGATTAAAAGGAAATTCCCCCAGAGGAAGAGAAGAATTAAAATTTTCTTCACAGATAACTGGGCTCAGGAATCTGCAGGAGAAGAAACTCTACCTCTGTCAGAATCATCAGACCTTATTTCCTCCAATAACCTTCCAGGGGAATGCCCATCTGTAAAGACTTCCTTGAACAATGATTTACTGTCTATAATGCCCGTCTATCCAAGATAAGGAACTCATCTTTGTTTTAACTGTAATAGCATCATCAGAAGAACAATGTTTATTTTTTTGTTTTTCCTTAACAGGTGTTCTAGCAAAAGAGGACTGACTAGGTGGAGGGATTTCTGCCTGGTGTAATGGTCTCTTGTCCTGGTTATCCCAAGAAGAATCTCATCGAACTAGAGAAGGTGTTTCTCCCATGCCTATATAGAACAACAGCCTAAGACAATATGGCTGACTCCCAGTTCATGCTGGCTGAAAGGACTACAACAGAGGAACTCAGACAGGTAAGTGGTCTGAGGATCAACCAATGACTACTGCAGGTTCACTCAACTTTAGCTGAGGCGCTGACAGAGTCCGCTACACCAGCAAGGACTTCTTGGTAAGTGATGTTTTTTCCAAGTACTACTACTTGGTTTTAGTAATCCTGCAACATTAAAACAAGACTTTCTGAGGTTACACAGTCATTAGTAATATGGCCAGCCTGGTGTAACTACACCAAAATCAAGCAAAAGAAAAAAAACCCCAAGGAAACCGCATTCTGACTCTGTAACTGAGAAATAACATACCGTTAAAGTGATGAGTGGCTTTCCTTGCAGGAACCGGCTGCATATCTGCTGCTCAATCTTCTCCAGATTGAAGTCCTGTAAGGTCTCTCCTTTGCTTTCTAAGCTGTACTGACAGTTGGACAGGATCACAGGAACCATGTCTTGTTCAGCATCATACTTGATCACATGTAACTCTGCCAAATCTGATGGATTGATGGAGTATCTGCAAGTGGTTCAAAAATAGTTTTATATCTAGTATAACTGGGATCACATACTCAGAAACTGCAGCTGCCAGAGTACAAAACATTCTTCATCAAAGGGTCTCCTAGCTATTACCAAATGAAAAATTCACAGCAGAAAGGAGAGAAAGGTACACAAAGCTTATCCAATAAAAATGGCAAACAAGCAAAGTAAGTTGTCCAATAAGTCTATCACCTGTCCAGTTCCATGTTTCTCTCTTAAATGTGTCTTATTCTCTCATGTGGTAACAATGAAATGCCAGATAATGCTACAACATAGATTAGCACTTGGTCTTACTGCAGTAATGCAAAATGCATGTTTGCTTGTGAGAGCATGGACCAACAAGCATTTTGGGATTTGTTCTTAATACACATTTGTACCTTACCAACAAACATTTTCAGATTCGTTCTTAATAGACATTTGTACCTTACACATATGCTGCCCTGTTCTGAATGGTCTCCATCCTTTCATATATTTAACAAAATGAGGTTTACAAAACAAAGCCTGGTACCCAACTGAGGATGCCAACAACTGACTGTATCAAGTGGATATTGCCCCCTTTTCTGCTAGCAACTCCTCAGTCATCCTAACTGCTTTCTCACACAGTTTCCTCACTTTAAAGCTGCGTGTGGTCAAACTCATATCACCTTCTACTGCTGCCACTTTTCTTCTTCATTTGCAAATAGTTCTCAACTTTGTCTCCAAAACGTGCAACACTCTTGTTCTCACAATGGGGAAAAGAATAGGCAAAAAAGTTATAACTACTAGCAACATCACCTAAGAAGCTCAGAACATGGTTGAATCATTTCTCCACTCTTACAAAGTGCTTATGTGATAAATTAATGATTCAAAATTACATACCATGGAAATGATAAGAGAGGAGGAGGAGTAGTAGTAATGAGAAGAAATATCAAAAACAGCACTGATGTCCCTCCTTTTTCAAATCTCTCTTTTATTACACCTTTATTTTTTAAATCTCTCTTTTATTACACCTTTATATCATTTATATAACTACACACATACTCATACTCTGCGCCAACTAAGAGCCGGATCCAGCACTAGGCGACCTAAGTAGTTGCTTAGGGCCCAATGGTTTGTTAGGGCGCACGCTGGACAGGGGGCTTCCACATTTACTTTTGAATTAATTAAAAAAAATTAAACATTTCTTCCTTAGCATCTTGGTGGCAACTTCTCCTTTAAGTAGACACACATGCACTCTGCATCTGTGCATCTTTAATACAGCACAGATGTAATGTAAACACATTCTGCACTTGCAAGGGAGAAACATGCATGGAATTTAAACTTGTAATAGCCTTTCCATTCATTTATTAGTTGCCTTGCCAGTGTGTGGTCCATTTGTAAGTTGCTCGCTTGCTGTGTCTGTGTTTGTCTAATGTCCTAGTTAAGGATGGATGACTAGTCAATTAGCTTTCTCAGCCTCAAATCCTGTACTTTGGTTACAGGTGACAGCAGCCTGAATCCTCTACACCAACTACCAACCTGCTGAAGGAATTGTGAGTTTCAGTGCATTTTCAAGGAACTGTGAGTTTCAGTGCATTTTCACAGAATTTTGAGTTTTAAGGGAAGAGAAATTTACTCCTGCTCATGCTAACTCTATTTTTAACGTACAACTGTTTTGTTTAACAAATGGTGGCCGATGTCTGTGCTACAGAATTTGAAAGAAGTATTAGTAGTACAACAGGTAGCATACTTGCCTTTGGTGCAGAAGGCTGTAAGTTCTACTCCCACACAATGTGGATGGATTGTTGACACTGCACTTTAAGGGTGGGGATGCTGCACTCCTGAGTGTGCCTTCCTTTGGATGAGATGCCTAGTAACTACAAACTTGTCAATTTGCCAGGCCATTCCCTGTTGCAGCATTACCAGCTTATCAACTTTTTTTTTTTTTTTTTTTTTTAACATAGGCAATTAAATCTTCAGGGGCAGCAGCCACTTCATTTGCAGATGAAAAACTGAATTGATAAGTTGTTTGGCAGTAGCAATCTCTTCATTAGTTACAGATCTCTCTAATGTGGAACTATTCAGATAACTTTTACATCTGCAGAGATTGTGCATATTGACTGATATTGGTGGACTGTAATGACAAGTTTGAGTAGCCTTTTATGGTTGATATGTACTGAAATGGTTAGTTTTGTCATTATTGATTCATACATTTTGTTTCAAAAAATGAACTGAAAATACATTCTAACAAATGATGCTGTATTATACAAGGAATAGAATTTAATGCAATCTGGAAGGTGTATCTAAGAACACATGCATGCACATATGGTCCTAAAAATGTGTGCAAGGAGCCCCTGGTTTGAAAACTGTCCAAAGGCCAGGTGCATTTTCTTTGACTGCAATTTCAAAATGTGAGTTTCAAGAGTAGAGAAGTTTACTGTTCATGTTAAGTCTGTTTTCACTGTGAGACTGTATTGTTTGTGAAGCAAATGGCTATCGGTGTTTGTGCTACAAAATTTGAAATAAAAGTTTTAAATTAAATCCAAATGTCTATTAATCACTGTAGAAGTAAATAAAATAGTATGCACACTGACAGGTCTAAAGTGTTTACAGTAATACAGGAGAAATAGCCAAGTAATGGGACATTGGAATGGTTGCGGGGGGTCCATTACCGTGTCTAGGGCCCCATTTGACCATGATCCAGCTCGGCACCAACCCCTTTGTATACAGCAAACCAGGGTGATCTGCTAACCTCCATTAGTAAACAGTTTCCTTTCCTTATGTCCAAGACTGAAGGTAAGTTTGTTGTCCTTGTGGTATATTGGTTGTGTTATCTGCATGCTATCTGTGGCTCTTACCAAAAAAACTAATGTGTGCAGTATTTACTACAATAAATAATGGGGCAAATTCATTAAAGCCTACACAAAGTGTACATGATATGTATTCAATAAAATTCTTATCACATTTTTTGTGCTTTCTAATCACTCAAAGATTACACTAAGTTTCCATGTAGTCTACACTTGTGGCAAACTTTATGAATCCCTGTCAGTACTTAAAGCTTCAAGAATATCAGTAGGAAAACTAAAATTAGGAGGAAGAAGGTGCGAGTTATGTCTGTTTTGTCTGTTCACTCAGAACAATGTAGACTTAGTAGATTTTACTGAATCTGGCCCAATATTTCATTTGCAATGGAAAAATTTGGTATAAAAAGTTTGACAAAGACCTGGCTTTAGAAAGATGACCCACACCTGTGTCAGACTACCACTCTGTAAGCAGACGAAATAGCTTTATATGATACCTCTACATATGAATGTGCATTGGCTCTGCCTTTTAACCAAGGTTCACTGATTTCGTGCTTTTCTGTTACTTTTGTTGGGAGTCACTTGCTTCTTTTTCTTTGTATTACAGTGAAATAAAACATCCATTTGAAAGCTTTTACTAATTCACAGTCAGAGTTTCACTCATCTCTCTCTCTCTCTCTCTGCCGGTCTACTACCTAGCAGTTTTGCACGTGTCTCTGGCTGACTTCCAATCTTGTAATCAATGGTTTTGTGTTATGCAGCCAATCACTTTAGTTTGTACCAAGTTACCTATGGTATCAAATATGTGATAAAGATTACACTCCTTCCAACCATTTTAAAGTTTCTGTTTTCTAATCCTTCCTAACACAGCTGTGCAAAACCTCTTGGCTCTTTGTGCATGTCTGAGAATTCATACAGCTTATAAGGACTTTTTTCTTTTGCTGTAAAACACTAGAATTGAGACTATATATCACTTCCTGCTTTTTGTTCACATATATAAGCAGCTTTCTCTTTATTTTATCTGCTGTATTATGTTTATATCTGGAACAAGTCTTTCTTGGTGAGGATATTTATGGTAACACAGCTTTTCTGTTACACATGCCACATGATCCAAACAGGTACATGAATTTCTGTTATACAAATGCCATACAGTCTTATATTCATGTTTATAATGCTACACAATGTATTATGTTTACCAGTCACCCAAGCCTAAAACTTTTCCATACCAATCTAAGTTGTTTAATAAACTCTTCCTCTCCCAGAAGTTCATGCTTGGACAGAGACAGATCATCACTCCCTTGATATCCTTATGGCTACAAGAAATAAAAGATGAGCAAATCCTACATCCTAGCTTCACTATTCTCAGATCAGACAGAATTCACAGAAAGGCTGGAAGCATTGCTATAATTTAAAAAAATAATCCGCAACTCTTCTCTTTTCCCTCATACAATCCCAAAATTCAGTACTGCATAAATGTTTACATCGATACTCAAATTCAGTAACCACAGGACCTCACTTATTACAGTTGTACATATACCCCCTGTATATTACTAAATATATTCTATGCCTGATTTCCTCCAACATCTCACAAGAAACAATTATGCTAGGAGACTTTAACATCAACTGGTTGACTATAAACTCTGACAGCCCTGCTAACACCATACAATTGTATGGTTTCACCCAACTAATAAATACTCCAACCTAGATATAGCAAATCTTCAGCTGGGATGATCACATTTATGCCTAATAAAATCACATCTTATGGAACCCTGCCTAACACACTATCTCCAAACATTCATCATTAAACATAAACACCACATCCTCAAAATACACCACTACAATCAACGCAAACATTTCTCTAAATTCAGCACTGACAGTTTCATCTCCAAGCTAACCCACTGAAATAGGATTTTACTTAAAATACTACCTGTCCATGCTGTTATCTCTCAGTTCAACCAAACCTTCTTAAATATCATTCATGAATACAGCCCCCTTACAACCAAAAGTGTCAAATCTAACCTGCTCTGTGGTTATCTGTGCAGACAAAAACAATACACAAAGCAGTGGGATAAAAACGTGGAAAGTTTGTTTACATAACAGAACACATGAAAATGAAGGGCAGCACTTCACACCATAGTGAATCTGATCAAAAATCTTACTATTTTACACTCAAAAATAAATACCAAATTACTCACAGGTTTTTGTGGACATCAATAAACAGCTTCTTAAACCTTGGAAAAAAACATCCCCATCTACACCATCAACACTAAATCCAACTGAAAACATTGATTCCCAATTAAATTTCCATTTTATACAGACAGCAGCCTCATTAATAAAAAATGGCAAAGACATAGCTAAGCTCCCAACATTCATCTCAAATAAATTACAACAGTACCTTCTCCTTCAAACCCATCTCTGCCATTAAACGGTACATCCTAAAATTAAAACTTACTCCTTAGCCCCTGACCAAATACCTGCAGAGTATATCAAAAGTACAACAAATGCACTAGCTTATCCTATTTTTATTTTGATGAACTGCTCCATCACGTAAAACTATGTTCCAGCACTACAAAGAATTCCATCATATTATCTACATAAAGGTAGATCATCCACTAACCTCATAAATTACAATACTACAGGTGTAGTTCAATACTACATGTAGTGTAGTACCTGTCCTTTCTTAAATCTCAGAGAAATGTATTCATTATCAGTTTCTCAAATAAATCACAGTAAAGCCTTCTCTCCCCAACACAGCATGTTTTCAGCCTAATGACACTACTATTGTCCTGTTGAGCTTTTATAACACTGTTAAGCAAAACAGAAATTGAGGCAACTCAGTTGCCACACTTTTTTCTTGATCTATCATTTGGTACTCTCTGTTACCAAAAACTGCTGTTTAAACTACTCTTCTCTGGGCCTTGCTGATTCATCTCTACACTGGATCCAGTACTGCCGACTTCAAGATTTCTTTTGCTAAGGTTGAGAGGTATGAGGGACATTGCAGATAATTTAGAGGTCAAAACTACTGTTGACATGCTTCTCTTGTAACTTTTCAGATTTTTAAACGGCAGAGTACAAATCTTTACAGGGGGCAGTGCATGGATTGCCTTCTATAATGCTATATTTACTTCTGTTTTCCATATGGACTGACACTGGTGATGTAAATAAGTGAAAATATTACCGGCCTCCTTCCCCTGTGAAGTGTGGAAGCCCAGCAGGGTGCACAGTATGAACAAAGCCCAAATGCTTTCTAACACTTCAAATACAATCATCACTCAAATAACAGCATTTGTTAGTTTTCAAAGCCCAGTATTCTGCTCTTCTTTTAAAAAAAATGCTTCAGTTTCACTGAACACCAGAAAGACAACTTATTCCAGGCATAATTTCTCGTTAATACAAAACCTAGATATTGAACGGTCTATTAAGTGTAGATTAAAGAGTACTGCATTTTAAGAGAAAGCATGCAAGACAAGTTTTGTTTAGAGGTTTCTATCATTTCTGAAATGGTTGCTTGTTGGTGCCTCATTATTTTAATAGTTTTTACCAAATTTTGGGAAATCTATTTTTATATTGCTTACAGCTGTATAACCGGGGGAAGAAATCCTTAAAATTACTCCTGATTGCTCCCATCCATGCAGTGGCACAGCTGATAGCTTTCTTGCCTCTGAGCAAAAGGTTCACAAGTTCCATTTTTGGTTGGTAGTGCCTTTTGTGTAAAGTCGGCATGCCCTACCTTGTGTTCATGTGGATTTCTCCTAATGCTCTGGTTTCCTTCCACATTCCAAAGACATGCAGTATGTGGAGTTGATACTCCAAACTGGCCATAGGTGTGAGTGTGTGTGTGTGTGAGTGTGTGGTATGAAAAAAAAAAAGGCTGCAGGGCTAGCCACCCATTTGGGTGAACCTTGGCTTTAGATGATTGTCACTGTTGAGGTGGCACCCCAGCCCCACAGGCAAAAGGGGTTGTGGATGGATGTTCTTATCCAGTATAACATTGTGTGATCTTATGTAATTTCACTGACATTCTGTAAATAACTCACACTGATCAAACACAAATAGAAATAAAATAAAAATAAATGAATGTTAATTAAAATGGCAATAAACATAGTGACATTTAAATACATCAAAAGAACATCATTTGTTCATTAAGTACAAATTTAGTACAAATACATTAACTATCTGTTCACTATATGCCTACATGAAATAGCAACGAAAGTCAGAAAAAGGTCAGCACATTTAGTTGATGGCTACTTTGGAAATTTGTGAGTGTCGTGCTAATAATTGTGGGCAAAACTTTTTCACCTCTCAATAATTTTGACTTGTAGATCCGCGGTGGTGGTGCTGCAGTAGCATTGTCGCCTCACAGTAAGACGCTGTCCAGTTCGACTCTCAGCTAGAGCGTCTTCTGCGTGGAGACATGCGTGAATGGGCGTACCTTCATTGAAGGTTGTGTGTCAGGGCTGGCAACTCGGTATGTAAAAATCAACTGCCAATCATTAGCAGACTGGAGTTCCGCTGTGGCGACCCCTAACCGGGAAAAAGCCAAAAGACACAACAACAAAGTAATGCAAAACAAGATTAATGCTTACTTTGTTTCAGTTCTATTCTTTTTAAAAAAGAGTTGAGCACTGAAAGAGATGTGCTCAGTCACCATCTTTGGTGACAAGAGGCATCAATTATTAAATTATTCAAAAACTATTAATGCCTGATTTAAAATGCATTAAAAAGTAAATAAGAAAGATAATGTTTGAAATGCGGTGTACTTACTATATATATATATATATATATATATATATATATATATATATATGTATAATATATATATGTATATACACACAGATATGGTTTCACTTTACAATACCGAAATACTGAAATATCAAAATTCAGTATCTCGAGACTGTAAAGCTGAACACTGAAAAAACAGAAACCCCAAAATTGTGAAATTCAAAATCGCGAATGCCCACATACACACTCCACACACAAACAAGCACACACATACACACACACCCACACCTTCCTCCCTACATTACAAACCAACAAAACACACACAAACACAATAAAAAAAACCACATACATGGACCCTACAAGCCTCCCTGCACCCAACACATCCGCTACTTATATATACCAACTCCGAGGTTGCACTAAAAACACAAACATACAAAAACCACAACTACACATTCTACACTCCCATTGCACAAACACACATCACATACGTACAAATACCACCACTCTCAACATTTACACACTCATAATCTTACTACCTACCCTAACCCACACCTCAAAACTCCAAACACACTCACACACACTAAAATCCCTAGCCAAAACCTCTAGTAAAACATCACTTACCTGAATCTCCAGCTACATCCATATATCACACCGCACATCACGAACACAGGGAATCCCACGGTATGTATACGCCTCCACAACCGTGGATTCAATATTTCCGCATTTGGGATTCTGTACTTTCGCCCAAGTGCATTTTTGACACTTTGGTCTCGAGCTACTAAAATTCGACATATATATGTATATATGGGTCCATTTTTTAATCTTGAATTTCAGTATTTCGAGACTAAAATATCAAAACCTCAAAAAAAAAAAAAAAAAAAAAACGAAATCACATAATCATGAACACACTCAAAATCGAAATTTATAAAAACAAAGAAATATCCAACCCTCCCCCCAAAATAACACACAAAACAGTAAATAACTAAAACGGAAAATGCAACCATATGTTTCTGCAGGGGCAAACCCCCTTGCACTGTCCCACACCCCCACTACTTATATATACCAACTCCATTGTTGCACTAACTCGAAAAAAATTAAAAAAAAACCACAAACGCACTCTTACCCGCCCTACACTCCCATTGCAGTCATATTTACACTCACTAATAACACCCACACAAACTACACACGTACTAAAATCGGGTCTATATGACTAGAATGAAAGATCACAACAGCCAATGTATGTACATCGACACATTTACGTTGATGTACATACTGAGCGAAACACCTAAACGGCGAAAACCGGAACGCCGAATGTGTTTCATAGCCAGCAGCACGGTGGTGGAGATAAGGAAATATATCCTTTTCCCCACTGTAGTGAGGTCTCAGAGTTTTTATATTTAAATAGGGGGGTGTGGGGTGCAGGGGGGCTTGCCTCCCTGCAAAAGCTAATTAATTTAATATCTTAGTTTAAATTTTACCTACCTGTGTGGCCGCTTAGGTGTTTCGCTCAATGTGTACATCGACGTAAATGTGTCGATGTACATACACATTCGCTGTTGTGATCTTTTGGTCTATTCATATAGACCCACTAAAATCATCACATACAACACTCACACATATACAGTCTCAACTACGTACCCCAACCTACCCCTAAAACTCCCTACAAAAACTAAAAACAAACACATTTCTACCCAAAACCCTTAAAAACTAAACACTTACCTGAATCTTCATACATAACAAAACATCAGCCCCAAGCACAATATCCTTAAAGAGACAGTACACGATCACATACATACCACACTACAGCTATCGCACATTAGAGAAACTGAGATTCGACAAAGTGTAGTTTTGAAAAATTGCACTTTCAACATTCTGGTCTCGAAATACTGAAATTCGAAATTTCAGTATTTCAAAATATAAAAGTGGACCCATACACTCAAACACATTATATATATATATATATATATATATATATATATATATATATATATATATGGGTCCCCTTCAAAATATCTAAAACCCAAAACACTGAATTTTATAACATTTAACAGTACAAATCATATGAAAATAACATCCTCTCCACATATAATGACACGAAACTACCAAACACACTTTTTACTATATTTCTGCAGGGGGGCTTAATACAGTGGGGTTAGGAAATTAACTTTTTCCCACTGCAGTGCGATCTTGGAGTTGTTATATTTAATTGACGGGGAGGGGGGTGAAGGGGGGCTTGGCCCCCTGCAGAAATGCAGTCAAAAGTGTGTTTGGTAGTTTGGTGCTGTCATATGTGGAGGGGATGTTATTTTCTTGTGATTTGTAGTGTTAGATGTTATGAAATTCGATGTTATGGGTTTTAGATGTTCTGGTCTCAATGTTATGAAATTCGATGTTATGGGTTTTAGATGTTCTGGTCTCAATGTTATGAAATTAGATGTTATGGGTTTTAGATGTTTCAAAGTAGACCCACACACACAAATATATATATATATATATATATATATATATATATATATATATATATATATACATACATACATATATATATATATATATATATATATATATATATATATATCCCCCGTCAAAACTGGGAAGCCCGTGTTCAACAAAACTGTAGGGCTGACATCCGAGCTAAAAGTGACACTAAGTTTAATTAGACATCTGTTGACACAAAATGGGCACTGACCTTTTGTAGTTTTAAAATATCTCAGAGTGCCTTAGGACAAATGCCATGCTACCCATTAATGCAGCTGCTGATATTTAAATTTGATTGTGATGGCATTTAGCTAGCCCATAGTTATTACTGAATACATTTGGAGAAATTATCCATCTACATGCATGCATGCGCACCCACACAGCACGAGAGCTACATCTAAATAAATAATAAAAATGCATATACTATTGGTTAAGCAGGTATAAATTCTTGAGTAACAATAATAACATAATGGTGTCTACCACTTATTGTAGAACATCTTCATTCCTTGATGTTGGTTGAGTAGTAAATACATTATAATTGCATTTTTGGCACATTTCATTTGTGTTACTTATTGTTGTTACGTCCATACTGACATTTGAATTATGTACTACTATGAATGATGTTATTTTTAAGTGAGTAATTTATAACTGCACGTTTATTTCCAATATGCCTGTTTTGTATTAGTTTTGTGGCTTGCCCTGACTGAAGGGGATTTATTGACCCATTCACTTACCTGGTCAAGAAAACAAATCAGCAAGTTAAACAAATGAATAAATAAATAATTTCCCTACAACAAATTACAACAATTTCCACAAACATTTAGTACTGTCCTTGCTCAGATGCCTTGATCCTAAATCTGTGTACATGACATCTTCTTTCCGAATTCACATGAAAAACGTTTTGGGTAACAGCATGCAGGGTCTGTGGAATAAGGGATCACTGTCAAGAACAGTCATATAACATTAATGGTTTAGTGTTTACGTTTGTGTGTCCTACTGCAAAGTGGCTTCCTCTCGAATCCTGGTTCGGCAGCAGTCGTTCACCAAACAGTGCCACTATTCAGTGGAGTCTCACTTCCACTTCACTCTAAACTCTCACTACTGTGCCTAAAGAAGTTTCATTTCAAAAATTCCACCCTTCTAAATCATAAAAAGCCAAAAAATAAACAATCCAAAAGCTGTTACACTTGTTAAAGAAAAACAAATATTTACAATCTGAAATCAAAATATTACAAGAACAAAATTAGACTTGCAAATCTGAGAATAAGAGGGGAAGTGGCATATGCACACACCCCTCATTATGAGTTATAGAACGACTTTGTTGGCAGCACTTTTCTGATGCAGCTAGATGGATACTCTTGAACCATGCATTCTGCTTGATATTCATCAATGGACAATGCTACAGGAGAGTGTGTGCAGAAAGGACTCCAATGCATATACTTCACTGTACTCTCAAAATTCAAGATAATATTATGTGTTGCAGAACACAGAGGAACTGATATCACTGGAAAATGAAGACTTCATGTCAAGCTACAGAACAAAGAACAAGGTAAGCCAAACAAACTTCTACTGATCCAATGATGGATGCATGTACCTGGGCACCAATGTCAGGACCTATACACTCAAGAGTGTTATCTGCAACATTAGTGAATGCAAGGTCCATAGTCACTGCAGCAGCAATGCTTCCCCACTACAAAAACTGACATAGGACTCTTCAACCTTACTTCATTTGCAGCAAGAAAAGGGAGTTATGTACTCACCATAACGTTCTGAGTAGTTATCATTCTTCTACACATATGGGTATTCGGATATGATTCGGATCAGAGCCGGCAAAACTTTTACAAGCATCAGCTCCGAGCTCCAAGCTCCTCCCCTACCTATAATACATCACTTCCTCCTGACTAACCCCAGATCGAGTTTGCTGTCACTAACTAGCAACGTAACCCACAATCCAAACAGTATAAGACCTGAATAGTGAGGGGGATGAGGGAGGGAAGGAGCAGAAGAAAGTCTAACTACTCAGATGGAACGTTATGGTGAGTACATAACTTCTTTATCTGAAGTAGTTAACTTCATTCTTTCTGCACATATGGGACAGAGTCCTCAGCTACTAGTATTCCTGGGAGGCCCTTATGGAAAGATATTTCTGAGTACCACAGAGCCAAAGGATGCTCTCCCTCTAGAAATCAAATCTAATTTATAATGAGAGATAAATGTATATGAATTGGCCCACGTGGCTGCCGCACAGATATCATCTAAAGGTACTTTTGACCAGAAAGCTGCAAAGTGGCCACTGATCTAGTGGAATGAGCCTTCAGTAAGCCAGGAGGAGCTAAGTCTTTGTCCTTGTATACTTGTGCAATACAAAGAGTGATCCACCTTGCTAAGGACACTTTCAAAACTGCTTTGCCCAAACATGGTTTTGAAAACGAGACAAACAGTTGATCCGACTTTCGGTAGAGTTTAGTCCTATGAAAGTAAAAATGAAGCTGTCTATGGACGTCCAATAAATGGAGTCTATATTCGCCTTTATTTTGGAAATTTGGGAAGAAGACTAGCAAATTTATAGATTGGTTAATATTGGCTGCTGAGGACACCTTGGGAAGGAAGGAGGGGTTTGTATGCAGCGAAACCCTGTCCTTGTGAAAAATCAAATAGAGGGGCACGGAAGATAAGGCCTGTAACTCTGAAACCCTATTAGGTGAGGTGATGGCAACCAAGAATGCCATCTTCCAAGACAAGAATTTCATAGGGACTGAACCAGCAGGTTCGAAAGATGGAGAGGTCAATGCTTGAAGGACTAAAGTCAGATCCCAGGGAGGAACAATCTCTTTAACTGGAGGTCACAAGAGAAAGGTGCCTTCAGGAACATTTTACACAATTTGGCAGAGGCCAGAGCAACCTTATTTTCGCCTACATGGAAATTGCAGATGGTAGCCAGTTGAACCTTGATGGTGGAAGAACTTGCACCTGATTGAAAGAGACCAGCCAAAAAATCTAAAACGACTGGAATGGGGGCTGTAAAAGGGTTCTGTTTGCATTGAGAGGCCCAAACGGAAAAACGTCTCCACTTGCTACTGTAGAGTTTCCTAGTGGAGGCTTTGAGAGATGCTACCAGAATGTTCCTAACAGGGGATGAAAGTCCGGGAGTCCTGATGATCATGTGAACTGGAGCAGCCACGCCTTCAGCTTGAGACTGTCCAGGTTGGGCAGGGGCAAGCCTGACGGATGAGCAAGTAGATCCGGGCATGGATCTAGAGTCCATGGAGGAGCCAAAAGGTGAGACCATAGGAAGGGAAACCACAATTGGCAAGGCCAGAAGGGAGCTATGAGAATGACTTTGCACTGCAACTGGCAAGCTTACTGAAGGAACTTCAGTATCAGAGGTAACAGGGGATAAGCATAAAGTAACCCGGGAGGCCAAGCATGGACTAGAGCGTCCCTTGGGACATCCCCTGGAGGGGGGATCAGAGCGAAGAAGTTGCTGCACTTCGTGTTGGAAGGAGACGCGAAGAGGTCGCAGCAAGGTTGACCCCATACGAGGAAGATTCTCTTCGCCACCGATGGATTTAGAGACCACTCGTAAGGCAGAACGATTGCCTGGCTTAGACTGTCCGCTAAAATGTTGGAGCGTCCCGGGATATGCGTTGCTATCAGAAACCGGCTGGTGGATATGGCCCACTCCCAAACTCTCATGGCTTTGCGACAAAGAGGGTAGGATCAAGTCCCTCCCTGCTTGTTGATATACCAGACTACTGACATGTTGTCTGATTGAATGGCCACTGTCCCTGGTGGTAGGACAGGATGGAAGGCTTTCAATGCTAAAAGCACTGCCCTCATCTCCAGGACATTGATGTGTAGCTTGGTTTCTAGTAGGGACCACGTGCCTTGGACTGTTCTTCCCAGGAAGTGCCCCCCCCCACCTGAGCTGGGAGACTTCCATGGTCACCGTGGCATGGAACGGTGGGGCTAGAAAGCTGCGCCCCGCAGGTATGTCTGATGACTGAAGCCACCACTGGAGTGACATTCTGCATGTCCAGTTGATTCGGAAAGTCATCGGGAGGTCTAGCAAGGACCATTGAACTTCTAGATTCCACTGAAGGGTTCTCGCATGAAAACGTGCAAGAGGGAGAATGGAAATGGAGGCTGCCATCAAACCCAAAGCCCTGAGAACAACGCCTGTTGTGACTACAGAGTGCTCTGAGATAGCTGACACGTGGAGTCTGAGATTTTCTATCCTTTCCAAGGTGAGAAAGATCTTTGACAGAATAGTATCCAACCGTGCCCCAAGGAAGTCTATGACCTGAACCGGAGCCTGGTGGGACTTGTTGAGGTTGATCGTGATGCCTAAACATGTGAGCCAGACCGAGAAAGTAGCATAGGGCCTGGCACAAGAGACATTTGGTGGATGCAGCGAAGAGTCAGTCGTCTAGGTAGGGGAATACCTGAATGCCCTGAAGTCCCAGGTGAGCCGCTATGACTGCCATTACCTTGATGAACACCCTGGGGGCTGTGGTGAGACCAAAGTGTAGGGCTCTGAATTGAAATTGACCGGCCCCTAGGCGGAAGTGCAGAAACCTCCTGGAGCTTCTGTGGACCTTGATATGATAGTAAGCATCCTGGAGGCCTAACGAGCACATCCAGTCGTATTCTCTTAGAAACGGTAGACTGGACTGTAGAGTGACCATCTGGAATTTTTGTTTCTCTACCGAAAGGTTGAGGATAGACAGGTCCAGTACGGGCATGAGGTCCCCCGTCTTCTTTTGCACTAAAAAGAACCTGGAGTAGATGCCTGATCCGGACTGGTCGGGGGAGGACCAGTTCAATGGCTTGTTTTTGTAACAGTTTCGAAACCTGTAAAGCTGCGGCCTCCCTGTGATCGGGTGGAACATCTGGG
This sequence comes from Protopterus annectens, assembly GCF_019279795.1. Lineage (NCBI taxonomy): Eukaryota > Metazoa > Chordata > Ceratodontiformes > Protopteridae > Protopterus > Protopterus annectens. The sequence continues at coordinate 45,844,966 of NC_056733.1, forward strand.
AGGCGTGCTGGAGTGATGGGAGATGATATGAAAGGGACAGAATAGCCTCTGGATATGATGTTTAACACCCAGCGGTCTGTAGTAATTGACTCCCATGCCGCTGGATGTAAGGAGAATCTTCCCCCGACTGCCTCCAGAGTAGAGCAGTCGGGCAAACCCTCAGGGTTGCTGTGCGGGCGTGTCGGAAAAGGGTTCCCTAGACCCAAACTTTCTGGGACCCCCCCTCTGCCTCTGGGATGGTGCTGGTCTTGTCCCCCTCTGCCTCGGGTGGACAAATAGTCCCAAGTGTCCCAGAAAGACTGTGATTTCCGGAACCACATCTTCTTTTGCCCCTTTTGGTTCCTGGAATAGGATCTCTGGGGGTTACAGAAGCGGTTTCTGATGGCAGACAAAGTCTTTCCATCCTTCTCACTCTGGGTGAGCGTGTCGCATACTGTCTTCACAAAGAGGGATGATCCATCGAAAGGAGCGTTAATAAAAGACGCCTTAAAGGGGTCCGCAAATTGACACAGTCTGATCCAGGCATGTCTCCTCAAGGCAATGCCTGTATCAGCAGCTCTAGCGGTTCCCTCCGTAGCATGGGAGAGGAGACGCATAGATGTATTTGCTACTGATTTCAGTGTAGTCATCTTCGTAGAAAGGACTGCTTGTCCTGCTTGACAGAGACTCCAGGGGTGACTCAGTTAGTTCCGTTATAAGATCACGCTGCAGTCGGGTAACATGTGCCAATTAATTCAGCGCATAGATAGAAAAAGAGTACATACGCTTCCTGAAATGATCCATCGACCTGGACTCCTTGTCTGGTGGATGGACTGAGGAACTCTCCTGTGTCAGTTCCTTCTTTCTGGCAGCTGCAACCACCAAAGCGTCCACAGGGGCTCCTTTGGACCATGGCTGTCTATCTGACGGCGGGGAAAGAATTTTGTCCAGTCTTTTGGGTATAGGCTCCACAGTGTCAGGATCCTTCCATGCCCTAGTGGTGATGAGGTCCACCAAAGGGTTGGCTGGTGGGGAAACCCAGGAAGTAGATGGGCCCGCGCCAAAGGCCTCCAGAAACACGGACTCATCCGCAGAGGGATTGGGGGCTGACCAACCTCCTCTTTGGTGGAGGATCTCCATAATGTCTCCGAAGGAGACGTCCTCAGTAGGTGATCTGGGGGAACCCTCTCCTTCATCTAAGTCTGAATCAGTGGTAATGTGCTCAGGGGAGTCCAAGTGTCTCCTTTTACACTTGTGTTTACGAGGTTCCTCTGCAGTGGGACTTTCTGAAGAGGACTCGTAAGCCTCATAAGCCTCCGGGGGTTCCCTGAGGGGAACAACCTGGGGTTGCTTTGGCACGGGCTGTCCCTGAGACAGGTTGAGGGGAGCAGAATCCGAAAACAGGGAGGTCTGTGAAGGATCCGAGTATGTGAGCTGTGGTCTCAACCCCTGGGAGAGAAGCCTTTCCACTGCCCCGAATGCCAATGGAGAGCCCATCTCCATAACCCGTAAGGATAAGGCCCTCCCCGGGTCCGAAGCAGGGATCGGAGCCGAAGGCAGGGTAGTCTGGGCACCAAGGATGGGATCCGAAAGAGAATGACCTCGATCCTCGGGTCCGACTACCTGACCATGGCCCCGAGAGTCTCCTGGATCCAAAATCAGATCCGAGGAACTCAAGGTGACGGCCAGCGTCGAGGAAACGAGAACTTTCGGCACCGAACCAACAGCTCCAAACGGCCTCGGATCAGAGAAGCCCGAAGCGTCGGGTCAGGACGGGGAAGGATAGACTGGATGAAATAGAGTTGTAGAAAGACCCTCTCTGATGGGAGAGGGACCTGGTAAGACCCCCATCTGAATCTGATTCTGGATGAGCCTCCTCATCAGCCTGTCCACATCAAAGTCGGAGACACTCCGAGTCGACCTTGAAGAAGAAGCGACTGAAGCGGGTTCATGGCTGGATCTGAGGGGAGTGCCTTGGCTCCGAGGGCTCCATCGGCTCCGGCGAGAAACAGGGAGAGCGGAGCTGAGGAGAACGGGACTAGGGGACTTTAGAAGAGGGGCTGGAGAAAGACTCCTTGTCGGGGGATCTTTTTCTGGGCCTGTCCCTCTCTTTGTGGTGCTTCTCCCTCTCTCTCTTGTCCCTACCTTTCTGGGACGAATCTGAGGCCGCAGGATGAGCGGGAGGTTGAGTCCCTCCCTGCAAGAAGTCACTGGCTGGAGCGGAGACCGAGGTAGACTCTAGGGCAGAAGCTGGCAGCAGATCCTTGGCCATGAGCTTAGCCCGACGGTCTTTCAAGGCCCTGGGGTTAAAACCCGCACAAATGTCGCAGGAGGCTGACAAATGGGAGAGCCCTAAACAAAGAACACACAGAGTGTGGCCATCGGCTGGTGAGAGCTTGTGACCACACACTGTGCATTTTTTAAAAAGAACTTTAGGCTGTTCAGCCTTAAGGGCGGAACAGTAACTAAACCCTAAGGCACACACACACACACACACACACACACGCACACAAAACAAGGGATGGGGGCCTAGGCGGGAACTAAAACTACCAACAAGCTACACAGAAAAAAACTTTTTTTTTTTTTGTTTGTTTTTTTTTTTTTTTTAACACGACGACCACGCGTGGAAGGGGGAGGAAAAGGGGAACAGGTACACACACACACCAACTGTACTGAAAAGAGAAAAACAAGAGAAACCTTACCACCTTCGCTGAGAGCTTAGAGACCACAATGCTAACTCTTAGAGCGGCAAACGAGATCTGGGGTTAGTCAGGAGGAAGTGATGTATTATAGGTAGGGGAGGAGCTTGGAGCTCGGAGCTGATGCTTGTAAAAGTTTTGCTGGCTCGGATCCGAATCTGATCTGAATACCCACATGTGCAGAAAGAATGAAGTTAACTACTTCAGATTAACAGTTTACATCCAGATTAGGCTTAATGGCACAATCAGAATATTAACTGCAATGGTAGGAACCAGGGTATAATTAAGGATATGGTCACTGGACAGTAAGTGAGGAAGGAAGGATCAAGCATACCAAGAATAGTTTTTTCTTCCATGGGAACTGGAGGGGACTTTGCAGACCCACACTGACCATTCACTAGTTAGGTTCAGGTAAAAGACACCACAGTTTACTGGCATAAGAATGCTAATGGCAAATGTCCAAAAATAGTAACTGGCAACATAATCCTAATGTGGTACGGTGAGTCACTGTATTCTGTGCACTTACAGTTAAATGAGAGGAAAATTCCAACTGGATGACAGGAAATGACTTGCTCAACCATCACTACCAGACACCTCAGTGCTACACAGGAAATAATATCCACTCAGCTATGATTGCTCACCCAACATTACTGGGGGGAAAAAAGACATCTAAGCAAAGGACAAAGAGGGGATACTAGATTAATAGTGAATTATGACACAGTGGTGGAGTGTAATAGCAACAAGAATAAGTTACTATTGATGTAAAGAAAAATACATTTTTGAAAGAAAACTGCATAATGTAACGGGGGAAATATAGTGGCATTTTTAAGGAAAATGAAGAGCCACCAACTGCATTAATATACACTTTGCTCTGCAAATAAATAAGCAAATAAGATAATTAAAAAAAAAACAGCAGTAACTCACTTAATAAAGGTGGTTGTATATTTTTCAACTGCATAGACCATATCATTGTGCAAAGAGATGAGGTAGCTGATAAGTGCTGTGGAACATAGACCAAGACCATGTCGTCTTGGGAGAAGAATTGAAAAATCACTGTTAAAACCCAGGTCTTCTGCACAATAGTCTTGAGGAATTTTGATTTCACCTGTAACAAAAAGAGATGCCAGCATGTATTTCAAATGTAAGTTTATAATTATATTGATAATAAAAAACTAATATCTGCATGCTGCAACATTCATTCTGGTAGAGACTCATTTCCTATTATGTTAGATTTCAGTTCATTGTAGAGAACATTTCACTCACCTGTGAATGTAAAAATACTGAATGTTAGAATACCATAAAACATATATACTAAATATTTCTAATCTAAAAATAGTCTTGCTGAAAATAAATCCTATGAAGAGGAGTGTACAAATTTTTGTTTGTAAAGAGCAACACTTTAGGTCTCGCACTGGAAGGGTACTAAAAACCAAAAGCCAAATGCTTAATAAATCAGGCTGATGTTGCACCCCAGCATGCTAAATTGTGCACTTAGGACAAATATGGTCCCAATACAGAAAACATTAAACAGCTAATCTGATTCTTTGCTGTGCAGTGCTGTAGAGTAATTGTCACAGTGGAATAACACACAACAGTAACTGTTCAAGATCATATTCTGCAGCAGGTTACATTGTTCAGGCAACACTAACGAGATCTCCATCACCCTGACCAAGGCTGCAAAACAGAAGCAAAGAGTCACAAACAGATGTAACAAAAGTCTAGGAAACACAACACTGCTAAGTATGAAGGGGTAAGGACATGGGGGGTGGGTGGGGAGCTGTTACCTAACAGTATGATCATGTTTTAAACACAAAGTCAATCAAAGTGACAGCACAAAATAGTCTCATAAAACAAACAAAACATTACCAATTAACAGTGAAGCAGAATTCCCATCATTAATCCCCTTTCCCTACATTTTTCTAAATAGGTCAGGGTGTCTTGTTGATCGTTACCTTCCCTCTTGATTCAGTGCCACTCTCCTACCTTCTTCAAGAGTCATGCCTGACTGTTGCAAGTCTTCTCTCATGCAATCCATCTGTTGGCTCGACATCCTCATTTCCTCATCTTCTGTCTTCCACTCGACTTAAAGCAAGGTAGTTTTCTAACTCTACTCAAATGTAATTAGGATTAATGGGCGAGAAACCTCAAATTTACCCCTAGTTTAGCACTTGTGTCCCCCATAGACAGGAGCAACAAATACATGTCCCAAAATGTCATTGTTCTGCCTGACAATGGGTTATTTGTATGCAAAATATAAATTCTAAAACCTAATATGGGAATGTAAGACTAGGCTTCTTAATATCCTCAGAGTTCAGTAGTAGAGCAAGTACCTGAGAACCATCTTCCTTGTCCCTCCTTAACCTCCTTCACCAAAATGTCTTCTGCTTTCCTGCATGTGTGCTAAAAAAACTGCAATCTCTTCTCTTTGACCTTCTCTGCATTTGCAGCATGTTGGCTTCTGCTATGATGTCATAATTTCTTTATCTGTGCCACAGTGTATATCTCACCACCTGCCTCAGGACCTTCATTTCCACCACCTCTACTTTTCTCAGATGCCCTGCCATCACTGCCCAGGCTTTTGTGGCATACAGAAGTACTGGTCATACCACTGATGTGTACACCTTACTTTTCAGCTTCTTTTGCCTTTCTTTTGTCCACATTACTCCTGACACTCTATAATGGTTGGCTGCAGGACTTCAGATTCTAGCTTTCAAGTGCTCATTCAGACATCCCTTATCATCAACCACCATTCCCAGATACCGGACAGAAAAATTAAGTAATTGTTTTTTCCAGGATTTCATACACCTCACTCATGGTGAGGCCATTCAGTATTACTTTACCAACACTACCTGTAACACACAGATAATTATGTCTATTAATGTTTAATAATATATTTTCAATGCTACTACTCCTTTCTGGTTTAACAGTAACATGCTGGCACCAGCCACACTAATATGAATACTAAGGATACAATTACTATACTGTCCTTTTAATGACCCTAACTGGAGTGGAGTGGACTGTCTGGGCAAGTAATGCTCCCTTTTACCAGTTTACGTCTGATATGGTATCCATCTTAGCAATGTTTTTTTTTTTTCACTCTACCTGGACCGAGTGCAGGACCCTGTGGTAGTATGGAACACCTATTGTCTCAAGACACTATCACTAGAGTGGTGTGACCTCTGTTCTCTTACTTAGGTTTCATTTTCCCACCCATCTGTTGTGGAGATTTGGGCCATGCATGGCTCATCTGGTTATAACAAAAACATCTAAATCCAATACCTTGCAGGTACTGGAGTCAGTAATGCCCCTTTTGCCTGTATAACTTCCTAGAATGATTTAGACTGCTCCTTAAACTCTCTTTCAAGCCTATGTGTAATACTTTGTCAACCTCTGTGCTCTGCCGGCTAGCTAAATGCCATTCTCTCTGTCCATTTCATCATCAGTGTTGCGCTAACTATCTGTCAACCAGATTCTTATACCCTCAGGGAAAGTACTGAGTGCTCTTGCTCCATTATCATAAGGCCTCCTTACATTTTGCTAGTCGTAATTTGGTATCCACTCACGTACCTATTAAAACAACTGCTTAGTTACACAATGAAGTAATCGTTGTTGTCTTCAGTCTTTGTCCTCCAAACATTTTCCTATAAATGTCAGAGTAATTTAGCCTAAAGCATTCACACAACTTCAGAAAAAATTTAGTGTTTCTTAACTTGGTTCTACATGCATTGCAATATCCTTGATGAGGGGAGATAAACACCTCATTCATTGCCTCTTGTGCATTAAAATCACACCCTCCTACTAAGGAAACTATTTAGTACTGACCTTGGCATCAGTGGCTGGTTTTTATTCTACTACAAGTGTATCTGGTGGAGGTTGAGCATCTCCTTTTTGTGCCAGCTCTGCTTTTCTCTTTATTCTCATCCTTTTCCATCTCTCAAACCATGGCCAGTTCATGTTAATACTTACTTTCTTCCTTTTCCACTTTGGCCTGTCTCAGCTCTCACTTGTTTTACACCAGAAGTTGTTTCACTCCATCAGCTGTTTCAATCTCTAGTGTATCATTTTAGATAGTTTCATTTTCCATAGTTCGATCTACATTTCAGATCTGCATTCTCTGAGCCTAGAGCTGCTATCAGATTGTTGCCGAATTCACTGAAGTTATTTTCAACCTCATTTAAGTTGGCTGTCATTTCATCCTTGCGCAGACCAACATATACAGTTTCTTTGGGCTTGCACTCAAGTCATTTGTGAAAAATAACATCTTTCCATATGCTACAGAGCTAATTTCTGCCCGTTTCCTAACTTGCTCTGCATAAAGTAACTGTTACATCTTAAGATCTGTATATTTATTTGCGTCTCCAAGGATATGTGCACCTTTTGAGGACAGAACTGTTTTGCAGGATGTACAACATTCTGCAGGCAATACAATTCCAATTTAAAAATCCTTGGACCCGTCACAAATTAAGGGTCTTATGAACAGTATAACTGACAACAAAATGCATCAGCCTTCAGAGTGTATGGCAAGTGAACATTGCTACCTTGGGTCATGACTAATGCCGGCCATCCTAAATAATGTTCACAAAGTACCAGTAGCAAGCAAAGCCAAAACATTAGCTTTCCAGGATACCATACACCTGACCTGCAGTCCAATCTCTTTCCAGTGCTAACTTTCTGAACAATGACTGTATTTTGGCAAAAACTACTGCAATCCACACATGCAATGATTAAGAGAGGGCTCTAATAATAAATTTTTAGTTCCACTACCAATTCCTGCTTTTACACTAACACAAGGCCACCAGCCAGACTAATTTGATACATCCATAATACAATTACGCAACACTCATAAAATAAGCCCACTATACTGTTAGTTTGCAGTAATTCTGCATGAACATGTGCTCTTCAAAAGATTTATGCCATACTGATAATTCTCTAGTTTTGTGTAACTACCCTTAAACAAATGAATAAACAACCAAACACAAATGTTTGAAACTAAAGAGCAATACTCCTCACTTAAAGAAAGCAAGATATAGAATACATTTTTAAAATTAAATACATGTGTATTTATTCTTGCATACGGAAAATAAATAAAAGTTCTGAACAAAGAAATGGCATTAGAAAAACACCATCAACTAACTCTTTCTACTACTACTACCACCACTAACAAAAGATAACTGTATCGCCTGCTGAGTTCTAAATCAATTTAGCAGTTGCAAAAGACTCACAGATAAAACTTATACATATGGGCTCACTGGACCCATAACAACAGGCTGTCTTGTGTTATCATCTGCACTCCATGAGAATAGTTCTTCTCTTGCCTTAATACCTAGTGTCTACTGAAAACGGCAAGCAAAAAAGACTAAAACTCTACTGCTGCACTAAACATTTAAAGAAGCGTCACTTGCAAAAAACTCTAAAGGGATGTCCTAGAATGAGGCAAAGCAGGTGATTTTCCAGTTTCTGTTTTTAGATAAAGGAGTTCAAGCTCTTTACTTCATTTCAGTTTAACATTTGGAATATCGAAGTAACATTTCCAAAGTAAAGTTATTAAAGAAGCCAGAAAGTTCCAGTCCAATTAAGACAATACAGGTTTTGACAAAACATACATTAATGAATTCTAAGCGCTGCTAATGTGTGTGTGTATATATATATATATATATATATATATATATATATATATATATATATATATCAGAAATTGTCACTTTCCAAAGTTCTGCTGCACACTTCCTTAAAAACAAATTGGAGGTTTTGTATATCTTAATCTTTCATCTCTCGGTTTCATCTTTACTGAAAAAAAAAGCAATTACATGTTTTGCATAGCTGCTCACACAAGGCAGTGACAGAGGCATATGAATAACTCTTGAAAAAACAAATGAAATGTTTCAGCATACAGCCTCAAAATACACAATGACAAAAAGTGTCTTCAGTAATGCAATAAAGCCAAAAAAAGACCGAATTAGGTAAAAGCAAGTGTTTCACTACTGTTATACCTCATAAGCACAACACAAGTGGAAGCAGATCTATGCCCTCAAATACCTGGGTTGCCAAGTTTCTCTTCTTATTCATCTCCAAGAATGTTGGTTCCAAGTAAGGATGGAAATAAGAAAGCAAACTTCCCTGAACATAAATCAAGGGTACCCAGACAGGAAGATCATAGCAAAACACAATGTACAAGACATTTACAAAACCTCTCTAATTAAAGACATCTGAGACACTGCATTTTGGAGTTTCTATTTTTCAGGTCATGTTTCAGGATGTCTTGCAAAAAAAAAGGTGGATTATAAATCTCTTTGTTTTTGTCAGAGCTATTTGACTAGATCTTTAATGCATCCACATAGGGACGTTTACTTTCTTGGTTTTAAGCCCCAAAGCATGTCTTGAATGATAAAACAATTAATGTGGTTTACCACTTGGCAAATGTTCTGCACACCGACAACCACTTCTTCCAAACAAAAAGCTTTTGCCAAATGGTTATAAAAATTTACCATCCTGCTGTGTACAGCTGTGCAAATTTTTTCAAGCATTCAGTATGTAGAATAATTCTTCAAATAAAATGCCACAAACCACAGTGGGTATGGCAATAAGAAAAAAAGAAACAAACAATTTTTCGAAAAGGATAAATCATCTTAAAAAAATAAATAAAATAAACACAGCTGCTTAAACCTGGAATTGTGTATAATGGCTTAGATGTGGGTAAAAGTGCAAAAAAGTTCTCAGTGCTGCCCTTCACTTATGTGATCCTTACCATTTGTAGCTAGTGATGTTCTTAGATGGTTCCAGCACCTCAGAAACAGTTGGATTCTGTTTTGGAATGTTTGTTTCACAGAGTCTAAGATAAAAAAAAAAAAAATTTGGATAATGTTACAGTTGCACCATAGAAATTCCAAACATTCTTTATCTCCACCAACTTCTACAAGGAGATGAAATTAAAATTATCATACATCAATACTTCTCTTGCTCTATTATTTACATATTTACTTTACTGCATTTGCTCACTGGGGTAATATGACTTGGCTGTGATAACTCCTGTTCAGTGGAGTTTTTGGGGAAAAAGCTCCAACAACACTCCAGTAACTAACCACCATTTGCTTATTCTGGTTTTTGGCACACCATTCATTTAACTTGCTGGTAATTACCTAATTACTTTACTACTGTTTACATATTACAGTTTTACTACTTAGTCTCTGTTCAAACAATGTAATTACATGCTACCTGTACATTATTGAAGCAGCACACTGGGCTGGAAGGGAGTTTCATTAAAATTTCCCTGTTTGTTGGGAGTATTAAATGGTCTGCTTCACAGCAGGTCTTGGGAAAAAAAAATCTTCCTTTTTAAACAGATAAGTGTTTGTATACATGAAGGTGCATGTAGACCCTTGCTGAAAAGGGAAAGGAAGATTTGTAAAATAACTTTGCACATTACCTTTAACATTTCATATAATGGACTTGGGGTGGGAGTCTTTTGTAAGTTAAGGGGTGGCTATTTTTGGGAGTGGGATGATGATAGAGTGCTTGAAATCTAAAGGTATGAGTTTTGTAGTTAGAAAAAGGTGAAATTTAGATATAAGGGGTTTGGCTATTTTATTGGTAACTGTTCTGAGGAAAGGTGGGATGGAATGTATTAAATTCAGCAACTGGTGTGATCAGTTTATATATATATATATATATATATATATATATATATATATATATATACATAGTTCCTGTTCAGAAAGTCGACTTATCGTAACGTTAACATGCATAACAGGGAGACGACAACAGCTAATGCTTAAAACAGCAAACTCCCAAAATGGCGACTATTGCCTTCGGGAAACTAACCACTTGGCCACCACTGATGAACTTTGTCCTTTTCTCCATTGTAGTGTCATCTCGGAGTTAGTATATTTACGTAGGGGTGGTGTAGGGGGTGCAGTCTCCCCCACATGAGGAGGGGTTCTTTATGCAATATATTTTCCCCACTACAGTAGGTTTAATTTATGTATTACGCTGTTTTCCAGGAAACTAACCACTTGGCAACCACTGACGAAAACAACATGATACGTACATTAAACCCACCGGAGTGGAAAAACAATATAATACATAAATAAAATGCATAGGAGTGGGGGGCTTCACCTCCCCCATGTGTTGGAAGTTATTCTAGTTGTCTTTCTATATGAAAGGTATATCTGGTGCAGTTCACTGTTGGATAGGTGGATGGGTTTTGTTTCCAGGTTCTTCAAGCTGCATCTCTTTGTTTCATCAGTTTTTTTTTTGTTTTTTTTTATTTCTCCACTAAATATTTTTTTTTATTATTTCAAATAAGATGTCTTAAGAAACATTACATGAAATAAAGATAAATAACATATGGCATCTCCAACATTGATCTTCAATAGAATACATTTTGGCTAGCCTAATTGGTGTATAGAAACTTCTGTGTATATATCTCCAAGTGAATAATTGCCAGTACTTTGATAATGTAGAAAATTTGGAAGATTTTAGAGTATTACTTTTTTCTTCTTCAATTGGAGGATGGTTGTTTATTAAAGTATAATAATCCCAGTATGGTTTTTCTAACAATTTTATAGATATTAGACAAATAACCTGTACCCTGATAAGGTTGTTTTGTGATAAGAATAGGGTATTCAATAAGTTTTGTAGCTTCATGTCTAACTGAATGTTGCATCTGTTCTATTTTATTTATAAGAAAATGTCTTAGATTTTGTAAAAGCAACCAGTAGTCTTTATTTATATTATAATTGTAAGTTATCTGTTCATTTGTTAGTATTTTTCCTTTCTCTATAAGTTGATGCCAAAAGAATACTGCTTTTTTCTTGAGTATATTCATTTTAGAGACTTGGGATGTATCTAGAATATTGGGTGTAAAAGCTATAGGGAAAATAAGAAAAATCCAAGAATTAATATTTGGTATTTTGTTTATATATGTTTTGAACATTGAAAGTGTGGAGCTTATATAGTTATATGGCAATTTATTAATATTATTCCTTTTCCCTAAAAAATAATCTTTTAACATCCATATAAGGGGTGATGATATTACTGTTAAGTTGTCTTGTATGTGATTGTAATTGCTTTCTATGTAAATCTGCTCATGGGCTTGTTTCCATATAGGTGTGTATGAATTATTTAACCATAGTGTTATATTTTTAACAACAGATGAGGTAATATATAAATCAATATCCAGTAAATTAATTCCACCGTCTTCCCAATCTGGTAAATGTTTATTTAAGGCTATACGGGGTTTATTTGGAAACCACAGAAAATTTAAAATTAGTTTATTGTATCTTTGAATAATATATTTGGGAGGTGGCAATGAAAAATGTTGTATTAAGTATAATATTTTGGGAAATATGATTACTTTAATAAGATATAATCTGTCTGCTGTTGAAAATATGTATTTATTCCAGTAACCAATTGTTTGTTCTATTTTGTCTAGTATTTTATTATAGTTAAATATTACAAAATCTGTTAATTCATTGAGTAGATTTATTCCCAGATATAATAATTTTCTGTTACTATATATTTGGAAAATCTTTTATTTATATATATTTTTTACAATTACAGGGCATAATTTTAGTTTTGTTTTCATTAAATTTTAAGCCCGAAATATTTTGAAATGTATTCATGGTGTTAAACAGAACATTCAAAGACTCACTGGCATCTGAGAGAGTTAATATTATGTCATCAGCGAAGATTTGGATTTTAAGGTTTAACATTTTATTAATACAAATCCCTTTATGTTATTGTTTGATCTGATTTGATTTGCAAAGGGTTCTATGAGTAATGCAAATATCAATGGTGATAAAGGGCAACCTTGTTTAGTTCCCTTTTTGATTGTTATAGGGCCTGATCTATGCAATCCTAGTTTAACATATGCAGTAGATTTTTCATATAGTATTTGGATAAGATTATTAAAATTAGAAGGAAAGTTATATTCTTTTAAAACTAGTGAAAGAAAGTTCCAGTTAACCGAATCAAAAGCTTTATTAATATCTAATGAGATTACATTTAAATCTAGGACTTTATGTTTGCTATAGTATATTAATGTTAGTATTCTTTTAATATTATCTGAAGTATTTCTTCCTTTAATAAAGCCTGTTTGATCTTTGTGAATTAAGAAAGGAAGAAAGTGTTTGATCCTATCTGTGTATATAGCCATAAACATCTTATAGTCTATATTGAGTAATGACATTGGCCTATATGAGGAGCACTGCTTCTCATCTTTATCTGGTTTGATAATTGGGGATATCAATGAATATTTCCAAGAGGGTGGTATGTTCAAATCTTTCTTGGCTATATCATATACTTTTAATAGTAAGGATATGGCTTGATTGGGTATTAATTTATACATTTCTGGTAGCATATTGTCTGGGCCAGGTGCTTTATTTGTCTTGAGCTTTTTAATTTGTGATTTTAATTCTGTCATATTGATTGGTTTGTTTATAATGTCTATTTGTTCTTGTGTTAATTTAATATGAATATTATTTTCTAAGTATTTTTTATATCCTTAGCAGGTGTATCTTGAGTGTTTATGGAATTATCAATGTTAAATTGGAGTCTGAATGCTTCTAAAATATTTAGTTCCGTAACTCTTTTGTTAGTATTAGGAATAAATATTTCTTTTATTTGCTTAGAGTTAATTATTTTTGTTGTTGTATTAGCTAAGTGTCTCAGGTGTGCTGAATTAGTAGAGTATGAGTTTATTTTTATCTTTTCTTAGTTAATCATAATCTTATGATGTAACAATTCTGCATACTTCTTATTGATTTGTGTAAGCTCTTGAACTTGAGTAGTATTATCCTTTTGTATTTCCAGTTTCAATTTATCTGCTTTGTTTTGTAAGTCTAGCATATCTTTATTCCATAACGTCCTTTTTATTTATGTACCAGGATAATATTTTCCCATATGTAACTGCTTTTAACGAATCCCAGATATATATTTCTGAAATATCTTCTGTGTAGTTTATTTCTAGAAAGTTTTTGATTGTTTCTTCATAAAATTATTTGAAATCTGTCAATTTTGTGATATAGGAAGGTATCCTACTAATGGGATTTGAATAAAAAGGTGTAAGCTCTATCTCAAAGACTATGGCATTATGATCAGATAAGGGACAATTTATAATTTTTACTTTGTCAAGTTTTGTTATTAGGTCATTGGCAACATATATTCTATCAATTCTAGAGTTAGTTTTATATCTATGAGAATAAAATGTGAAGATTAGTGAGTCTGGTTCTGCAAATTAATTTATATCTTTTAAATATAATGTATCTATACATTTTAATAGTGCTTTAGATATAGGTTGTTTTCTTCTTTTAGATTTAGAATCTGTATCTTTTTCATTCATTATACTGTTGAAGTCTCCTGCCAATATCAGGCTACCCTTAGTTAAATGAATTATCGCTTCAAAGTGCAGTTTAACTGTTCTTAATCCTAGTCCTGGGATCCAATATAGATTTACTAACGTATAGATTCTCTTATGTAATTCTACTGAAGCTAGACAAAACATACCTGATGCATCTTGATGAGTAGTAATTATTTTAGGTGTTATAGTTGAGTTGCGAAGTAGTACAGCTACTCCTCTTTTTTGTTTTATATTGAGAGTTTATTAGTACTGTGTAATTATTAATATTTAAGTTGTTTATATCCCTATCTAATAAGTGTGTCTCTTGTAAGAAGACTATTTGTGGTTTATGTAAGTTTATGTACTTGAATAGGCTTCTCCTTTTATTACTATTATTTAGACCATTAACATTTATGGATAAACATTTCATTTCCTAGTTTTGAGTTTTATATGTGAGTTTATGTAAATATCGTTTATTCTTAGTTCCATCTTGGATACAGAATTCAAAAAGTTTTTCTTGTATGGTTTTTGCTTGTTTTTGTGTGACACCAAAGTGATAAAATAATAAAAAAAAAAAAAACAAAGAACTTCCAAACTTGGAATTCTTAAATTCCCTATCACTATGAGGTAATATACCTCTGTTTGATAACCAAACTTTCTACCCTCACAAATAATATTTGGATCAGTTTCTCTTATCCTCTTAGTTTTTAAATAAAGATAATTGAATAATATATTAAGATAATCTAATCAGCTAAAATATATAACTATATTCTTTACTCTTATCTTATTGTAATTCAATAATACTTATTTCTAATCAGGTTTCAAAAAGGCACAAATATTTAGATTAAGGTAGTATAATTTCAAAATAGTGTAGGGTATTAATAAACATTTTCTCATGTTAAAATCTATAACTGTATGTTGCAGACATCTGTTGAAAACTATTTACTGACATTACTGTACAATACAATACCAATGCTGTGTAAATGTTTTTACACTACTCAAGTCCAAAACCAGTGTTTAGATTAGTATTTGCAAAGTCACATTAGAATAAAAACATGAATAGTTCTGAAATCACATCATATTTCATGTTTAACATAAACTGAAATGCAATACAATGTACAAGTATATTAATATTTCTTCAGTGGACATTAAATATGTTCCTCTGATTGCATTTTTCAGCTTTTCAAAGACGATGCCCATGGCTGGAGACAACAAGATCAAAATGTAGACGTCTCCCTTATCTAAGAGACTAGTTATAATGTTGTTACTTGATTGTTTTGTTGTTAACACTTTTATCAACTTTCAGTGGGACTTTGTGTAATCAAAAAGACACAGTACAGAGGTAAAACTACAGTGCACTTGACCATATTTTCAAAGCAAACATCTATGTATATCACATATTAACTCTTACAGCTTAGACTGACACTTAACCAGTGAGTTTATCTGCTGACAATAAGTGCTGGAGATATAATTTTGGCTTACTTAACACCAGTAATTTAATCTTATGATTGAATAAAATTTTAGAATTAAACATCAGCAGCTTCTCATTATAGTATTTAAAAAGTATACTTGAGAACATATCAAAATAATGGAAGCTGCTAAGATTTAAACTATTATGTATGAAAATGTTGCAGGTTAAAATTCCTAACCCACTTTGCAGTAAATGGACAAAATGTATTTAAACTATGGGGTAATACCTTTATTAAGTCAGAAAGGTGATTAAGAAGCTTGTTTTTCCTCTAACATCAGAGGATAGCTATAGTGATCTATGCACTGCAAGAGTATTATTTATCCTGGTAATTGCTTTATGACTGTATATAGAAATATTTAATTCAAATAATTAACTGACATTACAACAATGTTTCTCAGAAAAAGTTATTTTACAGTTAATGACTAGATAGAACGCATCATTGAGAGGATACACTTATCAAATGTCAAGTGCTTTAGCTATAATATAAGTGCCTCCTCGAATTAATCCCTGGTGAATTTACTGCTTACTAAACTTGCAGACTAATATTGGTGTCTTTTCATGTAGTCATATTGAAACGTGAAAATACAGGTCTGCTGATCAGGAACAATCAGGCTCTCACCTGCTAGACAATGCTATACATTTGTCTGCAGAAAGGTTTGAGAATTACGGTTGCATTGTCAAGCATTTTTGTTTACACTAACAGTAACATGATATACCCACATACACTAGTATTGTGTCATTCTTGGTAATGCAAAAAGCCAGGTAATATTATAAGAAGGGTGTAGCCACAGCCAGGTAATATAATAAGAAGAGTACAGCCGCAGTCATTACTCAGATGAGTAAATGGGAACAGCATGAGCCATCTAAGGAAGGATAGCTCACTGAGCACCTGCCACAATGTATGTTCACAATGCATGGTAACTTAGTAATAAATTAGGGTGTGGGCTAAGCCTCTCCCTCTGCTACTCAAATTGGATTCAATACAATATGTGTGTAGAACACAGATGCTTTGACAAAGTTCAAACCTATATGGGATATAAATATTGTATAGTTGACACATTGGGTTAAATCTTCTGTTGTTATGTTACTTATTATAGTTGTTTATATGATTATTGCTTTTACTTTAGCTAGTATATCGTACTGTTATTTTAATGTTTGATTTGCTAAATGTACATTTAACCTTCTTGTTGCATCCCATTTGTCCACTTGAGGGCATATTTTGGCAGCAGGACACTAGTAGTATCAGTGTGGCAAATGGCAATTTTCCTTAAAATAAACCTGCCCGTTGCTTGACAGTTACTAGTTTCTTTAGAGACTTTGTAAAATGAGCAGTGATTCTATTTGCTGATGATTAATTTCTGCTCTTTAAACTCTGCTGTACAAAACATAGTAAGGGATAGCTAAAATGTCTGGAAAACTAAACAGATAGAAAGACAAGCAGACATATGTCCTTATCTGTCAAGGTGCTAGAAGACATCAGAAGCCATAAGCTGAAAGTGCTTCAAAAAATAGATCTGTGTATATTTAGATGAACCGAATATATTATTTACGTTTCATTAGAAGGAATTTAGGTTCCTGTATCTTTAAAAGTGAACCTAGCTTATTTCCTGACTAGACGTCAATTAGAAAAGAGTCAGGGGATGACATACACAAGTAAATACGACAAGCAATAATGAACTTGAGTTTCTAGTAATATTTGTGACTGTTAAATTGTCTCGAGAACCAAGCGGGAAAAGGCGTGTGTTTTTTCTTTTTTTTCCCTTCTCTTACTTTGTGACAAAATCATGTAGTGTGCACGCGAGCACTCTCGTCTGCAGAGTAGTGTTCACATCTATCAAACTTTGCATTTTAAACATGCTATGCCTTATTTCTTTACAAAAGAAAAGACAACAGGATATCTAAGCTACTTATAATTATCTCTCAACTCCGGAAGTCCGGAGCCATAACACACTTGACTCATAGCCGCAAAATCACTCACAACATATTTTTTCACTGTACTATATCAATATGTGCATATGGGTCAAAGGCAGAACATCTTTTAAGGTTATTTAAAGTAGTCTTATGATACATATAAACTGAAATACTTCATTTCAAAAACAACACATTTCCGCCCAGCATTACTGTTTATCCAAACAGGGACATTTTTAACTTATAGAAAGAAATGTTGTCAGGGATGTAACGGATAATAAGTTATATAGCAGCTATTACTATACCTATTAAGCAATATAACTATACACTGATTAAAGTATTATAAGTTAATGAAGACTTTATAAAAAGAAGAGAAAAATAAAAAAAAAAATATTTGAGAACATTATTATGTGTTGATTACTCTGATTAAGAATATGAAAATAATAGATGGATAATAATGAAAAATAGAGTAATGTTTAAATTATGCTTAGTATATTAATGTGATTTGAGATAAATGTATTTAAATTTATGCTAATTTTGACATTTAAAGTATAATTGAAAACAGTACCTGTTTCGGTGTAACTTGAAGACAGTAAGAACTTTTATTTTGTTGTTAGTATTATTATTTAAATTTTTGCAGAATATAAGATATGTAAGATTATTTGCCCTTTAGTTTTTTTTTTCTTTTGCTCAATGGTTTTCCAGTTATTTACTTCATTTCTTTTCGGTGTACTTACTGTCCAGTCCATAGATTCTTCATGTGTTAGGATGTTGCTGTTGGTAAGGTATTTTATTGCTGAATCTACTGTTTCGAAGACTTTTATTCCATTTGGTAGAAAAACTCTCAGTCTTGCTGGGAATAAAAGATGCACTTTCAATTGCTTCTTCTTCAAGGTTTTTATTATTGGTAGAAATTCTTTTCTTTTTGAAACTACCTTTGTAGAATAATTATTGTCAAATCTTATTAATGAATCATTGTATTTGATGTTTGCCCAAGCATTTCTTAATATAAAGATCGTTATCTTGTGTACAAAAAAGTCTCACAATTATGGATCTCGGCTTGTTCTTACTTGGAGAAGAAGTATTTCCAGAAGCTGCTAGTGATCTATGCGCACATTCTATACCATTTGAAAGAGCTTCAGGTATTTTTGTTACATCTGGTATCCAGGTGGTAAGAAAGTTTATCATATTGTCCCCTTCAGATTTTTCTGGTAGATCATATATTCTAATATTATTTCTTCTTGTTCGATTTTCCGTATCATCAAACTTTTCTAGTAAATATGTGTTCTGTTGAAGTAAGAATTCAGTTTGTTGATCTTCTATTTGGACTCTAGTCTCAATGTCATTTAATGACTGTTCAATAAGTGATATCTGTCCTTTCTGCTGAGTAAACATTTCTTGAAGCTGTTCTAGTTGTTATGAGCACGTTTCTTTAAAAGTATCTATTTTATTGTCCATCTTGTCAATTTTTTTTGTAAGTTCCTGTATATTTGTAATGTGAGATTGCAGGTCTTTTTTGAGAGAAGAGTCTTGTGCTGAATTCCTTAGATGACACATGCTGTGAAGCTGATATTAGTGCTGATTTTCCAGTAATTAATTTGACAGGAATTATTTAAGTTCTGACAATAAGATTTTTCTTATAGATGCTCAAAGTTATTGGAAATAAGTTAGCAATAAATATATCTTCAGATTAAATATTATTTTGTAAAATTCCTGTCAGGAATTGTATTGAGATAAGAGCTGAAATGAAGTGCAGCTATCAGTTCAGCATCCTAGCCACAACCCCCCCCCCCCATTTCATCAGTTTTTTGATGTCCTGCGTGAGCCATGGGCAAATATGTTATCTTAATCTTCAGCATTTTAAAGGTAAAACTGATTTCTATATTTGGCGATAGGGTGTTGCTAAGAAGTTATAGTGCTCTAAAGGGTCAGTGGTGTTGTATAGTGGCATCTAGTTGCTTGATTTAACACATACGTGGTGTGGAATTTCACACCTACAGAAGCCTACACACACCTTACATTTCAGAGCATTTTCTGAAAAATAAACTTAAGCATAAGATGCACAACATAAATATTTTGTGAAAAATAAATTATTAAAACTGTACAAATAGCAATATCAGTAAGAAGTATTCTTTGCAGGGATAATAGTCAATGCATTCAGTCTTTTCCATAAATACTGTAATATATTATAATGCATACAACCACAAATTATAATTTTGTTAAACTTACACAAACTGTCATATCCTGGAAGCTGTACTACTTATATATTATTACCATATCTCTCAACTTCTTGTAGCAAGAAATCTGGACAAAGCCATAAATTATGGAGGGAAAAAGGCCCAAAAATCGCAACCGTTTTTAATTACTGCTCTTACACACTTAGAAAGTTGACAGAATAACAGGTTTTGCATTAGCACAAATTTTCTAAATATAAGAAGTCTGAAACTCAAAAGTATGCCATTATTTTCTGACTTTAATCCTCAATGATTTGCCAGAGACTTACCAGAAAGCCAAAATTTTATGAGGAACACACCAAAAATATGAGACAAAACTCTGGACTTTCTGTGAAAATCTGGACAGTTGAGAGGTATTATTAGAACATTTTTGTTAAACAGATATAAACTTTCACATGACAACCAGAAATTCCTCTATGAGTGCATGTTTATTGAGATGTTTACAGAAATATGAAAAACATATGCATAATTGTATAATTAGCAATACAAATAAAATTGAATATGACTAAAGATGTGCAACTTACACTACTTAATACTATGAATATCAAACGCAGCTTTCTCCAAGAATATTTGAAGTTTCACCTGATCTCATGCAGTAGTCTGTAAGTCGCTTGGTTTTTGAAGTATTAAGTTTGTTGTTTGTCTTTCGGCTTAAGTATTAAGTACAAAAGGAAATATTGTATATTTTGTCAACGGCTAACAAACACCTAGCAATATCTCAGATACAGTGTGATACAAATGGACATTGACAATGAAATTTAATGTCTCCCACCATGGCATTTCACATCATGCCTCTCAATGACAGGTAGGGCTGTCATTTATGAAAATATGAACATAAATAAGAAGATATAAATAATAACTGACAAGTTAATTGATTACTTTCTCTAGTGAAGAGTTTCATAGATTAACAATCTTAGTCTTTTCTTTTTTAATAAATCTTTGCACTTTCTAATACTGCCTATTGAAGCCGCGGTGGTGCAGCAGTAGCGTTGTCACCTCACAGCAATAGGCTCTCCCATTCGATTCTTGGCTGAAGCACCTTCTGTGTGGATTCTGCATGTCCTACCCATCGTAGAGTGGCATTCAAAAGACATGCGTAAATGGGCGTGCCTTCGTTGAAGATTCGGCGTCGAGCTAGCACCTCGGCACCGTAAAAATCTACTGCCAATCATTAGTGGACCGGAGTTCCGCTATGTTGACCCCTAACCGGGAAAAGCTGAAAGAAGAAGAACAACAACAACTTTCTAATACTGCCTATTATGACATGATAGGTCATTTGCTTAAAGTCGTCAGGCCCAAAGAAAGGTCTGGACGCCCTAAGAAAGTATGGGTGTGAATTGGAAATATACAAAAATGGGGTTATACATTTGAGTGAGTTAAGTGTGAGGCTTAGAATATCAATCTTATTTTCTGGGAAGAATCTGTCAGTTACTTTTTGTGATGGAAGTTTTGGAGTTCTGAATGACCATGAGGAAACGATAGGGCAGTGGTTGCTGATATTAATAAGAATACCAAGCCCTGTACATTTCTGTTAGAGGTTAGTTATTATTACGTCTAGAGCAGAGCCATTCTTTTTTGAACTCTAAGAGCTCTGAGATCAGTGCACCTCACAAGAAAGAGGAAGACGGGTATTACATTGCCTGTTAATGATTCCTGTCTCTCTGAGATACAACAACCACATTTAAGAATAACGTCTGGCAGGGGGTTGCCCCCCCCCTTACAAAACCTACTTCATTTATCATACTTCCTCATAAGTCGGGCAGTTTAAGTACATGCACTACAAGGATATAGATTGCAGTTTGTTAACTTTTGTGATCAGGCTAGTGTAATGCAACGCATATGCAGTAGATAAATTCCCCCTAGGCACACGTGCTTTAATGGTTTCCAACTTTACTGCTGAAATAGGTTTTGAATGCCCCTCTCTCTAGTCATTAGATCCTTGGGCAAGCATTCAAGACCAAATTGCTGAAACTATAAAAACTCAATTAGGAGTCTGCACAAGAACTGTAGCATTACAAGAATGCTTCTAATATAGGCTCCAAGAAATTGTGAAAGGGGGACCTCAGAAAAACGCAGTTTGAGCAGCAGCATGCTTTTCAGCAGCAAAGTAGACCAGGAAGGTAAACCCCTTCCTAAAATAAAGGAACCTGAGACCTAGCCTCCTCGCTTCCTACCAGATGGTTTGAAAGTTTGCAGATTAGTCCTTTCTACACTACTCAGCAGTATTAAAAGTGCCTTCACTCTTCATGCTAACCAATGGAAAACCATAGCATCAAACCTTTGAGTCCTTCATCTCTTTGACCAGCAAGATTACACACTTTGCAGTCTCTACCCATTCCAGCTATTCTTCATCATTTCTTTACTGCACGGAACAGCTGACTACTAGGGAAGTAGATAAAACCTTCTTCTACCTCATCTGGAATGGAGCCACAGAAGGTGTGGTAGAGGTTTTTACTGTAGAGTATTACTTTCACTTCTTTCTGGATTTCAAGCAATCAGGGGGTCTTAAGAGCTAAAAGCACCTAAGCAGGCATATTGTGTATAGGAAACTAATGGTGCTACCAATACATTCACTACTGCATCTGTGCTAAAGTGGAACTATTAATTCTGCTCCTTAGACATACAAAGCATGGGGTTTCACCTTATGATTTCATCAAGTCAACTAAAAATTCCTCAGGGGAATCTTTTTTTTTCTGGAATTTGAATAGTCTTGTATACCTCATGCCTTTTACTAAGTCCTGAGCAATTAATCAGCTACAGTTTGTGGCACTGATGTATATATCATTTCATGCCTTCATCAGGTCAGCAATTTCAGAATTGTGCCATATTCCCTTGCAGGATATTGTGTTCCTGGTTCTCATCACAGACTCAATCCAAGGTGGAGTATTTTTTCCAGCTCTCGCTTGGCATAATGGTTAAAGTCTTTGCCTTTCAAAAACAAGGTACATGGCTTAATTCCAAACTCCAGCCAGTGCCTCTGTGGAGTTTGCATGTTCTCCAAATGTTTCTGTGGGGTTCCTCTCACCTCCAAAAAACATGCTGAATGTTTATACCTCAAAATCCCAAAACATCCTGAGCTCTTACACCTCACACTTGAGAGGCATGCCAACAGAGTATACCCAAAATTGAACTAAGACATGGGCAGCAGCAGTACAGACTCTAGGTGGTACTTGAGGAAGAAGACTTGTGTGGATCAACTGTTTTAGGCATCAACTATGGTGTGCTTTATCCTCTAAAAAGGAGAACATGAATCACAGACAGTGCATTATGCCAGAGCTAGCAACCTGACAATGTAAAAATTGGCTCTAAGTGATTTATCCATGTTGATGTTTAATGTCACAAAAATAAGCATGAGGGGTTTGTCAGTGATAAAGCAGATGAAGACCCAGCCTACTCTGACCTATGTCAGGAACCCTTGCTTACAGTGGGAGGCATCTGTGTGTATGCCTGCCATAAAGCCCATCAGCCATGGGTCAATAAGCTGTTAGTCAGCTGGGGTTCCTCAAGACTGCCACAGTGAATATAGGTTCAATGACAAGACACAGTTTGGAAGTACATGACAATGATAAGGAGGAGAATAGACAAGGTGATGAGCAGTGCAGCAAAGCCACTTGGCTTGAAATCAATAGTCTACTACTCAAGAGACCGACCTTGTGAAAATAAATCTGAGGAAACAGTACTGGAAGAAGTAATGACCTATCATATGTAATGAAGGAATTTCCCCTCAAGAGTCTGAAAAGCCTAGACTCTGTCGTTTCTTTATGCAGTGATTCCACAATGACTGGGACTCAGTTTAGGATGAAACGGGAAAACTGAACAATATATATGATGAACTTATTGTTTTTCAACACCAGTGTGGAAGCAGAATAAAATATCTTTTTTCCAAGATCCAAAACTCCCTGTGGG
Source organism: Protopterus annectens (assembly GCF_019279795.1). Taxonomy (NCBI): domain Eukaryota; kingdom Metazoa; phylum Chordata; order Ceratodontiformes; family Protopteridae; genus Protopterus; species Protopterus annectens. The sequence goes on from NC_056733.1 coordinate 45,868,498, forward strand.
CATATTTTCCTTTTCATATAATAGTTGTTTTTCCTTTAAAAAAAGCCTGGTGAGGGGCTTTCTAAGATGGCTGCACAGTGGTCAACAGCTTAACTTCAGGTCTTCCTGTGTGAAAAAAGAAAATGATAGATAAGGGCCAGCAATTCTTCCAGTTTTAGTAAAATTCAGTTACTGGCTGTAAGTACACTGGCCTGGATGCCAGCAAAGAAAAAAAAGCAGGTTCCTTCACGAAATCGAAGGTTGTGAATGCCAAACACCAGAAGGCCGAACTTGGTAGTTCGAAAATTGAGAATGTCAAAGCCACGGAAACCCGAATTTTTTCCCAGGGAAAGAATTCAGTTGGCCATTTCTGTGGCTTCGGCATTTTTGGACCGGGTCAAGGTAAGTGTAGGAATGGGTAGCGATGGACTTTAGGGTTAGGGCGCGGGTCAGGTAAGTGTGCGATAGTGACGGACTTTGGGGTTAGGGCGCAGGTCAGGTAAGTGTGCGGTAGTGACAGACTTTAGGGTTAGGGGGCGGGTCAGGTAAGTGTGCGGTAGTGACGGACTTTAGGGTTAGGGGGCGGGTCAGGTAAGTGTGCGGTAGTGACGGACTTTAGGGTTTGGGCTGGGTTAAGGATAGTGCATAGATAGTGGAGTATGTTAGGTTTAGTGTGGGTTTTGAAGGTGTTTGGTGTGATTGTGTTATGTGTGTGTTTTTCAGAACAGTGAATTTTTTCCCTGGGAAAAAATTTGCTGTTTGGAAGTGTCAATGTTATCCGAATTCGATCTTCCAAGTTCGAACTTATGGTGTTCGACATTTTGAAAGTTTGATTTCGTGATATAGACCCAAAAAAAACTTAGGCTGAAAGAAAATCAGCTAGAAAAGGTAAGAGAAAACACAGAATGGGAAGAATCCTGCAGCTGTTCAGCAAAAAACAGTTCAAGCTCCAGCTTTGGTACAAGAGATGGTTTCCAGTAATTGAGAGGAATAAGTCAAATGTGCTCAAATAACACAAGGCTTGAAAAAAGGAAGAAGTTTTAAACACCAAATTCTCAGATGAACTGAATAAACTGCAAGGATCAGGGGTTGTAATGAAGAAAAGGCTCACAGAATATAAGACTGCTCAAGAACAGCTGCTTCAAAAAATGGTAGTTAGAGCACACAGAGACAATCTGAGATGTTATGCTCTACTAGAGAAACTGGAAGGAACACACTGTATTCATTTTACAAAAGCAAATATAAATAACTGGACTGGTATTCCACAACAAGATTTGTTAATTAAGAGAGCACATCATGTGTATGCGTCATCAGAAAGCACCCAAGACTTGTATTAGTAAAGATGCACTCATACCATCAGAAAGAACAGATCCTGGCAAAACTGTGGCAGCAGGGCAAAAATATTAAAAACTGGAGACATTAGGGTGTTTTTGGCAAATGATTATTCACTGTACACCAGGCAGAAAATAAGCAAATTTATCCCAGCAATTAGAGAATAGAGAGAGACAGAGGTGTGAAATTCAAGTTGCTGTATTGAGCTGTCTTCATAGCTTCAAAATCATTTTATGATGAGGAAAAGACTAAAGAGGAAATACAAAAGTTTGTCCTAAAAAGTAAGCCAGCAAACAGAAGGGGACTCTACTTTGCATTCTTCTGATAATATAGTTCATACAGAGAATTTGCCAGTGAAAGCATTTTGAATGTTTCAAAGGAAATGACTTGTGAGACAGAAAAAGACAAAGGAGCTGACTAGAAGAATCAGGGGTTCCATAGTTTTGAACCAGAGTCTTGAGCTGGCAGATGGAGATGAACAAGAAAAGACCAGCAGCACTGCAACTAGTGAATAAATGTGAGACTATAAAGCATCAATCACATCTGTGAAATATGGATTTAGAAGAAAAAGAAGTTGAGAAAGACTGGATTTTTGTTGACTGTTAAAACTTGTGGGGGGACTGAAAAGCAGGTGCCTCACAATGTCACTGATGTTTAGGACACTAAAAGGGAAACAGAGAAAGTAACTTTACATAAAAAACGTTTGTTCTTGACACTATTTGTATAATGCATTCCATGATATAAATTGTATATTATATAGCAAACCATTGTTAGGGACTGTTGTGTGTGATGAAGATAAACTAAACAAGTAATTTTTTCCTTCTTTCAGTTTTATGAAATGTAGGCATTACAATGCTAAAAAGAAGAAAGATTGGACAAAAGCATGTTTGAGTTAATGGGCTGTAATTCTGGGCTGCTGAGGTGGGGGGTGAAGAGAAAAGTGATTTTAATATAATATAATATAATATAATATATGAAGAGCTGAAATGTTTTCTTTTACTTTTGCATAGAAGAACATCAGGGTTAATACCACTGGCTTAATCTAATGTAATTTTTTAAGCAAGTGTTCTTTTAAATGAGACACCACACTGCTATAAACATTTTTCTTTAGCAAATAAATGCTCAGTGTTAGTGGAGAAATACATCCTATTGTTAATGTTTTCCTGAAAACAAGCTGACTACAGGCCAAGGCAATAAATTGACAGCGTTGGACATTGCTTACTAAGAAAGACATGTAAAATTAAGATACAATGACCAGAATCTCAGTAAAAATAAAGTTTGAAATTTTTGGAAGTAAATAAGAGATAGCAGCTGTTCTGGTAATTAAACAGTTTAATGCATTTTTTTCAAACAATGTATGATTTAGTTTTATTTAAATGCAGACAGTGCATTTTTCTTAAGGTTAATGTTTTCTGAAATCATATAAAGCTGTTTTTCACATTTGGAAGGCAAATAAAGGTAAGACAAAAATGACCCCAATTAGTGTAAGTAGGAGTACAGGCTGCAACATGCACTTCAGTATGGATAACTTTGATACAAGTCCATGCCTGTGTATGCAGCTGTCAACCGGGACAATTGCTGTTATTAGGAGGGTTAAACTTTATCATCTGAATATGTATATAGATTTGTGTTAAGATAATAGGTTATGTAGGGTCTGCTTTTGAGGGGTTTCTTTAAAACAAAAAGTCTTGTAAAATGCAATATAGGTTCAAATTTAGATAACAAGAAACAACGGTATAAAGGATCAATCTTCCAAACATTAGTGTGTGCATGTAACAAAAAAGAGGGGAAAAAGTCATTTAAAAAACTATCATATATAATAGGTGAGAATAATAAGTTCTTATCATAATGGCTATACTAAACATATATTGGAATGTGAACAGCCTCACAGGCATAGACTAAAAGGTAAGAGTATTGAATTACATTAAGAAATGCAGAGTGCAAATAGCAATGCTACAAGCGTCACATTTGGAAAGAAGCAAGCATGTGAATTTGATAAAGAAAGGATTTCAGGAGGGACACTCAGAAGAATATTAGGGAAAAGGGGAAGTAACATTAATTGCTACAGCAGCTCCAAAATAAATAGAAGAGAAGAAAGATAGCAATGGTAGATTTGTGGTAGGAAGGGGATACTGGCAAAGGGGGATGTTTACTCTGGCATGCATTTACATTCCACATAAAACTGCTATTATGGAGCTTAAGACAATTTTGGGAGAGATAATCAGCTTTCAACAGGAAATATTATTTAGAAGTAGTGACCTGAACTTGATTTGCAACAATGAACATGAATCTAGCGAACCTAGAAGTGAAAATATAACAAAACATAGTACATTTGTGAAGAAATGTATGAAAATATTTGCTATAGAAGACATGAATTTAGCAGTATGACAGAATTTACATATTATTCTCCAAGGTACAATAACTGGCTCTTCTAGACAGAAATTATATTTCACAGGAACATATGCACTTAGTTCAACACACATCCAATACCCATTTCAGATCATGCGCCAATAAAACTAGGATAAAAAATGCAGGTTAAAGATGTACAAAATGAAACACTAGGGCTCCCCACTTACCCGTTAAAAAGAGAGGAATTTACAGAATGGGTAGTGGAAATTGTTGGAAAGCTATTACGGAAGACAAGACATTTCTTTAGACATTACAGCTAGCAAGTGGGATAAAATTAAAGTGGAGTTTAAAAATAGGGTAGAGATAAAATAGAGAGAGATATAGCTAATAAGTAACAAGAATTACTTAGTGGGGCTGACAAAGGTTAAAGTACTGCAGAATAAGGGGGATCTCACAGTAGATGTGCAACTGCCGAGTGCTAAAGAGACAATAAGGGAGTATCTGGATAATATGCACAAATTTAGAAAGATTGCTGCTAAGCAACTGTTCTTTGATGATAACTCTACTGCAGAAAAATGTTTAGCATTATAACTGAGGCAAAAGAAAGGGTTGTTGCAAACTTTAGAGCCTATAGCAAGAAAAATAACTATAGATCCTGTAGAGGTATTAGATACATTTCAGAAATTTTATGAAAATTTGCATAAAGTAGAGGAATGTGGAAATCAAGAAAAAGTACAAATTTAAATTTTTATGGAAGACTGCGATATGCCAAGTTCTGAGGTAGATTCGGCTCAACAAATAACAGTTAAGACAGGAGGAGAGGATACAAAAATGGTGATATAACATTCAATAGATGGTATTCCTATGGAAGTTTGGAAGCTATCAAGGAAGGAAGTGATAAAGATGTGGAAGGTTTTGCTTAACAGTATTTTAAAAGGAAGGGAAACACCAGCATCCTGGAAGAAAGTGGGTTTATATCAGTTCAATGAAACAACTCATCATCGAATACAATAACCTCGAACTTCTATCCACGAAATATACCAACATCAAAAGCTCAGAACAGTGAATTTTTTTTCCCTGGGAAAAAAAATCACTGGTCCAAGAAACACACAAACAACACAAGCACACCAAGAAAACAACAATCCACACACACACACATACACACTTAAAATCCTACATCTAAACCTACACTAAACTGTACATACACTGCTATCTATTGACTTAACTTAACCCAAACCCTAACGTCCATCACTATTGCACACTCACCTGACCCATGCCCTAACCCTAACTCACCTATCCCACAGTAACCCTAAAGTCTGTCACTATCGCACACCCACCTCACCCGCGCCCTAATCCTAACTCACCTAACCAGCGCCCTAACCCTGACTCACTTATCCCGCCCTAACCCTAAAGTCTGTCAGTATCGCACACCCACCTCACCCGCACCTTAAACCTAACTCACCTAACCCGTGCCCTAACCCTAATGTCCGCACAATCGCACACTTACCTGAACTTTCCACCACAGTGCTGAAAATAGTGAAGCCACAGCAATGGACAACCAAATTCTTTCCATAGGAAAAAAATCTGGTTATCTGCAGCTTCGCTATTTTCAGCATTCAATGTTTTCGGTTTGATATTAGACCATTCGAAGTATTATCACTTCGATGATCTAATACAGACCCGAAGAAAGTTGTGGTGGCTGTAATAACTAAAATGGTAAAGACCCAACAGACCCAGCTTCAGACAGGCCTATCTCAATTTTAAAGCATGATTATAAAGTGTTTATGTCTATAGTTGCTACAAGAATGGTAAAGATGATGCTAAATTTAATAGATATGGATCAATGTGTTTTTTTGGAGGGGTGGCAGACATTTGATAATATTAATAGAATACAGGTGTAAATCTCTTAACATCCTTCCACACAACGTCTGACTGCATATACATCCGTACTATACTATGCAAACATACATGTAGTTGAACACTGTGTAGAAGGACATTAAGTGAAGCACAATGTAAAGTATATGATGTTCACTTAATGTCATATGGGACAGAACCTATCCTGGATGTTAAGAGATGCACACCTGTAATGATGACCCTTAGGGAAGCAGGTGTAATGTCTTGGTTAGTCTTGATGTAAAGAGAGCATTTGAAAGACTAAGCTGGGATTTTGAGAATACGGAAGCATTTGCTTTCCCAGAAATAATAATAAGGTTAATTAGGGGATATATCTATGCAGACAGGCTCAAATAACTATCACGCTACTCAGTATTGCACAGATTGCACAGGGGTGATCTGTGTCTCCCCTACAAGGTAATTTCAAACCCTGCCCTAACTCCTCACACATTACCCACTGAAAAGGCCTGAATCTAAGATGCAACATCAACAAAACCTGCTGGAGAGACAGGTCTGTCTCCCAGAGGCTGCCCCATCTTTGGAATAGACTTCCTATACACGTCGAACAGAGTGCCTCGCTGACCCTCTTCAAGTGCAACCTTGATGATTGGCTGGGAAACCACAAATTTGTCCTAGGACTTCTACCTGTGTCCCTCATTGACAGGGGCGACAGATGCTGACTGAGGTTTCTTTTTGGGGATAAACTCTTGGCTAGTCTTGTAAGGGCACCAGGTCCATTAGCCTAGTAACCTCCTGTGATCCTATAATATGAGGAACCAGAGGCAAAAATTAAAGTGGGAAGGCTCCTTTCTAATAAATTATGTCTGAACAGAGGAACCAGGTAGGGGTGTCCTCTTTCCCCTTTATTTGCATTATATTTAGAGCCACTGGCAAAGAAAACACAGGACTCAGAAATTCTAGGATATAACTGGTATTGTATGGTATTCAAGAAAAGTTGGCTTTATTTACAGAGAATATTATTTTGGAAATTATAAAATGAGAAAAGGACATCTTAATGATGTGGAATATTCTTAGACCGCTTCAAGACTTTTCGCAATATAAAATGAAGGAAGACAAAACAAAGGTTACAGCTGTAAACTATGCACCCACACGTTAAGCAAAACTTATAGTTATGGGGAGATGATAAAATTAAGTATTTAGGAGTATAGGTTAAAAAGGATTCTGTTACAGCAGCTAAGAACGGGAAGAGTCTAAACAAAAGATAATTAAAAAAAAAACTGAGAAACTGGAAGCACTTGCTTATGGACATGGATAGCAAGATACAAGCAGTGAAAATGTTTTTAGCACTTTAGTTTTATATACACACTGAGCTGAGTGGAGGAGGGGCACTGACCACAACTCTGATCTGTGATATATAAAAATAAGTATCCTGTTTTTTTTGCTTATTTTCACTAGTTATTGCTTATTCTAGCCATTTATAGCACCTTTTACTGTCTGCTGCATATTTCTTACTATATTGTATTGCTATAAACTAATCTTTTCGGCTGTACTAAACTTGTCTGCCTTACGAGGCCTGATAAATAAGGTTTTTACTGTCACACTGTAAAGCTTTTTTTAGCTAGTTTCACTGTGTGAAAGGTATTAACTGGAAATTGTCTGCATTTGTTAAGCATCTGTTTGTTTGTTCTGATTTCCTGCCAAGGAGTGTATCATTTAACTGATTTGTTTCCAGTTAAAAGCATTCTCTCGAGTCTCCTTGCTCCTTTATCTGTTTACAATTTTCATTTAGTGGCTGCTGTTTTTCTGATGTGATAAACATTTCTGTAGTATTTTCTGCCTAAAATAGTGTAACTAGTAGCTGTAGTATAGTTTCCCACCCTCACTCTCTTATTGGCATCTTGTTCTTATACTTGGTGGCTTTGCAGTTGCCCGCCCCTACTGTAAATTTATTCTGTGACAGTCATCCCAGTCTAGTGTCATTAGCTCATTCTAATAGAGAACATTTGAGAAGGCCAACCCACTTAAGTTGCTTAACCTTGAATTATCTTCTGTTGCTCCTTTATCCCTTTCCACTTTTACAAAAAAAAAAAAAAAAAACTTTGCTATAATCTACCATTGCTAGAATCTCCTCGTGTTCTGTCTGAGTGTGCTTCTCAAACAATCTGGAAATATAGAGCTGATAATCATACTTTATGGCACTTTTTAACTGTTCATAGTTCTGCACTGTCTTAATTTTTGCTTGACTGTATTATTTATATAAAATGCATTTATTTAAACTATATTTGCTTTAATATTGCTACACACTCAAGTGTGCTAGCTTGCACTGCATTTGAATTGTTTTTACTGCTGTTTTAGCTGCTTTTCTTTAAAAAAAAACCAAAAAAGTTCTAAGCTTGCTTCCTGCCTTTCCTGTAACTAGTCTAGTCCAGATACAGATTTGCTGCATCCAGGACTGTCTGTAAGCTTCTGAGCCCCTCCTCAAGGCTTTCTGTGTTGGAGGGAAGCCTTCTAGTTTATCAGTGGGAGTGGTAAGTACTAGGGTTGCCTATCTACCACAAGAGAAATGGTTTCTGGCCCAGAAATTGTAGTTTATTCGCTGTTTGGGCAGTTTTCCATCCCTTTCAACATTATGGTTTAAAAGCCCATGTTTGCGTTTGTTTCCTACCTTTCTTGTAACTAGTTTAGTCCAGATACAGATTTGCTGTATCCAGGACTGTTTGCAAGCTTCTGAGTCGCCAAGCCTGTTTTAGAGGGAAGCCTTCTAGCTTACCAGTGGGAGTGGTAAGCACTAGGTAGCATATCTACCAAAAGAGGAGTGGTTTCTGGTCCAGAAATTGTAGTTTATTGGCCATTTGGGCAGTTTTTCCATTTCTTTCAACTTTCTGGATTAAAATCTCGCATTTGTGTGGGTTTGTGCATATTTAAGCTCTGCACAGCAGCGCCGAGCTGAGGTAAACTATTACTGGTGCAAGAAAGTCTTATCTTCAGTTTTTCCCTTAGATCTTGCTAATTCTTTCTCTCTTGCACTTCAAATAGCCTAATCACTTTGCACTTCAACAGGTTTTTCTAGCAATTATTGTAGCACACCTAAGTGCCATCATCACTTGTCATTCTTTGGGGAAAAAGCTCCAGTACCTAGTAGTTATGACAACCCCACCTGACATGATTGAAGGGTACCTCCCTGCCCTTTCTCCTATTAACCTGGTGCACTTGGGCATTCTCAGGCAGTGTAGCGACTGCCTCATGTACACAGACAACCCTCTCTTCTTACCTCCAAACACTCAGACCTGTAAGAGATGCACTTCTATCACCAAATTGGAAGCTATTTACTCTCCAGCCAAGACCGGACTAGCTGGTCAAGAGGAGAATGTCAACACCTGCACCACACCACATGGAACACACAGCCCTCCAGAATACCCACTATCACAGCTTTCACATAAAAACACAAACCAAACACTCACCGTTGCGGAGGCTCTCAATAGAAATTTACCCAAACAGCAGAGATCTCCAAGACAGAAAAGCAATCGACCACAACACAGCACAAACCACAGGATACACAGCTCACCTCCACAGTGTGCCCCTCAACCTAAGCCCCTGAGGCTAAACACCTTGCCCAATACAATAATCATAGGTGACTCAACAGTAAGGCACACAGATGTCCCACTCACTAGGTTGAATAAAGAGAAGGTAACAGTCAGCTGTCTATCAGGTGCCAGAATCCGACACAACACATGCACTCAGGTCACTCCACAACAAGTACAAGTATGACTCTGTCATTGTCCATGTGGGTGTGAATGACCTAACAAGCACCTCCCTGGACGACATGAAAAGAGATATGGTGGAGCTCACAGATTATGTGGCCCAGGCAGGTATGACACTAGTCCTGAGCAGTATCCTATCGTCACCCGGAATGATACCGCAGTAAAAATGAAAAATGACTAACTTCAACAATTGGCTAAATTTCTGATGTCATTCTAAGTGGATCCAGTATCTGTTTGCTTGGGATGACATGACTGACAAACCTCGATGCTTTGCCAGAGATGGCCTGCATCTGTCACCCCTTGGTTTCCGGGTACTAGCTAAGGCTCTTGCCAACCCTATAGGGCCTTTCTGAGATGGTGTTCCAAAAAACAAATTACCACCGGAACAGCTATAAATAAATGCAATCTGAGGGTCATGCTGCTCAACACTAGAAGTCTAAATCTCAAGATGCACTTGCTCGGAGCACTCCTGAAAATGGAGAACATCGACATTTGTGCTGTAATGACGAACTGGTTTAAAGTGGCAGAAAGCACCCCTGCGCTACCAGACTATAACTCATTCCATACTTTTTCGCCCCGAAACATGGACCAAATCTCCAAAGACAGTGGTGTCTCCATATTTATAATGGATATGCACACCTCCAGACTAGCAGCCCAGCATAACACATCTGAGATACTTCAGGTACAACACTGGGTAAGACAGTGATCCATGTCATAGCTTGCTATAGGTCCCCACCAAGTCCCTAGACTCTCAATTCACGTTTCTAAGCACCCTGGAATCTCTCACTCCATGTTCCTAAACACCCTGGAATCTATCAAGTTCCAACCCAACACTCTCTTAATAGGAGACTTCAACTACTCCAACTGAGAAAGCTACTCAAGCACCAATACACTGGCCCACCACTTCCTGGAATTCATCAGTTACAATGCCCTGGACCAGCTCATTCTGAACCCCCACTAGAGGAAGCAACATCCTTGACCTGGTTATTACTAACATAGGGCGACCGTTGCTCCATCAATAGTCAATTTCTCCCTGGTCAGATCCAACCATGGAAATCCACATCTCACCCACACACCCCCCTCGCAAAGATAACCACCTTGAGAAACTTCTCCAAAGCTGACTTTAGATTCCTAAAAACAGAGGTGGCTAACTTCATGGCACCTATGCCAATGGAAAATCGCTGCATGACTGCCAAATCATACACCAAAGCACTGTACAAACCTGTACATAAATGCATGGAACTAGCCATACCCAACAGAACCAATATGTCAAAAAAAGGAAACCAATCTGGTGGTCCCCTGCCATTAATAAACTCTACACCAGAATGAAGAAACTGTTGCAGACAAAGGTGAAGTCCCAAGTCTGGAAAAACTCCCTTATTAGCCTCAACAAAAAGTTGAGATCACTCATCAGATCCTCTAAAGCCAGCTATGAAGGCAGAATTGCGGCAGACACTAAAACAATCACAAAGCCTTCTACAGCTATATCAAGAACCTCCACGGCAATACCCAGATTTGCTCTGAGTTACTGCACAATGGTACCTCCTACACTGAGCCAACAGATATTGCCAACATACTGGCCGACAGATTCAGTGCCCCCCCCCCACACACACAAAGGACCAATCACAGTAATGCCAGGCACCCAGCATTACTGCAGCAAAGGTTAAAGCTGCATTGTCCAAGGCCAAGAATACAGCTTCCATAGGACCCGATAATATCTCTGGCTATGTTCTACATGAACTACAAGGCGAACTGGCACTGTGTGCCCTGTTCAGTCACAGCCTCACCTCAGGCTTTGTCCCTACTGAATGGCGCACTGCTACAGTCATCTCTCTCCATAAAGGAGGAGCGACTACAGACACTGGGGATTATAGCCCCATTAGCCTGACGAGTCTGATATGTAAAGCTATGGAGTGCATCATCATGGACCTGATTAACAAAGATATAGGAAATCTCCAAACTCGTGACCCCAAGGGAGATCATGCCTGCTCAACCTGGTTGACTTCTTTGAGTCAGTCACCAGGGCTGTGGATGAAGGTAAGGCATTGCATACAGTCTACCTCGATCTGGCCAAGGCCTTTGATACCATTCCTCACATGGGAATTATTGATAAACTCATCAAACTAGGCATCAGCCCCTATATCACTAGGTAAGTTGCAAATTGGCTCACAGATAGAACACACAGTGTGAAAGTAGCGGACTCCAAGTCAGACTGTCGACCAGTCACAAGTGCAGTCCCACAGGGATCGGTCCTGGGTCCTCTCCTGTTCGGCATCTAATTCTCAGAAGTCCAGGCCAACACAAAGGGACTCTTGCTGACTAAGTTCACAGATGAATGCAAGCTGGGAGCCATTATTAACTCCGAAGTGATGCAGACATCCTACAGAAAGGCCTCACTGAGACCAATGACTGGTTTCAAAACTATGGCCTTAAGCTTAACGCCAAACAATGCATCATCCCCTTTGGTAAGAACTCAGTTCCTACTAATTTTATTTATTAATTTATTTCAAATCTGTTAACTGGGTTAGTCCAACTGAGTTTGCAAACAAACCCATTTTTAGTGGAGACCCGAGGGGAAAAGCCCCAGCAAACATAACTAAAGATAAAGTGACTATATAAAAATATTAAGTAACAATCATAATACAAAATTGTAAAAAAGAAAAGGTTATTAACTACTTGCATTGCATTGAAAGTAAGCAACCCATTTTCAGTGGAGACCCAAGGGGAAAGAGCCCCAGCAAACATAAGCAAAGATAAACATACAGGACAAAAACTAGTAAAAATAACAATGGAAATACAAAATTAATTATAGAGAGAAAAACAAAAGAAAAAAATTATGAACATTAAGGGTTGCACTGATAGCAGTGGTCTAAAATTTACTACATATGAGAGTAAAAACAAAAAGATAATAATTGTCCAAAAGAAGGACAATGTATAGATATTGATAGGAAGTGGGGGGAAAAGATAAATAGTCTGGAGAGTGGGAGGGGGGAGAGAAAGTAGGGGGCTATAGTAGGGGTATAGTAGTAGAGCTGAGGGTTTATGACATTAGTTTAAGCAGACATTACTAATAGAGAAAGAAAGTTAGGAGATGCAACAGGTTATACAGTAGGACAGACTAAGACTATGTGTGGTCAAGGCAACTGAATAATTTCAAGTTTAGTAGGCGAGATTTAAGCTCCTTTTTAAAATAGGGAAAGGAAAGGTTGGATCTAATATGGAGAGGGAGTTTGTTCCAATTTAGTGAGACAGAGTGTTTGTAAAGTAGTTTGCCAATACCACATCGGTTCCACACAGTAATTACCACATCAATGGGAGCCCACTGAACACTGAAGGCATTGTAAGAGATCTGGGGATGCAGGCTGATAGCAACCTCTCCTCTGACCAGCACATTGCTACTGTGGTCAGAAAGTCCTTGTGTGTGGCACATCTCATTACCAAGGGTTTTGCATCCAGGAAGAAAGAGGTCATAGTCTCCCTCTACTCTTCCCTCATTAGCCCAATTATTGAGTACAATGCTCCATTTGGCATGTACCTCAGTAGACACCTGTAACAGCTGGACAGGCCACAGAAGTACCTCATGAAGAGAATCATAGGCATTAAACACATGTCCTACACGGACAGACTCAAGACTCCAGCTATTCTCTGTCTCATATCGCCTACTTAGAGGCCATCTCTGCTTGACTTACAAAGCCATGTCAAACCCAGCTCTGTTAGAAATACTACATCTAAAGAAATCGCAATCCCTCCGCATCACATGATCCAGAGACCTCAACCTCATTACCACAATCAACAGAACATGCTGGAGGGACAGGTTCCTCACCCAGTGACTGCCCATGCACTGGAATATACCTCCCATACATTTCAAGCAGAGCACCTCACTGTCCCTCTTTAAGAGAAATCTTGATGAGCGGATGGGTAATAGAAAGTTAACCCGGGGATCACTCCAGTGGCTCTACTTGACAGTGGCACTGAGAACTAACGCCGGGCGGCATGATGCCAGTATACTTCTATGGGCTAGGCTTGTAAAGGCTCCAGAGCCATTAGCCTAGTACACTCCTATGAACCTATACACAGGTCAGGCATATTTTTACCAACCAGAGGAGATATTTTGGGCAGTAATTAATAAAGAGCTGAAGGATTTTATCTGGGAGGAGAACAGGGCAAGGATCAGTTGGGACAAGTTGATCTTTCCAAAAGAACACGGTTGTTTAGGATTATGGCATTTTGAAGGGGATATTTTAGAGCTATACAGTTAATGCTTATACATAACACAAGCTGAAATCTATAATTCAAAGTGGACTGGGATGATAATGAAGCAGGGGTAGAATTCAAGAAATACAGATAGAATGGGATTTTGGATGCAGATCCTTAACAAGAACAACAGACAGAAAATATTGCAACCATAAAGGAGCAGAAACTATTCTAAGAACTAAGCCAACACTAGAATGGAGAAAGTGAATTCTGCCAATAGGGATTACTGCAATTAAGGGTACAGAGAATAGGCAAGAGGGGGCTGGAATTTACGGGAGAAAACTGGCAAAAGAACCAAGGCATTCTGAAGCAAATAAAATTTTGGCCCGGGCCAATCAAAAATAAATAAACAAGAAGCTACTTCTGTTTAATGCGAAACATCGCAGTTCCGCATTAAACAGAAGTAGCTCTGTTTTGCTATTTTTTATTGGCCCATATACTAGTATACGAGCCAATCAATAATCGCTAAACACGGAGTTACTTCTGATTAATACGGAACTGCGATGTTCCGCATTAAACACAAGAAACTCTGTGTTTATCAATTTTTGATTGGCCCGTATGCCAGTATACGGGCCAATCAAAAAAAAAAAAAAAAAAAAAAAAACAAAGCAGAGGCTGCCCGGGATTTAAACCCGCAGTGCAGGACTCGGGATCAGGCTGCTGATCCTGGGACAGTCCCACTCAAATAGGGATGTCTAGCAACCCTGGATGAGAAAGAAAGAGGAAACTGGGAACATGTGTTTTGGGAGTGTAATCAATTGACAGACTTTAAAAACTCACTACAGAGTACTCTGTCAGAAATACTGGGTGAGCAAATGGGTGCAACAAAAGATTTTTTTGAGTTGGGATACAGGAGTTGAATTACCTAGATAGAGTGAGGCCTTGTTAAGTTTAACTCTGGTGGCTGCCAAAAAAGCAATTACTTGAAAATGGAAATCAAAGCCTAAACCATCTGTATTTGAAATAGTGAATATTTTAACACAGATAAAAGAACCTGAAGTGGGATTTTTAGAAAAAGGGTAGGAGCAAATTAAACAGAAAAATGGAAAGTGTGGGACAATACATGCAGAATACTGTTTTGGAGGAGGAGTGAGGTTTAAGGGAAGGCAGGAATTGATCAATTTATATAATGCTGGATTGATGATGACTGCATAAAAGAATATATGTGATGTATAATGTCTGCACCTAGGAACATGTTAACATGTTTTTCTTCCTTTATATAAATGCATGTTTGCCTATGTCTTAAGTGATGTATCAGTAAAGGTGTTAAAAAATGCCTAGTGAGAGGCAGTGTTTACTATCTGCCTTAAGGAAAGCAAGAATATTTATTAGTGGGCATTTCCCATACAGACTGCAATGTGCCCTAAAGACCTGGCAGCTAGAGTGGTACCATGTGATGCTGAAATTTAGGGAGATCCAGGTACTCAACCAGAAAAGTGTACACAACAAGTCAGTCTACACGTATTTTACATACACACACACACACACACACACACACACACACACACACACACACACACACATATATATATATATATATATATTTTTTTTAAATATATGCTTACGTACAAATCAAATTATACACCATTAAAAAAACTAATAAAAAAGACAAAACAGCAAATGTATTAAAGTAAATGTATCATGAAATACATCATTGTTGCACTCATTCAGCACATCAGACATCAAGGAAAATGTTTTTCTCAACAGACCTAAACAGGATATGTTACATGTGATCCTGTGGTAGAGATTAAACAACCCTAGACATGAAGAACAACTGAAAAGAAAGTGATTCTAAACAAAAGGGGTCTGACAGAAAAAAAAATCTTTACCAACACTGCTATTTCTTCTTCTTTGTCTTCTTTAGTTTCCAAGAAAAGAAGCTCATACTCATGTTTAAGTACTTCTCATATTCATATTTGTTTAAGTACTTCAATCAAGATCAGAACTTCAGGGTACATTACACTTGCTTTTTACCCTGACAAACCTTCTGACAATTTTTTGTGTGTGTGTGTGTGTGTGTGTGTGTGTGAGATTTCAATTTTTAGGCAGCATGCTAGTACACCAGGACTTAAAACAAGTACTTTACCACCAAATTCTCTGCAATGTGGAACTCTAGTCATCAAATTATTTTTATTTTATTTTACATTTGTTGACCGGGCTATTCTAACTGGATACATGTCCATTTTCAGTAGAGGCCCAGGGAGATAAGCTCCTAGATAGGACAATGAAATTAACACAATAACAACTAAGGAAACATGAAACAAAGAAATAAATCCTATTTACAGTACCTATTACAGGTTATCACAGTAAAATTAACAGTGCAGAATACAGGCATAACATAGCATGCTAGTACAGTCAAGATATTCTAGAGATAGTATAATGGTTAATAAGGAAGGACTTGCAGTTAATGAGTAGATGGGGTAGGAAGAGCAAAGTATTAAGCGACACAAACTAGTCAGGCTTAGTACAGGGGCATACCCAGTGTGTTTTGAGGAACACTTTCAATTTGTTTTTGAAGCAGGATAGTAAGGGAAGTGTGGAGAGTTCATTGGGGAGGAGATTCCAGGCTTTTCCAACAATATTAGAAAAAAGGGAGTTTCCAGCCTTGTTGTTTGGTTTAGTGGTATGTACTAGAAGTCTCTGAGAAGACCTTAAGGATTCCAGGTTTTTATAGGGAGTGATGAGTGTGGAAAGAATAGGAGTTTTGGAAGGTTTGTAAAGAATGTTGGGGGCTATTGTTAGTTGATGGAATTTAATCAGATTTTGTAGTTCAAGCCATCCCAGCTGCTTTAAATTAATGCAGTGATGGGTTCTAAATGGGTTGCCTGTAGCAAACTTGGCAATGATATTGTAGGACATAGACACACACACACAAACAATCAGTATGATGACATCCAACAAAAATGTCATGTGGTAGCAAAATAAAGCACCACAGGTCAAAAGCCAAATAGACTGTAAAGGGTCTCCCCATCAAACTCATCCGAATGGGAAAGGTCCAGAACTTCTTAAAAGGGAGGGAAAAACCGACCTGAACAGGAATGAGGCACTGTTAACAATGGGTTTGGTTTTGGAGGCTAAAAGCAGTATTCTCTACATCTTGGCATCAGAATCCTACCCGTGAATGATTCAGAGTAGTAAAGTTCAATTATAAATCTCAAACAGCATTATACTAAGCCAACAAAAGCCCAGAATAAGATATGTGAAAAGTAAAAAAAATGTCACATTACCAAGTATAACTATTTATCCCACAAAATGCAAACTGTGAGCTACACTAAATACCAGCATTAGGGCAGTTCATTCTATTTGAGAGCGAAGGCTTTACTTTTGAAAAATGTGTGTATGTGTGTGTGTCTATACACGTTTGCAGACACACACACACACACACACACACACACACACACACACACACACACACACACACACACATTTTTTTGTTAATTTTACTTTTAATTTGGCTTTTTGCATTTTCAGGTATATCAGTTTAGGCTTCTGCAGTTTGCATATTACATCAGTCAAAATTTAGAAGCAAAAGCAGAGGAATGATCCTTCCAGGCACAGTAGTGGTGCTTTACTTCTTGCAGGAAGATGAAAAGGATGACTGGCATTTCCTCACCTTTAGGAAGGAACTGAAATATAGGTCAACAATGAAGTCTTAGTCAAAAAGGCTAGTCTTCTGGGCCTGAACAATGCAGACACATTAGGAGACTTTCCTACAAAGATATTTTTGATTACAGAAACTTTATGAATATATACTCAGACTCCTTTTCTATGAAAGTAAAAATGTACTGCTTTTTAATTTTCACAAAACGATAATAAACCATAAAAATCAAGCTATAGTGGATTCACCCAAACATAGTTGCAAAAAGCTGAAGAAGTCTAAACAGTAAATAAAAACCAACCCAGCACCAAGAGAACTTAAAACTTTAATGGACCAAACACTTTAAACGAGAAACAAATAAATATAAAAAAAGAGTACTGTCACTAAGCGCTTTCACCCGTGTAGACAATCGGGCATCATCAGAGTAACAAAACTTGTCAAAAACGGCAGTATTTGAAAAGTTTTCAAACGCACACACCCCTTGCTTAAAACCAATCACAAATTCAAAACAAATCAGTTAATTTAAATATTATATACTAAACAAAATCAAATTAAAAATAAAATCAATTCTAAATGAATAAATTCAAAATGTCCTAATGTGAGTGAATGAATAAATACATAAACTTGTGTGTAAATAAAACATTAAACGTTAATTATAAAATTTTCTAGTAAATAAATAAGTGAAATAGCTATGAACTTAACAGGGACAGTAGAGACTATGCCAACAACCAGGTGTACACTCACTTTAGAGAGTACAAAAATGGTAACGCTAGAGCTGAATATGGGAACAATGTTACCACTTCTGTTAACATTCGACAGGGCCCTACCAGCATTAATGAGCAGTTTAACAATGAGCAGTTTGATGATGATTTGGTTACGGACTTTCAGTGAATATGACAATGAACATTTTTTAGACCCTTACCCGGTGAGACGCTCAGAACATACACAGGAGTGCAACCAGGATCTAAGGCAACAGGAACAAGTCAGGGAGAGAGGACAGAGGTTTGACAACAATCGGAGGTGGTCTCAGGGGAAGAGCAGACCCACATAAACAGTAATGAACTTTTGCTGCACCGCCCTGATTCTGACTTTTTAGGCTATGTTGTCACTCATGATCACTTTGATCATGATTTGTCTTTTTTTTAATTTTTGTCAGAGGAATCAAGTCACGCACAGGAATTGTTCCCACTGTCCAAGTATTTCAATGAATGTTTAGATGTAGGGACAAATGATTATACTAAGGTTATGAATGAGAATGATGGTAATGGTAACATTGACATGAATTCTTTGAATTTTGTTGAAAACTGGACTAAGTTGTAATTTAACCAAAGTGGATAGTGCATGCATATACAACTTTACTAATTTAGAATTGACTGAGAATTATTTAGCTCTATTCAAAAAAGGTTTTACTTTTGTTCCAACTTTTAGAAATGAAATAGCAAAAATTTTAGTTCACTTCAAAATGTATACAAGGCAGCTCAATCTTGCAATGTTTTTTCACAAGAACAGTAGTCCAATGACAGACAACGTTATAGTGCTTAAAAGGTCAAGCACCTTTATCCCCCCAGTTTATCCCTGTATACACATTTTTGAGAGTATGTGTGAAACACAACTTAGAAGGATGTTAAGGGGGTTTACTACACAATCTGACAATTTGACACCGGGTGAGAGATTTTGCCTCCATGAATTAACATCCACTAACAATTACAGGGTAATGAAACCTGACAAAGGGGGAGGGGTGGTAATCATGTTAAATACTGATTATTCCAACAAGATGTTGAACCTTTTGAATGACAATACATACACAAGAGTTTCGAGGAAAGAAATGAATAGAGCTTACACAAATAGATTGGCGTCTATAAGAGTGGCTAATGGAGGGAGTCATCGACAAAAATGAATACCATTACCTTGTCGTTGATAGACCTGTGACCCCCCCCTCCTCCATTTTTGGGTTACCAAAAATTCACAAAAACCACAATGATCCACCATTTCTCCCAATAGTGTCAGCAAAGGGCTCCAAAACGGAAGCTATGGCTTCCTTTGTTGATTTTCATTGTAAGAACATCACCAAACGGTTGCCACATATATTGACGGATTCTTAGCACTGTTTGGATGTGATAAAGAATACACAAATAGAACAATTTTTAAAGGTCACAATTGACGTAGTCAATTTATTCTCAATCATACCTCAGGAACAAGGCCTTGTAATGTTTAACAAATGTTTGGAAAAGCACAGCTGTTTCCATACAGTTAAACTTAGTTTAATGGTAGAACTTATGGAACTGATTTTGTCTAATAATTTTATCAGGTTTGAAGGTGAACTTTCCAAACAGGTTACCAGTGTAGCTATGGGTGCCAGGTGCGCACCAATTTATGCCAACTTAGTGTTGGCAGAATTGGAGATGCAATGGGTGTTCTCCTCAAAATTTATGCACCTGGTAACACTCTATTTGCGTTACCTAAATGATATCTTGATTTTTTGGAAAGGAACAGAGGAAGAAATTCAAGAATTTATTAACTACTTGGGCACTACTACACCTTTTTTAAAATTCACTTACAAGATTCATGGAGAAAGTTGTGATTATTTGGACATATTATTATACAAAGAGAAACATGAGGTCACTGTTAATTCTAGTATATATCGCAAAAAGACATATTCTAACACCGTTTTGCAGTGATGATGATCAACTAAACATTGAATTATCAAGACTGATAGATATGTTCATTGACAGAGGATACCCCCACGAAGTTTTGATTAAAACAAGAAATGAGATAGAGGCGAAGAGACACACTGTTTTCAAACCTATACTCAAAGGAGGTTTGATTAAAGAATTTAGTGAACCGAACACTTTAATTGAAACTACTAATGTACATCAAAGGAGACGGGCTATGAGTCTGCCTTATAACAAGATGACTGGACAAATCAAGAACATTATTACAGGCACATGGCACAGTGTTTTTAACAATGACACAACAACCATAGTCGGTAATACACCAATGTTCACTTAGAGTAGGGGTAGGAACCTCAAAGAGATGATGGAAATAGAATCTTATTTTGAGATTTATAAGAGCTCTAAAATGAGCAAATGTGGCTTATGTAGCACTTGTAAGTTCATTAATAATGGCCCGTACGTAGTAGTCCAAAATTTTAATAGGACAATTAGATGCCCGGGGTACTGCAATTGTAACACCAAGATGGTGGTGTACATTGCTACATGCCTCAGTTGTCCCACATTTTATGTGGGCAAGACTATAAGGAAATTACGGCTTAGAATTTTGGAACATGTAAGGGACATTAAGAACAAGAGAACATACAATGCTTTATATACACATAGTCACAACTGTATTAATTTAAAAAAAATTCTATTCTTTGTGATAGAGAGAATTCCATCAAATGACAGAGGAGGAGATGTGAAGACCCTATTGGAAAGTCAAGGAATGTTTGTGGCAGCTCAGACTAGATGCATCTAAAGCACCAGGAATTAATGACCATATTTCACTGTCCAGCATTTTAAAGTACAGATCTTACTGTATTTAAAATGACAACATGACAAATAGTATATTATTACATTCTGAGATTATTTCTGGGATAAGTTAACATCACAACACTGCTGTTGCGACATAATGAGGCTTGAGGATGTTTCACACTACATGCCTTTTTGTGCGTCTATGCCACACAAGTTTTGTGGAATGTTTTAGATTTCGGAAAAGGAGGTTTTTTTTTTTTTTTTTTTACATTACCACTTTAGTAGTTAATGAACTATTTCCTGCCATCTGTTACCTGTTATTAGTCATTTCCACATATACTTTACATCTCATATATATGCTATGCAGTATGTAGCTATTTCACTTATTTATTTACTAGAAAATTTTATAATTAACATTTAATGTTTTATTTCACAAAAGTTTATGTATTTATTCATTCACTCACATTAGGACATTTTGAATTTATTCATTTAGAATTGATTTTATTTTTAATTTGATTTTGTTTGGTATATGATGTTAAATATTTAAATGAACTGATTGTTTTGAATTTGTGATTGGTTTTAAGCAAGGGGTGTGTGCGTATGAAAACTTTTCAAATACTGCCGTTTTAGACAAGTTCTGTTACTCTGATGATGCCCGATTGTCTACACGGGTGAAAGCGCTTAGTGACAGTACTCTTTTTTTATCTTTATTTGTTGCTCGTTTAAAGTGTTTGGTCCATTAAAGTTTTAAGTTCTCTTGGAGCCGGGTTTGTTTTTATTTACAAGTCAAGACATTCAAATTTGTTTGGAGAAGTCTAAACAGTGCCTCAGAAGGAGAACCACCGTGATAATTTCAGAGAGGAACTTGAAAGGTTGGCCTAGGCTGAACTGCTTGTGAACTTCATAGGGAGAGCTCCACCTACTGAAAAGCCACTCAAATGAGGAATAAGGCTGACAAAATATTTGCTGGCTAACAATACCTTAAAAAGTTCTGTTATTTTCCATATTATGTTAACTGCACTCTTTATAGCCTGGACATTTGGAAATGAACTTCAGCTCTGTGTATACTGTTTCTGATATGCATTTTAAATGAAACTGAAATATAAACATTATTCCCTACGTCCTTTATCTTATGCATCAATGGAAGATATCAAATGCATGTTATACAGAAGCAATGTTAACTCATTCATTTTACTGAAGCAAAAGACATAACCTGACTTATGCAATTTTCTATGTCTGGCGTATTTGTGCTTATGAAGCTAGACAATAAGAAAAACAATACATCTTTAAAAAGCAACCATTCAAAGTACAATAATCAGGAAAAAAGTTCTCCCTATATATATATTTTAGGAAACTGAGTCAATTATATCACTTTTTAAGTACACAATGATAATTTGTCTTTCATTTGTGCATGCGTGCTAAACAGGAATACACGATAAACAGTTACTACAACTTTTTGAAAAAGGAAACTAGCACAGGTAAAAAAAAATAATACAATGAACATGCAATACAAGTGATTACTGACAGTCTACTGGAATTTTCATATGTTCTTCAACAAGCTATAGCTCTCAAAATGTTTTCTAAGAATTATAATTGCTATGAAACTGTTTGTTCATCTTAAATCCTACCACATATAATTCCTCTCACCTGTTCATCATTTTAGAAAAAATTTTCATGAATTACAGCTCCCATGAATTAACAATATGACTAGGCAACGAGATGGATGTTAGTCTTGAAAGGAATTTTCCTTCCATTGTGCAACTCCATCCAGCTTTTTATTCACTGACATCTTCCAAGCCTTAACAGTCTGCATCACTTTCTAGACAACACGTTATAGCACATCTAGGTATAAGGCTGATAGTCAAATAAATGTACCTGGTTTTATGTCCAACAGGAAGTCCGCAATCCTCCCGATTTTCACATCGCTGACATTCTGGAATCGTTTAACCAGGTCTCTCTGCAAAGCAAGCAATTCTGGCAGGAACTGCACAAATCTCAACTCGGAATCCTCAACAGAACAAGAAAAAATATGCTTATGTCAGACCTGGAACTGCAGCTCATTTATTTTATTATCTATACTAGAATGTTCACAGTTGCTATTCCTTCTTTCCTTCCTTCAGCAGGGGAAGGGGTAGAATCTATACACAACAGAGGCAAAAAAGAGTTATGTACTTACATAACTTGGAATCTGCGCTATCCAGTGTCGTTCTTCACCATGGATGGATCTTGGATCCGACCTCGGACCCAGCCAGCAACTAAAGGACAGATCCAGAGCTCAAGCTCCTCCCCTTCTCATAGTCCCTTGCTGACCCACAACCCTCAGATCAAGTTTGCTGGATAGAGAAAAGGCAGTCTTGACTGCCTATAAAACTGAAAACTCCTAAGGGGAGACATCCCTCTGTATCTATTAAATCTCCAGAAGGAGGGGGAAGAAGGGTGGGAACATCATGAATACTGATACTGGATAGCACAGATTATAAGTTATGGTATCTGTGTCATTATTCATCGCGAATGGATCAGACTGCCCCACTACTATGAACCCTGGGAGGCCTCAGGAAAGGATAAGCTGGAGCACAGAGGAACAAAAGGAAGCACTGTTCCTAGACACCAAATCAAACTTACAATGTGTAACAAACGGGTGGGGGATTAGACCAAGTAGCAGCAGCACAGATTTCATCCAAAGAAAGCTTTACCAAGAAGGCAGAAGATGTGGCTACCGACCTAGAAGAGTGAGCTTTAACTGGTCCAGAAAGATCCAGGTGCCTGCTACTGTAAACACAGAAAATACAGCTAGCGATCCAACGTGAAATAGATGGCTTGCAAAAGAGCCTGATCCTTCCTGGCCTGAGAGAAGGCAACAAAATTGGTGATCCGACTTCCGAAATTCTTCAGTCCTCTTAAGATAATGTCTATGAGCATCCAGACAATGCAATGTACATTGCCTTTTATTAGAGAAACTGGGGAAGAACACAGGAAGCTGAACAGATTGATTAAGATTGGCATCCAAGGCTACCTTAGGGAAGAATGAAGGATTAGTCCTAAGAGATATCCTATGCTTGTTGCAGACCATGAAAGGGGGCTTAATTCTGAGAGCCTGCAACTCGGAGACCCTCCTGGCAGAAGTAATAGCCATCAAAAAGGCAGTCTTCCAGGACAGGAATTTAAGATCACAAGTTGCTGCACGTTGAAAGGGCTTCTGAGTCAAACACTGCAACACTAGTGTTAGATCCCATGGTGGGGAGGGATCCTTGACAGGAGGTCTGAGGAGAAAGATCCCTTTGAGGAAGACCTTGCACAGCCTGAAAGAAAAGGTGGGACTTTTGTTTAAGTGGAAATTAGAGATGGCTGCCAACTGGAGTTTAATCGTAGAGAAACTAGCCCCTTTGTGAAAAAGAGAGGCCAAGAACAACAAAATGTCAGGAATAGAGGCTGAAAAAGAATATAGATTGCACTGTTTGGCCCAAATAGAGAATCTCTTCCATATACTAGAATACACCTTCTTGGTAGACAGTTTTTGTGAGGCCAAGATAATACTCTTAACTAGAGAGGGAAGCCTGGACTGGGAAAGGATCACTGGAACTGGAGGAACCATGCGGGTAGACAAAGCATCTGGAGATTTGGAATAGGAATCCATCAAGGGTGGGAAATGAGATCCGGAATGGGATCCAATATCCAGGGCGGATATTTAGGATGAGACCAAAGGAGGGAGAACCACACCTGAAGAGGACAAAAGGGGGCAATGAGGATGAGAGAAGTATTCAGGTGATGGGCTTTCTATAAGACTTTTGGAATGAGGGGAGCTAGACAGTAAGTGTATAGAAGTCCCGATGGCCAATCATGGACCAGCGCATCCCTGGGTGACCTCCCCCATCGGGGGGAATAGAGCAAAGTAGTTGCTGTTTTTGTGGTTGCTCAGGGAGGCAAAAAGATCGCAGCAAGGAAGACCCCCAACAGTTGAATATCAGATGTGCCACTGATGGATTCAGGGGCCACTCATGAGGACTCAGGATACAGCTGCTGCTTTTGTCGGATAACACGTTGGAACTGCCGGATATGTGCACTACAAAAAGAAAGTGCATGGAAGACATCGCTCATTCCCACACTCTCATCGCCTCTCTGCACAAGGGATAAGACCGTGTTCCCCCCGCTTGTTGATGTACCAGACCACCACCATGCTGTCTGTTTGAACTGCTATAGTCCCAACAGGAAGGCACTCCTGGAAGGCTTGCAACATTAAAAGGACTGCTTTCCTCTCTCCAGGACATTTATGCGCAATTTGGTCTTTATGGGGGACCATGTGCCTTGAACTGTCCTTCCCCAAAAATCCACCCCACCCCAACAGGGAGGTGTCCGTCGTCACCATGGCCTTCAGTTGGGGAAGACAAAAGGGTCTGCCTAGAATGTAATCCTGAGCTTGGATCCACCATCTAAGGTGAGATCTGCACACCTGAGAGAGCCTGATGGTCATGAACATGGATGAAACTGAGTAGACCATTGCATTGCCAGGTTCCACTGCAGAACCTACATGTGATACCTGGTGAGAGGCACTAACTGGATAACCACCGCCATCGAGCCTAGTGCCTGTAAGATCAAGTGGGCTGTGGGAGGATCTAGAGCCAGCAAATGATGGACTTGGTCCCAAATGATTTCAACTCCGCGTAGCGGAAGTCCTGGAGTCTCTGACACCATGTCCATAAGGACCCCGATAAACTCTAGGTTCTGATACTGGGAAAGATAGGATTTGGGAAGGCTGACCATGAAGCTTAGGTCCTGAAAGAGGTTAAGGGTATAGTTGGTGGCCATAGCAAGTTGATGCCTCCTGGGGTCTGTGAAGAGCCAATCATCTAGGTACAGGAAGACCTGGAATCCTTGCAGCCAGAGATGAGCTACCATCACTGCCATGCATTTGGTAAACACCTGGGGGGGCTGTGGTGAGTCCAAAGATTAGGGCTCTGAACTGATAGTAACTGTCCCCTAGCCAAAAGCGCAGGTATCTCCTGTAGTGTCAGTCAATTTTGATATGTTAGTACACATCCTTGAGATACACCAAGCACATCCAGTCATCCTTGCGCAGAAGAGGCAGAATGGACTGAACAGTGACCATCCAAAACTTGGACTTCTTGACCGACAGGTTCAGATCGCTGAGGTCCCCTGTCTTCTTGGGCACCAAAAAAAAGCAAGAGTATGTTCCAGACCCTCGTTGTCCTGTTGGGACCTCTTGGATGGCTCTTTTCTGAAAAAGGTCCTGGACCTCGAGATGGGCCAACTCCCTTTGGTGGGGTAGGACATCAAAGAGAGAACTTTGAACTGGAGGGGGCTGAAAAAAGGGTATGAAGTAACCCCTGGAAATGATCTTTAACACTCAGCAATTTGAGGTGATACTTGTCCACGCTAATGGATGCAGGGAGAGTAATCTTCCGACTGCCTCCAGGACAGGACAGCCAGGCAATACTTCAGGAGCACTGTGGAGGCTTCTCCAAGAAGGGTTCCCAGGAACTCTGGTTCTGCAGACCCCTCTGCCTCTGGGTGGTATCTGCCACAGAATCCCCTACCCCGGCCAGAAGAAGAGGATTCCTGAGGAGCACCCTGGAAGGAAGAATGAGACCTGTGGAACCAAAGTTTCTTACTACCCTCTGATTTTTGGAAAATGATAGTTGGGGAGTACAGAACTTGATCCCCACCATGGACAGTGTCTTTCCTTCCTGCTTGCAGCGGGTTCAATGTCTCTTTGACAGAGGAACCAAACAAGGTTGACTCATCAAAACAGGCATTAGTGAAGGATGCCTTAAACGATTCTGCAAACCTGCAAAGGCAGAGCCAGGTGTGCTGTCTAATGGCAATGCCTGTGACACTGGAGATCAACCTCATCAAAGCATTAGCCAGGGAAGTTAGAGTGGACAGTTTCGGAAAGACCAATTTAAGACTCTCCAGAGGCAGCAACCTGGAAAGGGAAGTGACGAACTCTGATACCAAATCCCTTTACAGCTGGGTGAACTGTGCCATGTAATTGGTTGTGAATTTAGCTGAGGAAAACATGCGCTTCCCAATGCGGTCAATCGCCTGAAACTCCTTAAATAGGGGATGGACCATGGAGCTCTGTTCATTCAGCTCCTTTTTAGTAGCTGCAGCCACCACTATGGCATCAATGGGGATGCCCTTACTCCAAAAAGCCTTATCCTTGGGGGGACTTAGAAATTTGTCAGTCTTTTTTAGGGACTGGTTCCATTGTGTCCGGCTCCTTCCATGCCCTGTCAGTAATGAGTTGTACAAGCTCGTTGGCAAGGGGAGACATCCAGGTAGAAGATGGGCCCGTCCTGAAGGCCTTCAAAAACACGGATTTCTCTGAAGGCGGGGTGGAGGAAGACCAACTCCCTCTTTGCTTGAGAATTTCGAGGATGTCCCCAAAGGACACTTCCTGAGATGGAAGTCAGAGGGACCAGTCTCCTTCCTTGAAATCTGTCTCCTCAGTGAGAGACTCTCCAGGGCAGTCCAAATGCCTCCTCTTGCACATCCTCTTCCAAGGAGGCTCCTCCACGGTGGGCTCTGGGCAGGACTTGGAAGAGGCATGGACACCAAGGGGGGGGGGGTAACGCCTGTCTGAAGGTGCTGATGGGAGCGCTGACCCTGGAAGGATGAAGAGAGCTTGCTGCCCAACATTGAGAGGGGCTGGGAAGGACCTAGAGCCAAAGGAGAGGTAACTACCCAGGCAGAGAAGGTCCTCTCTACCGCCCAGAAGGCAGATGGACTGGACAAAACCCCCCTCTCCTCCCCCTCCAACTGGAGCCACCCGGGAAAAAAGGGGGGACCCCGACATAGCACCGATGCCTCCAGACAATATCAACCCCGAGCTGTCCAGCACAGAGGCCCCCAAAGGGAGGGAACAGTCCGAAAACTCCAGGCCCGCCCCCCCAGGAACCAGCATCGACCTCGTGAGGCTGAGATGCAGCAAGTCAACAGAACAAAGCCCGCCAAGGACCCTGATGGCATGGGAAAGGAAGGTATGCCTGACACCTTTGGCCTCTCACAATGAATGTTCTGATCCTGTTGATCCAAGCCTGGATGAGTCTGACGAGGACAGTGAAGTCCCTTGGATGGAGAGGATCCCCTTCGCAATTGAGCCAGTGATGGTAACAAGCCCAATTTGATTTGGGCCTTGAGAAAGCTCATCATCCTATCCATATCAGAGAGAAGCAAACTTCTGGAGGACTTGGAAGAAACAGAAAAATGTCCTGACCTAGTTGAAAGCCTGCAGTCTCAGGAGGGAGACTGAGTTGTGCATCTCAGATCAGAGCTCCTGGCCCTTGAGGGAAAAACATCAATAATTATCAGATCCAATAAAACCATCGGATCCAAAGACCGGGGTGGATCTGAAGGAATAGCCGGCATCATAGATGGATCAGATAAGTGGGTCAGATCCAAAGATGGTCTGCATCAAGTCGGAGCCAACGGCTTCTGAGACTGCGAGGTCTCAGATCCAACAGAAGCAGCCGAGGCACTTGGGGCAGAAAAGCCCAGAACCAAAGCCAAGGAGGCTGGGCTCGGATCTGGGGAACTGCGATCAGAGTGCCGTTGATTTTTGGAAGGCGAATTCCTGGAGGAAGACGGCCTCCCTTTTGGGATTGGAAGGGGTCTTGGATGGGGAACCGGAGACCAGAGACCCCCTCTGGCAAGCCCTTAAAGCAGAAGCTTGTTCTTGCATTCCAGTGAGCACTGGGGTTGAATCGAGCACAAAGACCACATTCAACCTCCATGTGAGGCTCTCCCAGGCAATAAACACATTCCTTGTGCAAGTCAGAGTGGGCATTTTCCGACCGTACGAGGAGCATCTCTTAAAGCCAGAATGCTTTTCAGACATAGTCGCATGCATGCTCACACTCACATAAAAACAACACCCAAACTCTCTACTGAAGGGGGAGGGTACAGGAGGGCAAGAAACTACCTACTAAAAGGGCTAGTAGAGGGATATAAGGAAAATCTGCCAAAGGGAACTGGGAAGAAAAAAGGGTGGGAACCCACAGGAAAGAGCTTAATAAAGCTACTGGGAGAGAAGGAAATCGAAATGAACTAAGCCTAAAGAAAGCAGGCGATAAAGGAACACTAAAGTCTATCAAAAAGAAGAAAGAAAAAAAAAAAAAAACAAGAAAGGAAAGAAAAATGTACTTATCTGCAGTCGAGGTTAGCTTGAGCTGCAGGATGCACGTCCCAATGAAATCGCAGCAAATGAGATCTGCGGGTTGTGGGTCATTAAGGAATTATGGGAAAGGGAGGAGCTTGAGGTCTGAGTCTGTCCTTCAGTTGCCGGGTCAGATCCAAGACCCATTCGTGATGAATAATGACATGGATAGCATCAGATGTAGTTGTTTAAAAGGAAAGTCTGACTGGATCAAAAAGCCCCTTTTTCAGGAGAGGCTTAGGGAGAAAAGCTCAAAAGAATACAGTGTAATACAACAATACGTAATAAATAAGTCAGTTAACAGAATAAATACAGAACTACAGTCTAGACATAAGTGAAACTGAATATTTAGTGAGTGAAAACTGTTTGAGTCAAGATAAAATACTGTAAAGAGATATACCATACCAACAAACATTTTTGGAATAAGCTGCAGGAACAATAAACACCTAAAACAAGCCTGTTTGAATTAATATACTATTAGCAGTAATATGGAATAGAAATGGTGTTAACCTACAAGTGCTATACACCTAAAGCAAAACAATAGAAAAGGGGATGAAGGAACAACCAACATACTACTGGTTAAACTTGTAATAAAATAAAAAAAACACAGCAAACCCAATAGGGAAAAGGCCTGTCCTGCAGCAATGATTCTACTAACCAAACATCTACTTTTAATACAAGAATAGTCTCACACACCTGTACTATATTCAGCTAAAGATCACTTTTGCAGGAATTGCACAAATGCATGGGACAATGCCAAGCATTCTACCCTTAGTTCCAGTAATGACATATGACCTACAATATACTCTGCAGGGCAAACAAAGCAAATCCTGTTGTATCTCAGAAATGGACATTCATTCATACAGCATGCTTACAGAACATACAAATAGATACCCAAGCAGAAGCCTTATGGCTCCATTTAATTACTATAAATAGCAATAGCTCAAATTCCACTCACATTTGAAAAAGAATAATTACAAGTGGAATTCAAAGGCTGTTTGCATGTGAGTGACAAAGCCCTACAATTATCCCAATAACAGGGGTTTTGCTTACTCCAAACCCAAAATGAATATCCATTCACAGCAACCTCATTTGAAAAGGATGTTTTTGTTGCTCAGAAATGGTCTTAAAAGGAGCCATCACCTACATTGTCACAAACACTTTAGGTAAAAGGCTGCAGTGGTAGCTAATGATCTGGTGAAGTGAGCTCTATCCTCTGTGGGCATGTCCTAGTTGTATTTGTCAGACATACACCAACTCTATCCTCCATTCATAAAAGTTAAAAACATTTGCAGTGGTTTAGTCATTTAGAATAAGTAAGTTCCAGTACATATCTAGTGCCAACAGTATTCTTTAACATTTGTTCACCTGTTGGCAAAAGACGACTGTTCATGAGTAGCAGCATAACACTGGCTATTAAAAGCTGAATAGAATGGCTCGATCACCACATTAGGCATAAAAGGGCTCTTTCATCACATACTACATGTTCTTGTGGAAAACAGGGGTCCAGGGAAGTAAATACTGTGGGAAGAAAAAGTCAGGGAAGTGTTACGGCTAGGCTTGTACAGGCCCTAGGGCCGATAGCCTAGTACCAGCCTATGAACCTATGAATACTGTGTGGAATTCTTTACTTGTCAAAGTCTGCAGCTCAGAATCTCTTCTGAGTAACATTACTACTACCAAGAAAGTGTTTCCAAGAATAAAGCTTTCAGACTTGTTGAACTTATAGGCAGAAGAAGCTAAGAGTTGGTTTCTTAACCATAAAAATTCAAGTCTAAAGTAGGAAATATGCTCTGTCTTGGGGCCCACAAAATTAAGGCTCCTCTTCAAGAAGTAATCTGTAGCATGAAAAGATACACAAGTACTTATAGGTATGTAGGCAGATACAAAAGGCAAATTAAACATGTTAGCAAGATATTATCAAGTTTGAGGAAATTAACTTCATGCTGCATTTCAGCCTTGGTATTTAACATCAAAAAGTAAATCTGGTGTATTTAAAAAAGTATGATTTTCTTGGCGAAGATTTATTTGAGTGAAAATAAACCCTTTGGAAAGAAAAGATAACTGCTCAGTATTGTAGAAACCAAGTGACATGTATCTGTCTGAAAAAAGTGGCATGTCTCACAGCTTGTCTTTACTGTGCACTTTTCAGAATAAAAGTCACAATAAACGTCTTGCAATTAGATTTTATTATGCATTGGGCAGTAAAATACAATGGAGGTAGCAGCATAGATATAATCATATATCACTAGAACTGTCTCGGCTGACAGTGCTGATGAACTGAATCAATCAAACTTCTATAACTGAAAAAAATGTAACTGGAAAATGAATAGTCAAACTTCTGTAACTCTTGTGAACTGAACTTACCAGAATTGAACTGTACTGACCTGTGTTCGGAAATTATCTCTCTCTTAATATTACTCTTCTCTGTACATTTCCTTTGCCAGTTTCACATATCTCTTTAACCTTGATTCCCAAGCCTTGCACCATCTAAACTAAGATTTATTATTTCAGGTGCCTAATCTGTAAATGTCTCCTGTCTGTCTCTATCTCTGTAAGGTCTTTCTAACAGACAACAAAATGTTCCCTTGAGAATCTACATGTTTTGTAATGTTCCTTTGGAAATCTATAAATTCCGCATGTCTCACCTTTATCAGATTTCCACTCAAACTGCATTTACTGAAACTGCCTGTAAAATGTGAGAGAGAAAAATGAAGATATAGGCTTGCATCAAAATGTCTGCATTTCCAATCGTATGCAAACTGAATACTGTATTTATGTAGGATTTAGTCTAATAACATGGCCAAATTCCAAAAGACTTGCTCTCAGTGTAAGTGATTTACTTTGATCTAAAGCCTAGCTTTAAAAAGGCTTGCACAAGGGGCCAGATTTCAAACACCTGCTCTCTGTGTAAATGGCCACTTACACTGAGGGCAAATCTTTTTGAATCAGGCTCAAAATTTATACAAAGTCTACTCTAACAAACTGTATTTACATTATCTATTAAAACAAAACTCAATTTAAATACAATCTGTCCTTACAACTCCTGTTGAGATTCCTGAACAAAGATTTGCTTCTTTAAGTAGTTTATAAATGTATTAATACAGTCTGGAAAAATCTACTATAATGATTACTGCAACTAATATAGCAACTGCAAACAATTTCTTCATCTGGTAAATAAACTTGCAATTTTAATTTTGACCATTAGGTGTCACTTGAGTATGCACAAGCTATAAATTAAAACAGGGCTCAAAACCTATAGATTAGGATCATTGCATTTTGTTTAAGCATATTTGTCTTTTTAACATGCTTTTGACATAGATATGTTTTTTTATATTTTTGAAATATTGGTTCATAGGTTCATAGGTTGGTACTAGGCTATCAGCCCTAGGGCCTATACAAGCCTAGCCATAACAATTCCCTGGCTATTTCTTCCCACATTATTTACTTTCCTGGACCCCTGTCTAGCAGGGCGACTGATGTGATCCCTGGGGTGAATTTCCTTTCTCCCATCCAATTGTCAAGGTTCCTCTTGAAGAGGTCCAAAAGGCACTCTGCTTGACATGTATGGGCAATCTATTCCAGAGTCTGGGGAGTCTCTGGGTCAGGAACCTATCCCTCCAGCATGTTTTGTTTATTGTGATGACAAGGTTTAAATCCCTGGAGCGTGTAGCTCTGAGGGATTGGGATTTCTTTAAGTGTAGCATGTCCAACAGCTCTGGGTTTGACATGGCCTTGTATGTTAAGCAGAGATCGCCTCTGAGTAGACGATATGCGACAGAGTATAGCTGGAGTTTTTTAAGGCGGTCAGTGTAGGGCATCTGCTTTAGGCCTGTGATTCTTTTAGTGAGGTATTTCTGAGGCCTTTCCAGTTGTTGCAGATGTCTTGAGAGGTACATACCAAATGGGGCGTTGTATTCTATAATGGGTCTAATGAGGGATGAGTACAGTGGGACAATGACCTCCTTCTTTCTGGATGAAAAGCCCTTCATGATGAGGTGTGCCACATAGAAGGATTTCCTGACTGTTGTGGCGATGTGGTTATCGAAGGTGAGACCACTGTCCACCTGTGTCCCTAAGTCTCTTATCATACTTTCTGTGTTTAGTGTACTGCCACCTATATGGTAATTCATGGATACATGTTTTTTCCCAAAGGGGATAACAATACATTTCTTGGCCTTGAGCTTGAGCCCATGGCTCTGGCACCAAGCATCTGTTTCTGTAAGGCCCTTTTGTAGAGTATCCACATAATTTGGGGATTCAATAATGGCTCCCAGTTTGCAGTCATCTGCAAACTTTGTTAGCCAGAGTCCCTTAGTGTTGACCTGTACTTCAGAGAAGTAGATGCCAAACAAGAGCGGCCCCAGGACTGAACCCTGAGGTACTCCACTTGTCACTTGTCTGGAGCTGGATTTGGAGTCGGCTACTTTTACAGTGTGGGTTCTATCAGTAAGCCATTTAGCAACCCATTGGGTGACATAGGGATTAATGCCCAACTTAGTAAGTTTATCTATGATTCCAGAGTGGGGGATGGTGTCAAAGGCCTTGGCAAGGTCTAGATAGGCTGTGTGGACCACCTTACCCTTGTCCATGGCTCTGGAGACTGATTCAAAGAAGTCAATTAGGTTCAGGAGACAAGATCGGCCCTTCACAAACCCAAACTGGGCGGGGTCCAGTGTTTGAAGGTTGCCAATGTCTTTGTTTATAAGTTCCATGATAATACGCTCCATGGCCTTGCAGATAAGGCTTGTCAGACTGATGGGACGGTAGTTTCCGGGATCCAAGGTGGATCCCCCCTTGTGGATTGGGATAACTGGTATTTTTGTAGATAGGGTAGGCATTTGATCTTAGCAAGTTTTGTGTATTTCTAATAGTTATGTACTTATTGTTTGTTACGGTTATATTTGAAAAGCTTGTTTCTAATTATTCTTTTAAAATATGACTATCACATGATTTTAATTAATTCTTGTTAGTGGGGTATTTAAGTAGGATTGTTTGTTTTTTGTTGTTAGTCAGTTCTGAAGAAGTCCCAAATGTATCTACAATGAAAGTGCTTGACTGGTGATTTAATAAAAGGATTTTTTTAGCTCTGTGGAGTCTTTACCCAGTTCGGCTTACATATTCAGGAAGGTTTTTGCGGCTGATTTTGTCCAGTGTGGCTTTTTACAACCTATAAATTAATCTTAACTTTATGATTTCTAAAATTAATTTGACTGGGCAATTATTTATCATGACTTCTAATTGGCATTGCATATCATCTGTAACAAGAACCATACAACTGTGCCGACAGCCATCTATAAATTCTCTTTTTATATACAAAATATGACAGTCTGGAGGCATAACTACCATACACTCTATCAACCTGTTTTTGTAAATCCTCTTCAACATTTGTTAGGGTGTTTAACTAATAATTATGTATATTTAACTTTTTAGAACTCTATATGCTGCAGTACTAGATTTACATTCACTAGAACCAATATTTCTGTGTTCCAGATTTCTGTCTTTGCAGACTCTGTCAGTCACCTTTTAATCTTTGTCTAATGTACAATGATTATTATGTAATGTGTACTTTGTTCCATAACAAATGAAGCCTGACCTGTCATGATTTTAACATTATTAAATAACTACTACTATTTATTCTTTAGATAATTATATAACATGCTTTCATAAGCCTATTACAAATAATGGTACTTTCCTTTATCGGGGCAACAGTTTAAATGTGGTCACACATCTCCGACTGTAGTGTCTTTTCATGTAGTTCTGTCATAATATAAATAGGTAATTGTAAAAAATAAAAGTTATTTATGTCATACACAGAAAATAAAAATGTACAAATACACATATGGTGCACATCCAGTCAATGAGCCATAAAGACAGCTACACAGCTATAAAGATGCGGTCATCCTAGAAACAGCTATTCGGTAGTACACATTTTTTTTTTGTAGTGTTATCTACTGATCTACTGCTTGAAAAAGTATTCCTTGACAACGGAAACAACTGTTGAATATAACTTCAGGTATGTTTGCATTTTACAAAGTTAGTAAACATTTAATTGAAAGACTAAGCCCAATCACAAATGTGTTTTCTAACCACTTCAGAAAAAAGAAAAACATGTAGATAGCAATTTTCAAGTGACATGAACCACACTCCACTAGCTCCTTAGAGAACAAAAATCTGTTGGAATCAAGAAAGTGTGATAGCTTTAATTTGCCGTTCATTTAACCACCACTTTGTGATTTTTAGTGGCAGATGTCTTTGAAATCAATAATTAATAATTACCACATTCTGTCTGAAGAGATTTTCTTATGTATTTTTCTGTGTAAATTATCAGGAGAACAGGTTTAGTGCAATCACTCAGCCATACTCTAGTTCTTTCACATATGTGTTAACCAGATATAAATAAAGTGAATACAGTTAACACAGTTAATGTCTTTATTTTGAAATGTATTACTTAAAGAGATTAACAGAATATCTGGTTAACAGATATGTTAAAGAACTGGATTACAGCTGAACGATCGTCTTGACACTGTTGCCCCGATAACAGAAAAGTATCCAAATAATTAAATCAATGTACCCTTAGAGCTGATGACTGAATAGTGTGAATTGTGAGGAATTCTGTAAAGTCTGTTTTGATCATATATGCATATTTGCACATGTTGTAGAAACTGTTTAGTAATGCTGTTAGAAATTTACTATACTGAACACATGAAATAGCTGTGTTGAATCTTAGATTCTGATAGACAACTGAAACTGGCATTACCATTCTCTGCCAGTAGCATCTGATCATAAATAAAAGCATACACTGAAACTTAAGGTACTTTCTTTTTGCCATGCAATGGTATGGAGCTATGACATGAATTTGAAATTCAGCTTGGACTACTTTATATTGTAACATCAATATTCTGCATTAATGCCCATCTACATCTGTTTTATATGCATGTCCTAATTCTAAAGAATGATTTCCTCTGAATAAAAACAAATCTATATAAATTCAATTAGCACACTAATCATGCAATGAATAATCTAGTAAGTTAATTACATTTTTATCTTTATTTAAAGAAACACTGAGCAATTAATAGATTGTACATAATAAACCAGTTAATGCACACTAATGGTCCTTACTTCTGGCTTTTCTATCGATACTCCAGTAGTCTTAATACTTGACTTGTGCACAACAGCTCTTGCCAGATCAAAAAAAATGTAATATATTAAGTCTTACTCTATATTGTCCTACGTCACTGCTGAGGTACTGGAAAAGCCAGTCTTATTGTCCATTTCTGAGTCCCTGGCACACCTTGGCATTCTAGAATAACTTCCCTATCCCCTCTATGGCAATGCTGTATGAAAATATAATAATAGTTCCACTTGAACCTTTAATAAACTTATAACTGAAAATTCCTTTAGTATCCAAAACGCAGTTTCTATGTTAAACTTGTCTTTCTGGTATAATATCTGTAAAAATACAAAAAAAGAAGCATCAATTTCTTTCAGCAACATCTGCAGCTTTAATAGTCTTAAGCTGATCTAGGTACCTTTAGCATTACTTGTTGCCTTAACTTTATATGCACTATTTTAACTATATACTCTTTTCCTCCTGAAATTAACTCATATTATTAATAAATAAATTCTTGTAGGTCTACAATCAAAAACTGATGATGTGTTTTAGTGAAATAGGAAGACTGTAACCTCATTATTGAATCAAACGGAAACTCAGTGGTATTTGCATCCATTATTAACTCAAATGAAACTAAAGCAGAAATCTGAGAATGTACTCTTTCTTCAGCATTTTCTTTTATTTCTCCACTTTTAAGTCAGTTTTAACTGACAAATTTTCTAGTGCTGCACCTGTAACTACTTCTACCATGACTCTCAAACTGTAATTTATACAAAACAACTTCTACATACTGCCCACAAAACACAGAACCACTGAAATACAAACATTATGAAATAACTTTTATTGGATCAACACAGGTTTTGCAATGACTTCCAAGATGACTGCACAGTGACAGCTTGATTTCATCTCTCCCACTGTGAAAACAGAAACTCATAATAGACAAGCCAGTGAATGTGGCTTTTGGGTAAAATTGAATTACTGGGTAGTAAGTGCACTGTCTGAATGCCAGCAAAGAAGAAATTTAGAGAACCTAAAAGAAAATCAACTACAAAAGGTAAGAAGAAAACAATGGCTGGGAAAATCCTGCAGCTGTTCACCAAAAAGCAGTTCAAGCTCCAGCTTTGGTGCAAGACATGACTTCCAGTAACCTACAGGAAAAAAATAAGCTAATGTGTTTTGACCTGATTACAATAAATGAAACACAGAAGGAGTATAGCAACTGAAATTACAAAAGTCTGGAAAAAATGGAAGACCCTTTAAACAGATCTTTAGATGACATAATAAAACTGTAAAAATCAGAGGTCAAAATGAAGAAAAGGCTAGTGAGTATGAGACTGCTCAAGAAGAGATATTTCAATACATGGCAGAATTAGAGTAAACATGAGATTTACTGTTGTACCAGAAAAACTAGAATGAACAGATTGCATTCATTTTTGAAAGCACAAACAAGCAACTTCCACAGCAGGAGTTGTTAACTGAAAGGGCAGATTCTGTGCATGCTCCAAACCTGGCCACGAGAAAGCAGCCATGACCTCTAACAGTAAAGAAGAAACCTTACTAGCTGAAAAAGTTGATTCTGACAAAACAGTGCAGAAGGACAAAGTACTAAAAGTTGGAGACAGTAGAGTGTTTGTGGAAAATGATTACTTACAGTACACCAGGCAGAAGAGGAATAAATTCATTCTAGTAATCAAGGAATGTCAGGAAGGAGGTGCGAGATTTAAGCTGCTGTATCCAGCTACCTGGCATGCTATTTTTCCCGGAAGGTCTAAGTCATTTTTTTATGCACAACATGCTAAGGAAGAAATACATAAGTTTGTCAAAGAAAAAAGTGAGCCAACAAAGGGAAGGGACTCTGCTTCTTATTCTTCTGATAATAAAGCTCACAGAGAGACTAGACCAGTTATATCTCTTCATATGTTCCTAAGGAAAAAGAATGACATACAGAAAAAAGCACATTACTTGACTAGAAGAACCAGGAGCACATTGGAAATGAACCAGAGACTGCAGTTGTAAGACGAAGATCAGCATGAAGAAAATCAGCAACTCAGAAAATAATGAATAAATGTGGGGTTACAAAGCATCAGTCACATTTGTGAAGTATGTCAGAACAAGAAAATCTGGAAATATTGGATTTTGACTTTGTTAAACTTGCAGAGGAACCCAAAACATACACCCTACTTCACATCATTAATGTTTATAACAACATTAAGGAGAGGGGAATGTTTAGAATAATACTATGGAGAGGGGAAGAGGAAGGAAAGATGTAACTAAGTAAAACAATTTTTGTTAACATTATTTTTATAAAACAAAACATATACTGCATGATATATAAAAGCATTTCAGTTATCTTTGTGTGCTATAGGGATAATGAAGTAAACAGGTGCCCTCTTTTTTACTTCTTTCTTTCTTTCTTCCTTCTTGTTTAGTTTTAAGAAATGTAGGCACTGCTATGTAAAAAGAGAAGATAGCCTGGTCAAAAGCATGTATAAATATAACAGACTGCAATCTTGGCTGAGGTGAGAGATGAGTTGCCGAAATGTAAAGGGCATGATACAAGTAAAACTGATATGCATTTTCTTACTTTTGCATAGTGGAATGACTGGATTAAGGCCCTTTGCTTAATCTAACAACTAGTTTTAAATGCAAACAAGTAAATATAAGAAGATTGAAAGTCATGAAAAGGTTTCCTTAAGCAAATAAATGTTCACATTGTAACATAAGAAGCTTGTAACTGAAAGCAACTGTGTATCTAGTTCTCATGTTTTGATGGGAACAAACTGATGAGGGCAATAAAAACATTGGCATAATTACTTTATCCATAAACATTTCCATTTGTACTTTTACTTGGTTTCCACAGTTTTCTGCTTTATTATATATACATTTTTTCTTTCAAAGGCTAAAAGATAATGTTTTCTGAAAGCATTAAAACTGTTTTCTACATATGGGAAAGGAATAAAGATAAGGCAAAAACAGACAGCACTTAGAGTAAGAAGAAGCATAGGCTGCACTATGTGTCTGAGCATGGATAATCTTCATTATAGGTCAAATAAAGCCTGTAGGTATACCTGTTAATCTGGAACAACTGTTCCTATGAAGAGGAGCAAACTTCATTATTTGAATATGTACATAGTTTTGTGTGCTTGCATTAAGAAAATAGATCCGGGGGAGTGTTTTGGGGGGTTTTCCTTAAAAGGAAAATGTCTTGTAAGATATGACATAAATTCAAACGGATATGAAAATAAATAACAGTATAAAAGATCAACCTGCCAAACATTGGTATATGCATATAACACAAATGCTGAAACTAGACTTTTTTTTAAAAGCTGTCATACATAGCAAGTAGGAATAATAACTTATCACAATAGCAACACTTTCCATATTATCTTTGGACATGAATGGTCTCATGGGCATATACAAAAAAAATAAATAGTGAACTATATTAAGAAATGCAGAGTGCAAATAGCTTTGCTACAGGAGACACATTTGGAAAGAATGGAGTATGTGAATTTGATAAAGAAAGGATTTCCTGCTGGTTATTCAGCAGAATATCTGGGACAAAGGAAAATGTGAGTACATATATTAATTGCAAGAGGAGCTCCAATAATGACAGAAGAGAGAAAAAAGATAATTGTAGATCTGTAGTAGTAAGTAGTTACTGGCAAGGAAGGAGAATTATGCTGTCACATATTTACATTCCACCTAAAACTGCTATAATGGAGCTTAAGAAAATTCTGGGAGAAATAATCAGCTTTCAGCAGGGAATATTACTTATAAGAGGGGACTGGAGATTGATTTACAACAGTGAGGATATATCTGGGAGGCTTGGAAGGGGAGATATAACAAAACAGGGTAGATATTTTAATAAATTTATGAAAATATTTGGTATGGAGTATGTGAATTCAGTAGTAGGAGCTTGGAGAGAATTTACATATTATTCCCCATGGTGCAAAAACTGGGCTAGGCTAGACAGAAAATATATTTGACAGGAACGTGCATTTAATTTAAAGTTTTGGTATGCATCTAATAACTATTTCAGATCATACACCAATAATAACTGAAATAAAAATGCAGGGTAGTGAAATAAAAATGAGACATTGGCACTTCCCCAGCTATCCGCTAATCAGAGAGGAATTTAAGGAATAGGTAGTGGAAATTATTCTGGAGTTATCAGGGAAGATAGAAATATTGCTACAGAGTGGGATAAAATTAAATTTGAGTTTAAAAATAGGGTAGACATAAGAGAATAACATATATGGTTAAGAAGTAATGATTATTATTTAGAGGGACAGACAAAGGTTAATGTATTGCAGAATGGGGGAATCTCACAGAACAAGAGGCACAACTACAGAGTGCTAGAAAAAAATAGAGAACTATTGATGTTAATCAACTGTTTTTGATTAAAAACTCAAGAGCACAAAAGCTTTTAACACAATGGCTAAGGCAACAGAAAGTATAACAGGTTGTTGACAATCTTATGGGGCCTATAAAAAGGAAATAACTAGTGATCCTGTAGTGGTATTAGGAATATTTTGGAAATATTATGAAAATCTATATAAAGCAGAAAAATGTGGGAATTGAGAAAATGTGCAAATGGAAATGTTTATGGAAAAATTAAATATGCCAAGGTTAGAGGTAGGTGGGCCTCAATTATTAACAGTTAGGATAAGAGGAAGTATGATAAAAATAGTTATAATCAATCTACAGGAAAGTTTCCAGAAACAAATGGTATTCCTATGAAAGACTGGAAGCTAGGAGGGAAGAAAGTGATAAAGATGTGGAAGGTTTTGTTTAACAATATTTTAAAATGAGGAGGAGCAACAATATCCTGGAAGACAGCTGTGGTGGCTGCTAATACCTAAAGATGGTAAAAACCCATGAGATCCAGCTTCATATAGGCCCATTTTTATTGTAAACCTCAACTATAAAGTCTTTAGGTCTATAACGGCTAGAAGAATAGCAAAGATGATCCATATTGATCACTTCTAGAATCAATGTGGTTTTGTGGTGGGAAGCAAACATCTGACAAAATTAGCAGAACAATGATGATCCAGAGGGAAGCAGAATGTAAGAAAACACCACTGTTGTTGGTGGGTCTTGCTGCAGAAAAAGCATTAGAGACAGAAAGTTGGGATTTATTTACTACGTAGGGAAATGGAAGCATTTGCATTGCATGACGCAATAATAAGGTATATTAACAGGATATTTGAGGGATCAGATGTGAGAATTAATGTGGAGGAGATCTTGTCTTTTGAGTTCTTTTTAAACAGAGGAACCAAGCAGGGGTGTCCTCTTTCCCTTTTATTTGTGTTACATTTTGAACCACTGGCAAAGAAAATAAGGGACTCAGAAATTCAAGGATATAATCAGCATTGTAATAAAGAAAGTTGGCTTTATTTGCAGATGATATTATTCACCGGATAAAACAAGAAAAGGACATTTCAGTGTTGTGGAACATTGTGAGACAGTTTCAAGTTTTTTTTGGGGATACAAAATGAATGAAGACAGAATAAAG
The DNA here is from genome assembly GCF_019279795.1 of Protopterus annectens. Taxonomy (NCBI): domain Eukaryota; kingdom Metazoa; phylum Chordata; order Ceratodontiformes; family Protopteridae; genus Protopterus; species Protopterus annectens. The sequence continues at coordinate 45,909,894 of NC_056733.1, forward strand.
GCAATAGCTGTAAACTATATACCCCCCCACACACACACACACACATTGGTTAATCAATACTCATATTTATGGGGAAATGATAAAATGAAGTACTTAGGAGTATGGGTTAAAATGATTCTGTTATGGCAGCTAAGGATATATGGAAAGATATTAACAAGATAATACAACAACTGAGAAACTGGAAGCTCTATTTTATGGATATGTACAACAAGATACTAGCAGTGCAAATGTTTTTAGTCCCTTTGTCTTATATACAGGTCTGGCATATTTTATCAACCAAACAAGTTGCTGTGGACAGCAATTTACAGAGAGCTGAATGATTTTATCTGTGATGGGAAGAGGGCAAAAGTCAAGATGGATAAGTTGATCCTTCCAATAGAATAAGGTGATTTGGGATTAGCACAAGCAGAAAGATATAATTCAAAATGAAGAGGGGTAATGATGAAACAGGGGGAAGCTCAAGAAATAAAGACTGGGATTTTGGAAGCATAACCTTAAGGAGAGTAACAATAACCATACAGAATATTACATTCATAATGTAGCAGAATGCATTATAAGAACTAAGCCAACATGGGAATGGAGAAAGGAGATTCTGCCAATACAGAACTGTAATTAGGGCTAAAGGGAATAGGGAAGATGGGGCTGAAAATTAACTGGAGAAAACTGGCAAAGGAACCAAGGAAGTGGGAGCAAATAATTAGAGAGGGAAATGTAACAGAATGGGAAGATGCCAAGAATACATTAGGAATGCAGGCTAGAGATTGCCTTCCCTATCAAGGATTGATATCAGACAATAGGCAAGGAGACTGGAATAGGGGGATCCTAAGTGAAAGATCAGTACTGGTAAAGTTTTTAGTATAATCTAAAACAGAAGCTGCTGTTAAAAAAAGCATAATTAGTAGGACATACAAAATATTGCATGACAACTACAGGAATCAATCAAAGGAGGTTATAAACGATTGGGAAGAGAGACTGGATAAGCAATTCTCAAAAAAACAATAGGAGGATATATATATATATATATATATATATATATATATATATATATATATATATATATATATATGGATCTACCTTAGTACATCGACAAGTCAAAATACCGAAAACGAATTAACCGACACCAAAACATCGACAGTCATGTAACCGACGCCAGAAGATCGACAGTTCACAAACACGACATTGCATACACCCGACACATCATACCAATAAACAAAACACATCCCCTATCCAACACCCACACACACAACACAAGCACACCAAAATCCTTACAAACTAACACTAACCCATACATACACAACTATCTACAACCCTAACCCAAACCCTTACCCTAAGGTCCGTCACTATCGCACACTCACCAACCCGCGCCCTAACCCTAACTCACTTATCCCACCCCTACCCCTACTAAACACCAACATCGCACACTTACCTTACTCAAGACACTCACCCAACCCGCGCCCTAACCCTAACTCACTTATCCCACCCCTACCCCTACTAAACACCAACATCGCACACTTACCTTACTCGCACACTCACCTAACCCGCGCCCTAACCCTAACTCACTTATCCCACCCCTACCCCTACTAAACACCAGCATCGCACACTTACCTTACTCGCACCCTATCGTCCATCACTACCGCATACTTACATATCCTTTCCCCATCGCAGCTTCTCAGCGTCGGTGTCTTCCTCTGTCGGTCTTCCGCCTTGTCGATCTTCTTGCGTCGGTGACGTGACTTTCGATGTTGTGGTGTCGGTAAATCCGTTTTCGCTATTATAACGTGTCGATGAACTCAGATAGACCCATATATATATATATATATATATATATATATATATATATATATATATATATATATATATATACATATATATATATATATATACACACACACACATACATATATGGGTTCACTACATATGACCGAAGCCCATTTGACTGAGACCAAATGACCGAAAGTTCATTTGACCGAAAACCCATACGACCGAAAACTCATTTGACCGAAAAACAGCACTGGCAGGTATATGCCCTGTTCCCCACTGTAGTGCAACCCTGGAGTGAGAATATAAAGTTGGGTGGGGGGCATAGCCCCCCACATATGGGGGGGTGTAGCCCCCCACATTTTACAGCCAATTTTTACTGATGTATGTTTTAATGCATTTTTAATGGATACACATGTATATAATAGTGCATAAACTGCAATTATGTGGGGGGCTATGCCCCCCACACCTCCCCCAATGTGGGGAGCTGTGCCCCCCACAGCCCCATGACAATATATTCTAACTCCAGGGTCGCATTACAGTGGGGAACAGGGCATATACCTGCCAGTGCTGTTTTTCAGTCAAATGAGTTTTCGGTCCAATGAACATTCGGTCATTTGGTCTCAGTCAAATGGGCTTTGGTCGGAAGTATTTGCATGGGTAAGTTTATATCCCAAGCAGACACTAAAGAATTTTTCCTCAAGTAGAGTGCACATGTTGGAGGTGTAATGGGGAAGAAAGAGGTAATTGGAAACATAGTTTTTAGGGGTGTAATGAGTTATCAGACTTTAAAAATTATCTTCAGACTGTCAGAAATACTGGGTGAGCAAACTGGTGTAACTAAGGAATTTAATTTTTGAGCTGTGATACAGAATCAGAAATGCCAAGACATAGTAAGGCCTTACAGAATTAATTCTGGTGGCAGTCAGAAAAGAAGTTTCTACAGAATAGAAATCAAAGTCTATACCAACTGTATTAAAAGTAGTGATATATAGTAACAGACATAAAAGAACTGAAAGTAGGATCTTTAGAAAAGGGTAGGAGCAAATTACATAGAAAAAATGGGAATTGTGGGAACAATGCATTCAGAATAATGCTTTGCAGGTGGAATGAGGTTTAAGGCAAGGCAGGAATTGAATGAGCTAGGTAATATTTGATTGACAATGACTGCGTAGAAGATTATGTGATGTATAATATTTGAAACTGAAAATATGTCAATACAGTTTGCTTTGATTTATACATATTTATTTATTTACTGACATTTGTTTACCATGAAAGGCCACTGGGCCAAATGAATCCATTTTTAGTGGAGACCCGAAGTGACAAGCTCTGCAAGGTAATGAATATACTGGTACATAACATTCAAAATAGGTAGTAAATGCAAGCAATGTTAGCAGAGAGAGATGATATTTAGCAAGACAACAGAAGAGAAAGGATATACTTATGAACTATATACAGATATCAATTTAAGTATATATTTTAACACAAGTAACTTATTGTTATGTAGTTTTATGATAGGCAGTTGCTTATAGATATTTGTAATAAATAAAATCAGGAGTCTCAGCCAGCATAAATGGTGCAGGGAAGAGTGGAACTGATTTACTGACAGAAGGTAAGCAATAACAGTTGGAAAGCCAGTATTAGTAGAATCATTAGGTCAGTATGACGTAGGGTGTGGGGCTCAGGTTATAGATGGGTAGGACTTGGAGCATCTGCAATGCCCAAGAGTGAAGAGGTGTTGGGGCAATAATTTTTTGAAAGAGGAGGCATTGCTTGTGGTTCTGACAGCTACTGGGAGAGAGGTTCCATAGTTTCGCAACAGAACAGGAATAAGCATGTTGCCTGCTGTGAGTTTTGGTTTGTATACTTGCAGAAGGAATTGGTTTTGCATCTGAGTTGCCTGTTCGGGTGGTAGTGGAACAAAATGGATGAAAGAGCTGGACAATCGGAGGGTTTGTAAATCATTTTATGTGCTGTGGTGAACTGTAAATAGTTTAGTTTAGGAGTTCAAGCCAGTTTAGCTCTTTTAAGGAGATGCAGTGGTGTGAAGTGTTTACTGTTGGTTGCAAACTTGACCACCTTGTTGTAGGAAGTATGAAGCTTGTTTTTTAAGGAGGACTAGATGTTGGTAAGGAGAGGAGCTCCATACAGGAGGGATGGAAGGAAAAAGGTTGTGGCCAGAGTATGCATGGTAGAGCTGTTGAAACAGTGTTTGTGCCTCTGAAGGGTGCCTAGTTTTTTTTTTAATAGTATTGTGGATGTGGAAGTCGAATATCAGGTTTTCATCAAGAACAACACCTAGTAGCTTAGTGTGGGTAACGACAGCTAAGGTTCTATTATTTTGAGAAAGGATGGCGAAGTCTGTCTTACTGACAGAGAGGGTTTTCTTAGGGGTAAATATTACTAATTTGGTTTTATTAGGGTTTAGTGCTAGGTGATTATTGGCCATCCATTTTTCAGTGTCAGTAAAGGCATTTTGAGTTAATAGCAGAAGTTCTGGCAGAACACATAATGGTCAAATCGTCTGCGTATTGTACTACAGATGCGTTATTAATGGTAGAATGAAAGTAATTTATAAAGAGGCTGAAGAGAAGGGGTCCTAAGATAGAGCCTTGGGGAACACCTAATGAAGAGTCAAGGAATGGGGAGAAACAGTTGAGCCACTTACTAGATTGTTGCCTGCCTGCCTGTTAGATAGTTAGTGAACCAGTTTAGAGTCGAGGAAGAGATGCCTAGGGTAGAGAGCTTACTGAGAAGTAATGGGTGGGAGACTGTCTCGAAAGCCTTTGAGAGGTTGCGAAAGAGTGAGGATATAAATTTGCCATTGTTTCTGGCTTGACTGACTGTGTCCATAAAGGAAATGCGTGCAGTAATAGTCCTGTGACCTGGCCTGAACCAATGCTGAGTTAAGGAGAGGAGCTGGTTTGTTAGCAGATAGTGTAGAAGTTGATAGTGGATACATTTTTCAAGAATTTTGGAGAAGGGAGAGAGAATGGCTATGGGTTGTAAGCTGGAAATGTCAAAACTATTAAACAAAAAGGCGGAACATGCCTAAAAGTAACTGATAAACTTGCAAATAGGCACCGGATACCAGCCGTTCACAAACCAGTCTTTATTTTGAATACAGGAACGAAACCAACACAAACGCTATATACACACTGTTCCACATTTTCGTCTTGTAACTTCAACAGATGAGTGTACTAACTCTCAGAAACAGTTTAAATACCTGACATAAACACAAATAACCAATAAAATTCAGCTTCCAATTAATAACACAATCAATTTTAAAGCTCCCCTTTCAACCTAAAACTCTAATAACGAACTTGCTTAATACATTGAAACATATTAAAACATATAAAAAAAATTTCAAAAGCAATTTAAATATAAATCACTTTAAAACTTTAATAAATATAACTGAATAAATAAGAGTATAACAGATAAATGTATCAAATGCGCTCACAGTAAAACTGCATTTAAAATCTAGTGTAAGGCACCCTCTAGTGGCCCTTTTGAAAATAATTTAATGCATTAAAATACATATCACAAATATGTATACTAAATAATCTTTTTATGAATTATTCAAGCTGTTAAAACCGTGAACAATGAATTATACATCAAAAACTTAATAAAATTAGAAGTTTCGTAATTTTTTATAATTTTGCAGATCAAAGTTTCAGTACTGGCATTAGGGAAACCATGTCATTGAAACCTGGGTGTCTACTGGCCTCTAGAACTACCTGCCAGTAGAGCTCCCTATATTCTAACCTCGTTTTCCAAGTACCTCCTCTTGGATCCATGACCATGATTTCTATAACAAAGAAACAAAATGCAGCCCCTGCATATATGTGAGTGTGTTTATGATGTCATACAAATGTTCATACACTCTTTGCTTAAACTTCCTTTCCGTTTTCCCTATGTACAATGAATCACACATTTTACATAAAGCTAGATATATAATCCCTTTTGTATTACAGTTAGCACATCCATTTTTACTAATATTCCTATTCCTGGATTTCAAATGAACCATGTCACCTGTTAAAACATTTGAACATTGGGCACAACCCCCACATTTAAATGTGCTTCTCTTGTTACTTAAATATCTCCCATTTCTTTCATACGGTGTACCTCTCTCTAACAGGTGTTTCATGTTACTATCTTTACGGTATATACATTTGAATGTTTTGTCAAATATGTAGTTTAAATCAGATATCTTAGCAAATTTATTCCATTCATTTTCAGTTATTTTCCTCACTAAACCTGCTTCACCATCATATGTAATAGTGAGTGCTGAATAGTATGCATCATTTCCATTACTCACATCCATATTTGTTTTTTCATAAACCAAATTGTTTCTACCAAGTATCGGGGCAAACCTAGTTTTCCTTGCATTGGATACCTCAGTGTATATTTCCTTCAACATTTTACTGGGGTAAACTCTGTCCAAAAATAATTTTCTCAGAAATTCACACTCAATTTCAAAATCGTGGTCATCGTACTTACACGCACCAGTTCACCCTTCACTACCTCTCTTTTTTGATATGGGAGATGAGTACTGGTGTAGTGTAAACATGAATTAGAAAAAGTGTCTTTCCTGAATATTTTAGATTTAAAACCTCTATTCCTTTTTTGAATACTGACATCCAAATAATAAATTTCCTCACTATTAAATTCATAAGTGAAATTTAAAAAATTTGTAGTTTCATTCAAACAATCCAAAAATGTTTTAAACATGCTTTCTGTGCTGACCCAAAAGAGAAATATGTCGTCTAAAAAGTGTCCACAAAATTTCCAATGTTGCCTGTACTCAGAGTTCAATACGTAATTGTTTTCCCAGTATGCCAAAATAATATTAGCATAAGTAGGTGCGCAATGCGTACCCATTGCTACACCCCTGAGTTGTCTGTAATACTCCCCTTCAAAAAATATAAAATTGTTCTTTAAAACCAAATCCATTAAAATTAGGACCATCCGAAATTCATTGAAGGAGATGTCTCTGAAGTCAGCTAAAGTTTCCTCAAACCTATATCATGTGGTATACATCTGAACAAGTCAATTACTTCCAAAGTGATAAAACATAAATTATCAGAATACAATGTGTCATTCAACCTTCTTAAAAAGTCCAAAGAATCATTTAAAATGTTGTCATTGCCCATAACCATTTTTTTAACTTTATGATCTACATATTTGGTTAAAGGTGCTATGTTTCAATGTAGTAAACCAGTTATTTATTAGAGTTTTAGGTTGGAAAAGGAGCTTTAAAATTGACTGTATTAATTGGAAGCTGAATTTTACTGGTTATTTGTGTTAATGTCAGGTATTTAAACTGTTTCTAGGAGTTAGTATGCTCATCTGATGAAGTTACAAGATGAAACGTGGAACAGTGTGTATATAGCGTTTATGTGCTGGTTTCGTTCCTGTATTCAAAATAAAGACTCTGGTTTGTGAATAGCTGGTATCCGGTGCCTATTTGCAAGTTTAAATATCAACCTTTGTGGAGGGAGAGAATATAAGCTTTTTTTCAGATAGTGGGAAGATAGGATTCTTGGAGGGATCTATTGTTAAGTATGCAGATTGGATAGGCAACGGCTCTAGCTGACATTTGGAGGTATACTGGGGATAAATCATTTGGGGCAGTGGAGCCAGGTTTCAGTTTTAGGAAAAGTTTAGTTATAGTGGAGATGGATATAGGGGAGAAAGAGAAGGAGGGAAGGGGAGGGGGTGGCCGTATCCTGAGAGGAGTGTGTTAGTGGAACGAGGTTAGTGTTGAAGGTAGTTTGGGGGAAGGTGGTGTAAGTTTGGCTATAGTTTCGATGAAATGTGAGTTAAGGAGAGTAGCTATGTCATGGGCGTTTTTCTCAGGGAATGGGCAACAGTCGGTTTTGGTGCCAGGGTTGATTATAGGTGAGATAGAGTTCCAGAACGTCTTTGGATTTTGTTTGTGATCTTTTTGGAGGTTTAAGCAATATTCTCTTTGGTCAAATAACCAGTAAAATTCAGCTTCCAATTAACTTCATTACGAAATTGTGTAAATTCTATGAGATCAGTGGGATTCTTAGACCTTTGCCATTTTTTTTCCATATATTGTCCCTTGCAGTCATGATTTGCTTGGTGGTTTTAGAAAGCCATATGGCATGCTTAGTTTTTACCCTTTTTATTCTTACAGGGACTAATTTAAGATATTGAGGAATGTAGAGTTGAAGAACTCAACAGCCTTGTCAAGGGGCAGAAATTTTAGTATTTTCCAATTGATGTTGCTTAGGATATCATTAAAAGTTGAAGGATTAAACTTGCTTAGGTTTCTGCTTTGTTTATATTGGTTATGGGAAGGTACTGCATTGGTTTTGCAAAGTATACAGGCTGGTAGGTGATCACTAATGCTGGAAGGAAGTATCCCTGCTGCAGAAATTTTACTTGTGTCTGACACTAGCATCCAGTCAAGAATGAACCGGAGTCTTTATTTCTATTGGGTCGGGTTATATTTGTTATTAGTCATGTAAAGTTGAATAGGTTGATGTTAGATGATTGAAAATGATCTGAGAAATCATTCCATTTTATGTTTGCATCACCTAGGATGACTGTTTCACTATTTATGTTACTTTATAGCCAAGATAGAATATCTTCTAAGATGGGAATGTTGTTGCCTGGGTGGATGTATAGGACTGCAAAACAAAGTTACTTTCTTCATTCAGTTTGAGGAGATATACAAGTAGTTCGGCCGAGGAAAACTAGGGAATAGGATTGTAGTACAGGACTAAGGTGAAGGTGCTGGGAAAGAGTATAACAATGCCGCCTCCTTTTTTCCAGGGTCTGTATGCTCACAGGCAGGCATACCCGGGGGGGGGGGGGGGGGGATTCTGAGTTCTTTATATAGGGTTTCAGCCAAGATTAGAAGACAATGTTTGAAGTTCAGAAATTCTTCTGTCTGAGGTAATGGTCACTAGAAAGATTATTTTTAAAATCAGGAATTTAAGATCACATTTTGCTGCTGGTTCAAAGAGGGAATGAATTAAGGCCTGTAGTACTAAATTCAAGTCACATGGAGGAGTAGAGTCTTTATAAGGTGGTCTCAACAGAAGAGTGCCTCTCAAGAAGGCCTTACAAAGCTTAGATGAAGCAAGAATTCTCATATCCAGTATGGAAGATTTCTGCCAAATGAGCTCTAATGGTCAAGGAGCTAGCTCCTTAATTGCAAATTACTGCCAAAAACTCAAGGACACTTTGCACAGGGGCTGAGAAAGGGTCACTATGTTTCTGATGCACCCAAAAAACGAACCTCTTCCATTTACTTCTGTAAAGTTTCCTCATTGAAACTTTACAGGAAGACGAAAGTATATGATGAACAGGGGATGAGAGCTTAGTTTGGCTATTAACGGAAGTGGAGAAACTAATCCGTCAGCTGTAGGCTTGAAAAATCCGGTGAACAATGCCTGTTAGGTGAGACAGGAGGTCTGGAATCAGAATCAGAATCCAAGCTGGGTAAAGTAAAGGAGGCCAAAGAAAGGGTTACCAAATCTGTCAAGGCCAGTAAGGTGCAATGAGGATGACTTTGCTCTTCAACCTGGCAGCTTTCTGCAGAAATTTGGGGATCAAAGGAGTTGGGGAATAAGCAAATTGGAGACTGGAGGGGGGGGGGGGGATTGTGAATCAGAGCATCCCTCAGTGATTCCACAGAGGGGGATCAGGGCAAAGAAGCTGCTGCACTTGTTTTCAGAAGAAGCAAAAGGACTGCGGCAAGACTGGCCTCATTGACGGAAAATTATTTCTGTCATTTTCATGTTGAGAGACCACTTGTATGGTAGTAGAATGGACCTGTTCAATTTGTCTGCTATCATGTTGGACTTCCCCGAAATGTGTGTTGCTATCAGAAGGTGGTTGGATGAGATCGCCAACTGCCACACTCTCAGGGCATCTAGACACACAGGGTAAGACCTGGTTCCTCCTTGTTTGTATGTACCAAACTTCTGTTTGAATCGCATTTGTCCTGCAACACTAAGAGCACTGCTCTGATTTCCAGGACATTGATATGCATATTGGCCTCTTTGGGAGACCAAGTACTTTGGTCTGTTTTCCCCAGAAGTGTCTCCCCCACCAAATCTGGGATGTGTTCATGGTCACTATGGCCTTGGGTTGACGGAGAATGAAAGGACGACCTTGTAGAATGTGATCTGATCAAATCTGCCACCAAAGGTATTTCTTGCATGCCTGATTCTTATTTGTGCCGACATCCACTGAAGAATTCTCATACAAAATCTTGTTAGGACAACTAAAATTATGGCAGCTGACATTGACCCCAAGGCTTGAAGAATCAACCAGGCTAAAATTCTGGTACTATTTTCCTGACCTATAATCTGATAGTTTGCACTCTTGCTAGAGGAAGAGAAGCTGTTACTCATACTGTGTTGAAAACTGTTTCTAAAATCTCCAGTATCTGAGAAGGTTCCAACTGAGATTTGCTTTAATTCATGGTGATTCCTAAAAGGGAACAAGTTTGGAGTATTTGATCTCTCACTTTTATGAAGAGGTTGCCTGGTCGGGACAGTGAAGAGCCAGTCATTTAGATATGGAAACACCCAGCACACCTGCAGTCTCAAGTAAGTTGCTACCACTGCCATGCATATGGTGAACACCCTGGGGGGTTGTGGTGAGACCAAAGGGCAGGGCTCTGAACTGATAATGACTGGCTCCCAGCCAGAAGCATAAGTACCTTCTGGACTATCTGTTCATTTTTATGTGTTAGTATGTATCTTGAAGGTCAATCGAGCAGATACAGTCATCCTTGCCCATAAAGGGCAAAATGGACTGAACAATGATCATCCAAAACTTTGCATGTTGAATTATGTGTTCACATTGCTGAGATCCAAAATTGATATCCAGTCACCAGTTTTCTTTGGCACTAAAAAGAATCTTGAGTAATTTTTGGATTCTACCTGGTCTAGGGACCTCTTGCATAACTCTTTTTTTAGCAGCTGTTGTATTTCTAGTGCTGCTGTTTTTCTCTGACTGGTAGGAACATCAGGAAACTTGTTTGAAGGTGCAGGTGGAACAGAAAAGCGAATTATATAATCTCTCGAAATGATCCTCTGCACATTTGTGATGTCTAGCCAGGCTGTCTAGCGGAGGGATAAATGACCCCCTGATTACTTACAGAAGTGCAGAACTAGGCCTCCTTTCAGGAGTGCTGATAGGGTCTGTCAGTTTCTAGACCCTTGGTTTTGCAGGCCACCTCTGCTGCTTGAGTGGTGTCTTCCAACTGAGACCCCCCCTTTGTCTTTCAGGGAACTATCTCCACACAGATCTCAGAAAGGGCCCTGAGACTTTTTGACCCACATTTTTTGTCCTCCTTGTTGGTTTCTAGAGAAGGTCCTTAGAGGGGTCAAAAAAGTACTCCCACAGTAGAGAGTAGACAGTAGAGTGTATCTTTCCATATTTTTCACACCTGGAGAGTGTGCCCTTCACTTTGGGGCCAAATAAGGATGTTCTGTCAAAGAGGGCATTGATGAAAGAGGACTTGAAGGGCTCCACAAAATCATACAAGCACATCCATGCATGACTCCTAATGGAAATGCCTGAACCTGCTGCCCTTGAGGTACCCTCAACTGCAGGAGAGAGAAGCTTCGTGGATGAGTTTGAACTAGACTGTAGGGCTGCCAATTGTAAGGCCACGGAACTACTAAAAAAACAAAAAAGTATCAAAACTAACACAGCTGAAGGTGAAACAAAAAACTAACGCATTAAAGTTTTTTGTTTTACCTTCAGCTGTGTTAGTTTTGGTACTTTTTTGTTTTTTTTAGTAGTTTCTTGTTATTGTACCATTCTATTTTTATTATCAGCCCACTTTTTACACTGAAAGGCCAAGGAAGCCTGACTCTCAGGAGTAGTGATACCTGAAAGAGATTTTGACAGTTCTTTTATGAAATTTCTTTGTAACCTAGTGAAATGTGCCAGCCAGTTCAGTGACTTAAGAACGAAGATCGCTGATGTGCAGGCATGCTTACCAAATCTGTCCAAAGCCCTAGATTCTCTGTTAGGGGGATGGACAGTGGGACTTTGTTCCACAAGTTTCTTCTTATTGGCTGCTGCTACGACCATAAAATCCACAGGTACTTCCTTACTCTAACTCCCTTCCTGCAGGTGGTGCCAGAATCTGATCTGGTCTCTTGGGGATAGGTTCAACTAAGTGAGGCTCCTTCCACCCCCCTTAGAGATCAAATTAATGAGCTCATCAGCAGGCAGAGTTACCGGAAGGTAGACGGGCCAGATCCAAATGCCTCCAGGAATAGAGTCTTCCAGAGAAGGACTGTGGGAGAAACAACTACCCCTTTGTTTAAGGATCTTTAGGATGACTCCAAATGAGATGTCTTTGGGTGGTGATCTTGGGATCCTTCCCCTTTGTCGAAATTGGTATCTTCAGTGACAGATTCCTGTGGGGAATCTTAAGTGCCTCCTTTTGCACTTTCTCTTCCGAGGTACGTCTTTGATGGGATGCTCCAGAGAAGTATCAGAAGAAATGGTGACACCCTGCTGGGGAGACTGGAGCGTTTGGGCTGGCTGTTCCTGTGAAGTCGAATGTTGAGGCTCAAGGCGCAGCGATACATCAGATCCTGAAGGGAGATCTGAGGGAGGAGAGACCGTCCATCCTGCTGAAGCAGAGAAAACTCTCTCCACCACCTCAAAAGCAGAACATCCCAGGAAGAATGTAGCTGATGGAGCCATCATTTCCATCTGCCCCTAGGGCATTCCACCGGAGGCAGATGTTAGAGCCGAGCTGTCCAGTGCTGAGGTTCCAAGGGGCAGAGACGGTTCTGACAACTTCAGAGTTGACTCCAACACATCGGTTCCAAGAGGGATGTTATGGCTCCAAGAGTCATCCAGCGCTGAACTCTTCATAGCCAGAGCACTCAGAGAAACCCTTGGATAAAAATTTCTTCACATCTGTCTCAGACGGACTCAGCAAACTCAGATCCAAGGGCTCTGAAACAGACTGCCAGATCACAGAAGGAGCTGACAGTGGAGGTGTAGGGCAAACCAAGGCTTCCTGACCTGAAGGGGTAGGAGCCAGGAGAACCCCCATCTTTATTTGCGATGAGAGAAATTTCATCATCCTATCCAAGTCAGCTTCAGTGAGATTCCTAGAAGAATGAGAGGAGGCTACAGAAGGAGGTTTTGACTGCTTTCTTTCCAAAAACTGGAGATGAAATGCTAGACAGCACCGGGTCAGTGTTGGTGAATATTGAGTTCTCAGAAGAAACCTTGGATCTAACAAACTTGGATCCGAAGAAGTTTTTGGTGATCTGGGAACCGGCTTTGAAATGAAAGCCTTTGGATCCATCCTATGCCTCTTTTTAGGAGGTTCTGTCAATGACTAGTGGAATATTCAGATGGTTTCTGAGACTTTTTTGAAGTCTCTTTGGAAATAGTTTTAGGGGGTTTAGCCCATGTAATTGCTTCTGAAGAAGCAAAAGTTAACAAAATGTTCAATATGAGCTTATTCTTACAATCCGCCATAGCTCGTGGGTTGAAATTATTGCCAATAGAACAATCTATGTTCAGGTGGTCTGGGCCCAGGCAATACACACAACTCATATGCGTCTGGGAGTGGAAGCTTATGACCACATTTTCACACTTCTTAAACCCAGAATAGCTTTTTTCAGACATCTTCGAAAAAGGAGAAGAAAAATAAATAAAAAGGATTTTTTTTAAACTAAGAACAAGGATAGGGGGAGGAAAACAGCACCAACAATGTTAAGCAAGAGTACAATGAAAGGTGTAACGAAAAGGTTAAACAGAGAAAGTTAACAGGGAAAATAAAAAAGGAAATATTTATGAAAATCCAGCAAAGGTATATATAAGGGATACACTACGTGTAAGAAAATATATTTATATATATTATATATATATATATATATATGGAAAATGATCAAGAAAAATACACTTATCTTAAAATAAGCTGGACAGCTCAAATGATCTTATCTATTTCGTGAAAGTGGCAAATGAAATCTGAAGTATGCTAGGGTTGGTGCATTATGGGTAGGGAGTAGCCCAAGAGCTTTTTGGTGGGCACGAGCTATAGTAACAGCCGACTTGGATCCGAAGTTCGGATATGAACCCAATAGTCGAAGAATGAATTAAAACTGATAACATTAGATCATAGGTTTTGCAGTTACTCAAATTTTTGAGCTGGCATGAGCCTTTCATCAGGAGTTGTCAAGTTACTGATGTTAGATACAGTGGTTAGATATCCACTTGTGTCTACAAAAGCAAGTACATCATTTATTGCAAATTAGCTAATAAAGAAAATCTGAAAAATACTACTGTGAAAAAATGCTTATATTGCCCAGTGTGCCCTGTCTCCTTATATCACCTTAAAATATTTATCTTCTTCCATTGGATTTCATTTAACTCTTTCCATCCCTCTCCATGCTGGAAGGGTTTATCTTTACTATCAATTTCTCTTCTAAACCAAATTTCCAGAGAAAGAGTAAGAACCGTTACCAAATAAGAACCATCATTGATAATATTTAACTTATCTTTACCATACTGTTTTATAGGATACAGTACTGTCTTTAATTCAGCTCACTGGTCTGACATGTAACCTGATAACTTAATCACGCGAGTCTGTGCAAACTGTAAATTCTGCATAAAATGTACAAAGTCTTAAATCATTTATACATACACATTTGCAACTAGAACTGAACTGATCCGATTCTAGAGCTTACTTGTCTGTCCTTTCCAAGTATGTAGAGTTTCCTCATATAGTAAATTGCATTGCACTCTTTCCTTGCTTTAGATCTGAATTTGTAACTGCATTGAAAAAAATTCATACTGCATTATTTTCTTGCATGCGATCTGAACGTTTGACTGCAATGTCACTTTCAAAATGTGGCACTGACTTTAAATTCCGCATTTTGTAAAACAATTTAAAATCTGCAAATGTTCTGTTACACTCTCTATCAAGACATCATTTATACATTGCTACACTTACTTTATCACCATAATACAATGGTCTGAACCCTTGTGAGAATGAAGAAACAAAACTTTAGCAAAATTTTTATCTGCCAGGATCTGTTCATAGGTCACTAGGCTATTGGCCCTGGGGCCTTTATAAGACTGGCCATGTTATACCCTTGTTCCCTTACTGACCAAGCTGTATGGTCTATACTTGCAGCATGAGTCTATGATCAGCACCAAATGCCCTTATCCAAGAGGGACATAGGTGATACCCCTGGGGTAAATTTATGGTCTCCCATTCAGTTGGCTATGCTTAAATAGGGTCATTGAGGAGCTTGGTTTTACGTGAATTGAGGGTTTGTTCCAGAGGAGTGGCAGTTTCTGGGAGACATCTGTCTCTCCAACATGTCCTTTTCATATCACAGGCTAGGTTAAGAGTGAATCTTGTCCCATTTGACTTGTGGATGTGCAGCATTTCCATTAGGGCAAGGTCAGAGATTGCTCTGTAAGCCAAGCACAAGTCACCTTTCAGTAACCTAGAAGATACAGAGTACAGTGACAGGGCCTTCATTCTGTTCATGTAGGTTATGTGTTGAAGGCCATGAATTTTCTTGGCAGGAAACCTTTGAGGTCTCTCCAGCTGCTGCAGGTGTCTAGTGAGATACATACAGAAGGCAGCGTTGTACTCTATTAGTGGTCTGATGAGGGATGAGTACAGGGAGTTATAACATCCTTAGCTCTGGATGTGATGCCCTTACTCATGAGATATGCAACACAGAAGGCATTCAGTACCACAGTGGACACATGGTGATCAACGTTAAGGTTGCTATCAACCCGTCTTCCTAAAGGGCTTGAGCTAAGGGGGGTACTGTTAATATTGTAATTTGCAGGGACTTCTCCTTTGCTGAAACAGATAACACTTTTTTTGCATTTAGTTTAAGTCCGTGGCTTTGGCACCAGTCATTTGTTTGTTTAAGCCCTTTTTGTAGTACGCCAACTTCATTGGGGGGTACAGTTTGCAGTCTTTGGCAAGCTTGGTAAGCCACAGGCCATCTATTTTCACCTGGACTTCTGAGAAACAGATTCCAAACAGTAGTGGGCCCAGCACAGATCCTTCTGGTACACCACTGGTAACTGGTCTGCTGGTAGAGGTGGAATCCCCAACTTTGACTGCATACATTCTTTTGGTGAGCCAGTTGGCTACCCATCTAGTGACATATGAGATAATTTCAAGCTCGGTGAGCCTCTCAATGATGCTTAGTGGGGAACTGTGTCAAAAGCGTTAGCCAAGTCAAGACAGGTTATATGTACTGTTTTCCCTTCTTCCTGGGCTTTGGTGACATTCTCAAAGAAGTCCACAGGGTTTAATAAGCATGATCTACCCTTGACAAAGCCAAATTGGGTCAGGTCAAGAGTTTGAAGGTCACCTATGTATTTGCTGATAAGGTCCATGATGATTCTCTCCATGGCCTTGCAGATAAGGCTGGTTAGGCTTATGGGGCTATAGTTCCCAGGGTCAGATGATGGACCCCTTTTTTGCAAGGGAATTACTGTTGCTGTTTTCCACTTTGCTGGGAAAAAGCCAGTATTTAGACTGCGGCTGAAGAGAGTACCAAGTGGTTATGCTAGGTCCTGTTTTAGACCATTTAGTAGGCAGCCTGGGATGTTATCTGGCCCCACAGAGGCTGTGTTTTGGCCACTGAGAGTGCAGTTATGACCTGCTCTTTGGAGATACTAAGTAGAGGACTGGTGACAGGTATGCTTTGGGGTATGTCTGGTGGGGACGGGGGTGAAGCTTGCACAAAATCTGTCTGCTAGCAGGTTGGGGATGTCCTCAGGGACAGTATGAGTTGTACCGTCCACCACTAGTTTGGCACAAAAGCTGGGCCTTTCCTTTTAGATTTCTGATGTAGCTAAACAATGCCTTGTGATTATCATTAACTAGGGATGCTAGTAATTGGCTTTAGAGGACTTTACAAGATATCTAATTTGCTTGTTCAAGCTGTGGAGGGTGTCCTTCCTCTGCTGAGTCAGTTCCCTCTTATTCTTAGTCATTAGTTTCTTCCTCTTGTATAACCCATTTATGTTTAATGTCCACCAGGGTAGCTTTCTTTTTTTTTTGTGGGGACCTTATTTTGATCAATTCAGGTACAGCCAAGTCTGTACATTTGTACAGGTGTTTATACAGTGCATTTGTGTACACCTCTGTATAGGAGTCATTGTTGACAGTGGTAGCAGGGGGTTTGAAACTATTTATGCCATTCCTTAGGAGGCTATAGTTTGCTTTGGAGAAATTTTTCATCCTTTTTGCTCTTGAGGGAGGTCAGATATGATAATTACTTTGAACAAGACTAATTTATGATCAGACCTTACCAGGGAGGGCAGCACACAGGGGGTAGTGCACAGACCCCCCCCTATGTCAGTGAGTAACAAGTCTAGGACTTTGACTTTCACTCCCCTTGTGGGGGTGCAGACTATCTGTTCCAGAGCATTTGTATTAGCAAAGTCTAGGAACCTTAGGGCAAACTTGTTTGTGCTCATATATAACTCCCAATCTATGAAAGAATAGTTGAAATCACCCATGACCAAGATGTTTGGCTGTATAGTGAGTGACTCAAGTAGGTCCAGGTAGGCAGAGTGGTTCTCATGGTTCATGGTGGGGAACTATAGTCAACAATGATACGGAAGGGAGTTTTACCTACAGTTTGTTGGACTTGGGGTAGCTCTAGGGAGTCGTACTGTTCGACTAGTCTTCAGGTGTATTTGTCTTTAATGAAGATGGCTACATCTCTGCCTTTGGTTCTTTCCTGCTTGTTTTGAGGTCTGAAAGTGTGGAAGGCATTGTAGCCCTGCATGGCCAGGGTGCTCTCTGCGGCCTTGAACCATGTCTCTGTGACTGCACAGACATCGGTATCTTCCAAGGCAAAGAGTGCCTACAGTGACTGCAGTTTTTGATTTAGACTCCTAGCATTAAGCAGTATAACATTAAGTTTATCTCTAGTGGATATTTTTATGTCAGAAATTTTGTTGTTATGACATTGTCTAAAAAGGCACTATGGGGGAAACAAGTACTTTTGCCATAAACCGAAAGCCAAGAGGCTACAGCTGAAGAACATCTCTGGCAAAGCAGTGTGGTCTGTTGACCATGTCTTCTCAAGTTAACAGATATTGTATCTCCTTGGACTGACACCAGAAGCTAAGCTAAATATTAAAGTCAATCATTTTTTGTTTGTATTGTGGCATCATCCTTGAAGAAGGGAGAATGCTGCTTAAGGCTAGGCTTATACCTGCCAGTGACACAATCTGAAAGCTCAAGTCATGTCTCTCTTCATATAGCCCAGTGAGGTACATCTCAAGTTTCACCCCCACGTGGACTATGATGGAGTCAAACTGGCACATGGTTGAGTGCCTGAGTGACTTGACAGATCCTGGCACCTGACAGGCAGCTAACTGTAACCCTCTCCTTATCTAGCCTGGTGACGGGAACATCCGTGTGTCTCATAATGGAGTCACCTATGGCTAATACATTAAGTTTTGTGGTATTATGCCTTATGGGCTTATTTACTGAGGCACTGGTGTGTGTGTGTGTGTGTGTGTGTGTGTGTGTGTGTGTATTATGTGTTATGGTTGTTTTTTGCACTGTGTGTGTAAATAGTTTTCTTTTGGGAGGCCTTTCATCTTTTGGTAAGTTACTAGTGAGTACCTCCTCATATGTGGGTTTATGTGTTGTGTTTTTATTTAGTGTGGGAAGTGTGTATGTGCTGACAACCTGTTTGGCATTCTATTTGTCCTTATTTGAGAGTCTTGTCTACAATTTCACACTGTACTGCATCCCTCACAAAGTATTTATTTGTTTCAGGAATAAATGTCTGTCAGTGTACATGAGATAATTGTGACATTGCCTCAGGATGCCCATGTCTATCAGGCTAGCAAGAGAGATGATGGAAAACTGCCTGTTCATGATAGCAGGCTCTTACTGTATGTTTTATTATGGAAGGGAATAGGTTAAACTGAGCTTCTAGGCTTTTGCGTCTATACAGGGCACTGCTAACTGCCGCTGACTGATGAGCAGTACTGTGTGAACACAAGGCGTGAACACTAGCCTTAAATATGAGCAAAGGGAAACAAGTTTTAAGCTAACTACCAATCAGGAAAGTGCACAATAAGCTTTTCATCGGCAGTGCCCAACTCAGATTGGTTAGATCGGCACACTTCTTCCACAAGGCTGCAGAAAAACACCTTCTTGATGTAGAATAGCTGGTTGGGAGCCCAAGTGTAGCAACACCACACAAACTACCTACAACAGCCCTACAATTAACAGATGCAATGTAATACAATGCAATTAAATACTTAACTTAAAGCAGTAGCAGACAGTGCAGATTATTTTGAAACTGCTGAAGTACAGTCATATTATATAAGAGAAGTGCAAAAAAATACTTGGGAGTCCTTTTGTGGGTTTCTCAGCAGAGATAGGGTAGGTAAACACCAACTGCCACTAGAAGAATAATCCTAGTCCTCCTAATGTAAAAGCACAGTAAAGGAGTGTCCAGAGTGAAATGTTACCACAAACAAACTATACGAAATGCTAAAACAAACAAAGTTATGGATACATCAGTGTACTTTAAACAGCTTATGAAAGTGCAATTATTCAATAAAAGTACTTTGCTTTGTAAAAATGAGCCAAGAGCCACTCAATTGTACAGAATTTATAAAGGTAGTAAAAACAAAATATAAATATGCTGATTAATAAGCCCTCCAGCAAATAAAACTAAATGCAGAAATAAATCCACTGACCTCAAGTGCTTGCTAAAGTGAAAATATACACAGTTTTATCCAACAGCTAGCTAGATAATGAATTCAGAGAAAGTAAATCAGTAGAAGAGACAAATAAGAGCAAAATGCACTTCTTCAATATAAGCACAAGGAAAGGCAAATTAAATAATTCAATACAGCAACAGCAATATAGAAAGGGAGGAGCTTATTAAGCTCAATTTACAGTAGGGGTGGGCAGCTTAAAATCACCAAGTTTAAAAAGCAGATCAACAAAGGTGAGGATGGGAAAAACTAGCATGGAATCACCACCAGTGGTTTAGTTTATGCAGGCTTGAAATCTTTTTAGAAAAAAGAAAGGCCCAGAAATTCAATGTGTATTTAAATATCACTCGAGACAATTAACCACTGAAAAAACATGCAAAATATACAGCCTATATAACTTAAGTGTCAGTCTCTCACACTGAATAAAAACATCAGCCAAGCAGATTTCTTAGAAGAGAAAAGTGGTCTGTACAATTAAATAAGTGCAAAAAAACATTGAATAATCTAAAAAAGGCTTAGGCACACCCAGCAGGGCATACAGTAGTCGATGGATACATACACACACACATATATATATGTTTATGAATACATATACACAAACACACACACACATATATATATGTATATATATAAATATATATATATATATATATCCAATAAGGAGAAGGTTACTCTTACAAAAGCAACAAAGACCTCAGACCAAAGGCAAAAAAGCACCTCAGACTAAAGCTGGAATCAAATCAGTTGTGTCCACAGGAGTCATGTTTTGGGCCAAGGTAGAAAAAACACTAGAATCTGAATATCCAGAGACCTTGAGTAAAAAGGTGGAAGACATTAGGTCTATCTGTACAAATAGTGTAGAAAACATGGAGAACTGAACTAAAACTAAAAAACAGCAGTAACTTGCTCTCTAGAGGATACAAGAGTTAAAGGCAATCTGAATGGGACAAGGCGCACAAAGTTCAGAGAGGAAGGGTGTTCTAGACTGCATGGCATTAGAATATCCAGGGGTGGCAAATGTGTTTATTTTTATTATTTATTTAGTTTGATCTTCATTGGTAGAATGTTGCTCCATCTGGATCCCTTTCAGCTTCAACCTGAGGAGAATCACAAATGAATACAACAATAACAGTTCTAATACTTTTTTGCAGAAATAGTTAAACAATGTTTAACAAAATATAAAGCCAAGGAGGTAACTACATTTATACATTTATACAATGACAGGGATTTATAAAAAAAAAAAAAACCCTAAAGGCAGGCAACTCCCCCCCCCCCCCCCCCAAAGTAAGATTATTTCTCCAATTCATGTTGCTTTTGGCTTGCTGTGGTTGAGAATATGTTTCCCATTACTTGAGAGGAATGGGAAACACATGCCCTTTTATTGCAGAAGACAGTAAAAAAGATGAAAGTGGTGACTGAAGAGCTTAAGGATGAAAGAAAGGAGAAAGTAAGTACATCTATGGAGTAAAAGTACTTTCTTCAAGCAGGGCCAGTTTTTGGCACATAGCCAGCTGAGATTGGTTATGATTAATATAAACCTGAAAATGATTTGTGAGACATGGACTGTATTTATGTTATTTACTTTTCTTTTGTCGAATGGGTAAAGTGAATTAATCCATGGACCCTTTTCAGCCATGGCTCAGTTGCTATTGCACAATTTGTTGCAGAGCTATCAGTTAAATTATAAACACAATTTTGAAAATACTGTGACTTTGTAAGAAAGGTTATGCAAAAGCATAGTGTTACATAGTTGCAGAGACTGAATGTCCAATTCATAGGAGTAATACAGTTCTGCATACTTGTTCATTGCATGTTTCCATGGATGCATAGCTGAGGAAGACTGCATCTCTCCTTAATAGGGAGAACAGTTGATATTAAAATGTTCGTGGCTCTTCTACTGTTATATGTATTTAGGCATACCCTCATCATTACTAATAGACACCTATTAAAATCTCTAAGTTAACATCATAATTTACCTGGAACAGTAGGAGGATGACAGTTAAAATGTGTGAGAATATGAACCCTTCTCATTTAGGGTTAGGGATCCTTCACTGAGGACTAGTTGCAGCAGCTTTTACCTAATGCAGTTATTTTCAAGCAGCAAGTAACATTTCCTTATTTGAGCACACCTTGAACATAATATCATAAATGCTGAATGCCCTGGACTCTAGCTTAATTTAGCAAATGTCCATCCAAGCACGTAAAGTACTAGTATCCTACTGAAGTTACATCTAAGGCCTTCTATAAACAAAATGAGGCCTATCCATAAACACGGGCATGGGGCTCACTGATCTAGTTATGGGACTTTGAAGTAGTACTGGTTGATGTGGTGCTATTCCAAGAAAGGCTTTAGATGGGAAATGGAGTACAGTAAACTCCCAGTTAACCAGAACTGGCACTCTCAAGTAACCGGGGGAAAAAAAAAAAAAAATTGAAGAAATACAGTACATTATGAACAATTCAATTCAATTTTCATGTGTTGCACTTTCTGTACCCCCCCCAAGCCAGGCTTTTAATTACTGTATTTCAATATTAAAATCAAATCAATATAGAGTTTATGGTATGTATAATGTAGGGTACAGTATTAGTCAGGCCTATTTTTAATAGCAAGTCTCAAGCAACCAGAAACTACAGTTATCCGGCATCTACCAATCCCCATGGGTGCTGGTTAACTGAGAGCTTACTGTATTAATTGTATACAATATTATGCAAGAATTGGTGTCAAGGAAGTTTTTGCTTCCTTTCAATTTACACACGATAAGTGAGGTTTTCCAATTAATCTATGTGGCAATACTTAAGGATGAGGCATTACTTTATGTGGTCTAATTCACAAAGACATTACAACTTGAACTTTTTTTTTCCTTTAGGCAGTTTGAGGTTGACCACCACCTAAGAAAGTAGGTTCTGTTCAGATTAAAGCTGGATATAAGAGCTATACTTAAGACAACAATTACAGACACTAAGAACAAAATTAGTGAGTAACTTTTCTTAAGTTTCCTGGGAGTCACATAAACAGGGCACTGACCAGATGTTTAGAATGACAGCGAAGCTTTTAGGGTCAATAGCAATGCAAATGAGAATAGCTTTGTTTTGGTGTCATGATTAGTATTCACCATCCTTAAGCATGCAGGAAAATTTCAGATAAGAACAAATCTGTACACAGTCTAACAATATGAATATGAATACAATAAAGTTAGCAAGTCTGACATCTTCCCCTGGTTTCATAACATTCAAATTTCATTTAGTTCTTCCAAGGATAACAGAAAAATATTCCTCATTTAACATAAATTTTATCTTAATATACTGACACGAGAGATCTGTTGAGGTTTCCGTTTGCCTTTCTGCTTGCCTTTAGAGTTTACTGCCCCCTCATTTCTCTGTTATTTCATGTGGCCCTTGCCAAGTAGCAGGGACCTTATTCTTCACTATAGGATAACAGCAGAACTTGGTTACTGGACTGGAACACCTCCTCTTCAGCATTCCCATTGTGGCCATCCTTCTGAACTTCCATAACCATTGCCATTCTTTCTTGCATCCCAAAAATGTATCTTTTGACACTTCAGAAAGTGGTTTCCTCCTGTTCTGTATTTCTTTTGCCAAGTACAATGAAACCTTAAGGTGTCTTTCATAGAGCAACTGAAATGCTCAAATGCAATAAGCCAATAAAGACTGGGGTACATTCCTGGTGACAATTAGCTACGGCAGTAAGACAACTCAATTTTTCCAGTGCTTATCAACTATCTTCATCAGTACATTCCTCATGGTTTTACTGAATGAGTCTACCAACCCATCGATTTATTGATGCACTTAGGTTCTCAAAACCCTAAGAAATGGATCACCAGTCACTGGAAGGGGCACCAGGACCATTTATTGTGGTCTAGACAGATAAAACTCTAACTGTGGCTTACAAATAACCAGGGATTGACTACAGCCTCATGTATCTGAGAAGGCAGGGAGGGAGGACATGTGTGCCCATCCTGGAAGGTGAATATGGTGGTCACAGCTCACAGCAACTGCATGGCTAAGTGGGAAAGATCGCCAAGACGGTTGGACTGTGCTTGGGTCTGCAGGCCAGGCACACCCTCAAAGGTCTTGCTTCACTGCCCCTCAGTCTAACTAAGCAATGTCAGCATGCTGGGGAGGCATGCTTAGAAAATCCCAACTTAGTCATAGTAAAATAGCCTTGTCTTTCTTCCTGTTTTCCACAATCACCCTCTTAGGACTTATGTTAGTCTTCTCCACTCCTAACTGATCTAAGTTATCTGCAGGCCAGCTTCAGCACTGTGTTTTGCAAAGCATGTGTTACTATATCTTACCCTTTCTTATCAACCCAATAAATAAGACTATAATTGACCTCAAAAGGAGAAAAGTAAGTTGCTGGTCTGGAAACACTCAGACCCCATCTTAAAGGAGGATCCTCCCCATATCTCTGTTATGGTTATCTTTACTAAGTTCCTGAGGACAAGGTTGCTGGACAAATACTGTCCTTCTCTGAAGTTGTCTTATACAGGAAAGGTAGTTCCTTCAATCTCGTATTAATGAAGGATGGTATGCATCCTGGAAAGATTCAATAATTTTACCATTTTCTGCTGACATTTTAAGCTTACCTGCAGTTGACCTTCCAAATACGTTTTTTAACACAGGCACATCGATTATTTGCATTGCACTGCTTTCTGGTAATTTCTGAGACCATAATAATATCTTCTTATGAGTATGCACTAAGCATGCTATCCATCACATTGCAGGAACATATGTACACACAAAGTGGCTAATACAAGTCCAAGCAAGACCAGTTCACCAACCTAGTTAAATGCATTCCACTAAAAAAATGGGGACTAGATAGCTGTATATATTTTAAAATGTTTCTGCAGTTTAATACATACTATGTATATGTATTTCATGGAGTCTGGCACACTTTTTAAAGTATCAAAACCTGCTGTAACACGCCTTGTATGAAACCACTCAGGTCAGGTAAGTCACAGGTCTGTCAATATAACAAAAGTATAAGCCTTCTTTCCAAATCTCTCCAGCAACCTTGCCTCCATTTCAAAAGGTAGTGTACCCACAGGCAAAGATTTCCTAGCAGCACAAAATGGAGCAAAGCAAAATCTGTAGGGCCCATCATCAAATTATATACAGAGCTAACCTCTCCTCTATCAGCAGCCTTCTGTGCTGGAGTCAGTGTGTCTGGGTGTAGATTATTAAGTTTTAATAATGGCCATAAAACAGGATATGTAAGGTGGTAAAGACAACTGTTAAGATTTACTGTTAGTTCTACACAGTAACACTCACTGAAGAATACAGCATGGTGCGCCTGCTTTCTTCACCTTCTGCTCTTAGCAAAAAGTTTAGGTTAAAAATGCAACTCTAAAAACTGTAATGCAAAAAAAGAGTTCAAAATGACAAAAACGGTTGAAACAGTTTGAAAATATAGTAAATAAAACTAAAATATAGTAAATAAAACTAAGTGTAACATGACGTGTCACAATGACTGCACAGCCAGCAGGAAGGAAATGACAGAAAGTGGAGCTGGAACTCCCAATGGGCGCTCCATCATTAGTAATGTTGGAAAGCGTGTAAAAGAATAGGCCAGTCCATGTGATTAGTTTTAAGAATTCACTAGGTAGGCACCTAATGGTATGAGCCCTCTATGAACACAGGTAACTTCTGACTTTGAATGCCTTAAGTAGCTACATCTTATTTTTATAATGATTTTTCTTCTCATCCCTTTTATGCCTCCCATTTTCTACTCTATAAGGGAGCCCTGCAATATCAGTGATGCACAGTTAATCAAGGTGAACTAATTAATGGCACAACTGGACAAAACCCACTTGATTAAGAAAGCAGCAGCACCTTTAACAGACTAGTGTGTCGACTTACCTTTTGCAAGAACTTCCACAAAACAGGTACAGTGTCCTTCCCTTCCTTCTGTTCCACAAGATGTGCCAAGTATTCAAGAGAAATCCTCTCCCTGCAGCTCCAAACTGTGTTGCAGTGCAATGCACTTTGCTGGGGCAGGTTTGACAGGAATGTTTTGGGGTCTCCGTATACAATTTTTACTACAGGATTTGTGCTGATTCGCTGATCCTGGGTAATCTGCATATTCACATGCATTAGATTTCTGTCCAAATCCTGTTGGAAGATAAGACTGATGATTACAAATGCGATGCTCACATCAGTGGCATATTTTTAACTGTTAATGCTACACCTGTCTTTTAAACTCAAAATGCAGTTTAACTTGCAGAAATTATCTGAACTAATTCTGCAGTCTTAAAAAACAAAAGGGTGTGTGAATACCAGACTAAAAAAAATGTCAGTGCAAATGGTGAAAACTGTTTTATTAAAATTTACTGCTTTCATCCTCTTATGACAATTATTTCATCAGAACTGAAAAGTATATGAAAAAGACATGGTTTAAAAGAACAAGACAAGAGTTACATGACAATGAACTATCCAATTCGTAAAATGTCTAATGTATAAATTCCATAAAATATATACTACAAGTGTGCAAATGCAATGTATGATCAACTGTGTCAAATGCTTTTCTCAAGTTTAGAAATATGGTTCCAGTAACTTAGCCTTGTTCCACATTGTTCCACATGTGTTCACTAGGCTGGTAAATAGCAGTAACAGTAGTAATAGCACTTTAGTTTGGGCAAAAGCTGTGCTGTTACAAAGAAGTCTGTAACTTTTATTGGATTCCAGTATTTGTCCACAGATCAGTTTCACTAGAATTTTCAGTAGGTATAGAGTAGATAGAGAGATACATTATGCTAAAAGTTATCTCCACCACTAGGTGCAGTGGCAGGGTGAGAGAGTCTTTAAGAATTTTGGCAGGGTTAGATTAAACAGGAAAGCCAATGGTTTAGTTAATATTTTGCTGCCTAATCTGTTAGGGTGGATTGTACAAAAATACAGTTGTAAGTGCAGTCAGTGTGCTGTAGACATTTTTGCACTTGGGTTTATAATGACATAAAAGTGAAATTGGGACACTGGAACAAAAGGAGGATTACAAACATACCTCTGAACGCAATAATCTGGATAAAGCCTAAGATAATGGTGAGACAAAGGCCCAGATTTTAAATGTTTCTCTTATAAACTTAAAAAGTTGTAAGAACAACAGGATTTGTATTAGTGTGCATTTTCTGAAGGATATGAAGTCTAAAACGTAAATGTATGTTATTTAGTGATTTCAGTCCTCAGCGATTTGCTAGAAAATCTAATTTTATGAAGAACAAACCAAACATATGAGGCATAAATCTGTACATTTGAGAGGCATGATTACAAATGTTATTTTTAAGTTCTGTAAGAAGTGAAGTAGACAGTTTGCAACCACCTCCAGATTTAGGGTAAACATAATGTGGTTATTTTTTTTTCTTGATAGTTTTTCCAAATACTTATGTTTGTCAGGGTTAGCAGTTTGAAGCTTTTGACAGCAGTCAACTGTGGCTCAATTTGTTGCCAACTGAGTTTGTGGTTTTAGTCTGGAGTGTGTTGAATATTTGTCTGAACTGGTGGCATCTTTTTTCCATTCAAGCCATACATTATCTCCACGTTTAATAAGCAATCGATATCCTCATTAAAACAAAGATTTGTGGTACCTTCCTGTATAGGGATAAAAAACACAAATACAGGATCAGTACAGCTATAGAATGTGCTCCAATGTAGCCTACTGTGTTCAAAAAGAATGTCTGTGGAGCTGTTATGGAAAGTTCTGCACTGTACAGTTTAGGATGGAGTTTTCTTGTGCCTAAGTGACCAAGATATTTAGATTGGACAGTATTCACTTACAGTGTTCAGAACTTGACATAATTAATCAGACATACTAGGTAGAAGAACATCAAGTAGTGTGATTTTTAGAGCAGAAGAGCTTGGCCTGATAACTTCAGTGACAAGCTGAGTAAAATTAAAAGGTATTGGCTAGCCTCTGTAGCTGACATTTACAAGGACATAACCAGTACTGGTTTAGATCACACAATATAAGAAGTTTATAATGTTTGGTATAGTCATCAATGTCTTAATGAAGAAAGAAGAGATGTAAACATCAGCAAGTGATATTACCACTGCGCAGTATTTACAAAATAAACCAGTTAAATAATTGTTACACTGTCCTGTAACAACTGGCCAATATGGTTTTGCCCATTAAAATAAGAGAATTGTGAGCATCACTTTTCACAAGTAACAACTTTCCTCCTTGGTGACTGCTGGGTCTGTTGTACGTGAAAAGAATATAACTGGGGGAAAATATATTGCATGCATCTTTTAACTATGAATCAGCTACAAATAGCAATTTCAAAGGCTGCTGGGTGGACAGCAGCTCGAGTTGAGGCCATTTGTTATGGATGCTGCAAAGATTCTTACAACTTATTGTAAGAATTTATGTAGAAATTGGTGGGGAAGTAATTGAAAAGATGGGCTGAGATTAAAATGATTGTTGCCAGACTGCAGGAAGAGTAATGATGTTAGTATGCTAAAAGTTGTTGGGAGTTGTTTTTTTTATTTAAAAGTATCAATGTTATGGTTAAGAAATAGTTATGAGGTATTAATAATGTAGGTCATTTTATTCAGGGGACTAGCAGAGTGCATATATGTGGTCCATCAAACAGGAAAAGTGCATGGTAATGGACTTAAGTGGCTTTATTATGATGACATGCACAAGGTTTTTTAGATAAATAATCTTTATAGCAAGGAAAAAAGGGATGAGACAGCATTAATAGGGCAAATGTAAATAATGTAGTTTTGAGGAGTGGCATACTTAATTTAGGTGAATAATGAATATGAATAAGTGTTTCTACCAAGATGACTGCACACTGATCAAAAATGGAAAGTAAGAAAAAAGTACAGTTTTGTACCTACCATAAATGTAGATATTCGAGTATTCACCCTGCTGCAGTCATCACACTTGGGTTATCCTGTCGTCAGGTGGTCCCGCAGTCGGCCGGATTTCCATAGTCTTGGTCCGACGTCGGTTGCTGTCGCCTCATCCCTGACATTAGAGCGCCAGGGGTATATATATTGCAACCAACGCCATTTTCTTCAGTTTTTCTTGCCCCAGATGTCAGGTGCCCCCAAAAAGGTGATCCAAATTAGTACCAAAAGGTGTGAACACTGTACAGACACAAAAACCCCTTCAGCTATAAGCAAATACATCAGTAAGGCATAGCAAAGATTTAGCCAGTAGATCAGAGGGGTTGGAAGGAGGGTAACCTGGACTGCAGCAGGGTGAACACTCGAACATCTACATTTATGGTAGGTACAAAACTGTACTATGTTCATCATGTTACCCTGCTGCAGTCATCACACTTGGGTTGAGTCCCAAAGCTAAGGTAGGGTGGAGGCATCATAGAGGGTTAGTGGAGGCAATGAGGCCCTGCAGAACTGCAGTGGCAAAGCCTGTTCTGGACTTAGAGTAAAGAGGTAAGTGATAGTGTTTGGTGAAGGTGTGTACAGAACTCCAAGTTGCAGCTTCTAAAATTTCCTTGGTAGGAAGCCCTCTGAGAAAGGCTGTAGAGGTAGCTGTTGCCCTGGTAGAGTGGGATCTAATGGTAGGAGGAACTGGTTTCCCATGATGGGTATAGCAGAATTGTATGCAATGGCCTATCCATTTATAAATGGTTTGCTTGGATATGGCCCTCCCTTGAGAAGCTGTAGCATAGGCAACAAAGAGCTGGTCAGTTTTTCTGAAAGCCTTAGTTTTATCCAAGTAGTAACAAAGCTGCCTGTGAATGCCCAAGGAGTGCAGGAGTCTCTCACCTTTGTTCTGTGGACTGGAGAAGAAAGTGGGTAGGTGGATGGTTTGATTTAAAGCTACACTGGAAACCACCTTAGGCATGAAGGAAGGGTTAGTTCATAGAGTGTCTTGATGAAAAAAGAGGAAAGGTTCCACTGCCATAAGTGCCTGTAATTCTGAGACTCTCCTAGCAGAAGTTATTGCCAGGAGCAGGGCAGTGTTCCAAGATAGGAATTGAAGGTCTGCAGAAAAAGCTGGTTCAAAGGGCGGTAGCGTTAGTTTTTCCAGTACAAAGTTGAGGTCCCATGTTGGTGTAGGAGCTCTTCTAGGTGGTCTAATGTTTTTGCCCCTCTGAGGAACTGCCTTAGGAGAGGATTTAAAAATAAAGGTGGATTTGTGTCGTAGTGAGCTGAAATAGCTGATGCATGGATCTTAATTGAGGAGAAGGAAAGTCCTTTATGCAACATCTCAACTAAATACTGCAGAATGTGAGGCATATGAGGCTGAGTTGTGTCTTGGCCTTTAGCTTGGTTCCAAGCAGAAAACCTTTTCCATTTGTCCAAGTAAGCCTTCCTAGTGCTTGGCCTCCTGGCTTCTAGAATAACATCCAGTACTGCTTGTGAAAGAAGAGCAGGTTGGATACTTAATTGATTTGCCATGCAGCCAAGTTTAAGGTTTTGATCTGGCTGTATAGAATCTGCTTGTTCTGCTGCGTGAGCAAATGAGGTATTTGAGGCAATATCCATGGTGGACTGTGAGCCATATTCTTCAGTAGCGGGTACCAGTGCTGGCGTGGCCAGTCTGGGGCTATGAGAATCATTCGAGGTTTCTCCTTTTTAACCTTCAAAAGTACCTTTGTGAGAAGAGGTAATGGAGGAAAGGCATATGTTGTCAGGTTTTTCCAACTGAAGGAGAGAGCGTCCACTTTCCAAGCTTGATGGTGGAATGTCCTTGTACAAAATTTTGTCAGCTGGTAGTTTTGAGGACTGGCAAACAGGTCTATATTTGGTAGGCCCCATCTTTGAGTTACCATTGTAAATATTTGTGGGTCTAACTTCCACTCGTGGGGATCTTTGATGTTTCTGCTTAGGTCGCCTGCCAATGTGTTTTTCTTTCCTGGCAGGAATTGAGCTTGTAACTGGACTTGGTAGGCCAGAGCTGTGTTCCATAAGATTATTGCTTGTCTGCAAAGAGGGTAGGAGTGTGTGCCCCCTTGTTTGTTTATGTACCACATTACTGTAGTGTTGTCCGTCTTTATTGCAAGTTGTCCTGGCTGTAGTAGATCCTTGAAGGCTGTCAGAGCTTTCTGTACAGCTAGCATCTCTTTTTGGTTTATGTTCAGTTTTCTTTGTTCTGCAGTCCATAGGCCTTGAATGCATTGCCCTGCCATGTGTGCCCCCCAGGCATAGTCTGAAGCATCTGTTGTGATAGTTTGCCTGGGTGGGTGCAAGGTGAAAGGCTGACCCTTGTTGAGGTGACATGCCTGTGCCCGCCATAGAAATTCCTGTTGAAGGCAGGGAATGAGAGATATCAATGTATCCAAGCTGTGGCTGTGTTGAGACCATACGCTTTTTAGGTACCACTGTAATTTCCTCATATGCACTTTTGCAAATGGTATTATCAGAATGCAAGATGCCATGAAGCCCAAAGCCTGCAGAATTTTTCTTGCAGTTAATTGGGTCTTTGTTGCCATTGTCTTGAAATATTGAGTCAGTTGTAATTGCTTGTCTGGTGTAAGATAAGCCTTCTGGGCCGTTGTGTCCAAGCTGGCACCCAGGAATGTCATTTTTTGTGAGGGTACTAGTTTTGACTTCTTTTCGTTTACTGTGTAGCCCAGACAATTTAGTAGATGCTTCACAAAAGCCAGCTGTTGTAGGAGAATGTCTTTTCTTTCTGCTTGGATGAGGCAGTCGTCCAGGTATGGATATATTTGAATTCCTCTTTGTCTGCAGTAAGCAATTACTGGTGCCAGGCATTTTGTGAATACTCTAGGCACAGTAGATAAGCCAAAGGGCAGTGCAGAGAATTGATAATGGGTTGAACCTGCAATGAAACTGAGGTATCTTCTGCAACTTTGTCTGATAGGGACATGCAGGTATGCCTCCTTGAGGTCCAAAGTAACCAGACATGCTTCCTTGCCCAACATGGGAAGTAGCTGCTGTACTATTAGCATCTTGAATTTGGGAACTTGTAGGTACGTGTTCAGAACTGAAAGGTCCAGAATTGGTCTCCAAGCATTTTCTTTTCTGGGTACTAGGAAGAGTCTTGAGTAAAATCCTTGGCCTTGCTCTTGAGTTGGTACCCTTTGAATGGCCCTCATGGCCATGAGAGCTGTAATTTGTTTTTGAGCCTCTGCCCTTTGATTTTGTAGCAGGTTTGGCATTCCTCTTTTTATTGGAAAGGTGTGAAAGTGGAATCTGTATCCTCGTAAAATTATGTCTAGGACCCATTTGTCCTTTGTGACCATGTTCCAGTTGTCTGCAAATAGTGCTAGTTTTCCCCCCGGGGGGGGGGCTGACAAAAGAGCTTTGTTTGGCCAGCTGAGGTGCAAGTCATTGAGTTTGCCTTCTGGTGGATTGAGACTTGTCTTCTCCTCCCTTCTGGGTTGGAGTGCCCCATTGGCGAGGTTTATACTGAGCTTGTGGTTTGTCCTCTGTCCCTTGGGCGCCTATATTTACCCCTCTGAGGCCTGTCAGTGGCTGGAAAGGACCAATTTTTTGTTGGCCAGTTTCTGCTGAAGCGAGGGGGTTGTACTTGTAGGAAATCTTTAACTGTCTGCATTGATTTTGCCTTATCTTCCATTTTCTTTAAAACTTCTTCTGCTTTAACACCAAAAAGAACATCCTGTTGTAAGGGAGCATCTAGTAGTTTTGCTTTAACATGATCAGGCAGACTTTGTTCCTTTAACCAGGCATGCCTACGTATAACTGATCCAGTGACAGCTGCTCTGCAGGAGGCCTCTAAAGAATCAAACCCACATTGTAAGGTACGTTTCCCACCTGCTCGGTGGCGTGCAACAAATCCTGTACTTCTTTCAATTCAGATTGTTGAGGGAGGGTGGTTATCTTTTATTTTAACTAAAAGATCAGAAATTGCTGATACTTAAGCATATGGAATTGACATTTTAGTGCTCTCATAGCTAAAGTGGCAGAGGTGTAAACCTTTTTCCCCCATCTGTCTAGTGCTCTTGAATCCCTTTCATAAGGTACTGGATTTTTAGCCATGGAAGCCTTAGCCCCCTTGGGACCCTGGGAGATGGTCTCTGGGTCAGCTACTGGGCTTTTGTAAAGGAATTTGTGGGAATCAGGTACTCTGTAGTATCTGTCAGGCTTGACTGGGGCAGGTGGTAGAGAGTCAGGGTTGAAACTGGATTCTAAATAGACATCATCCACAATGTCCAAAACAGGAGGGATGGCTAGGAGTCTGTGTTGGGGGAGTAAAAGAAACTCTCTGAGCCTTTTCTTGGAATCAGAGTAATCCTGACCTTCCCAGTGAAAATGTTTCCTCATGGTGTGTAAAGTTTCCCCAAAAGAGTAATCTTCTGGAGGGGAAGCTGAGGGAATAGAGTCCTCAGCATCAGAATCTTCATAAGGAGAGAAGGAATAGTCTTGGTCCTCAGAGGAATCCGAAGAAATAGACAGTTGTTCAGAGGAAGCAGAATCCTCCTTTTGTCTAGGCCTTTTGTCAGGGGGAGGCTGAGAACCCCTGATAAGAGAAATCAAATCTTCAGCCATCTTGAGCATCTGTTTCTTAGGCATGGGGCCTTGAACAGGAGACTGAAGTGAAGCCTTTTTTGATTTAGAAGGAGTCTTCGACTTGGAAAACGTTTTGACTGTAATAGTCGTCGGTCTGAAAACGCCTTCAGAAACCGATGGCGTTTCAGAAGCACCGACGTCCTTGGAAGGTAAATCGTCAGAAGGGCCTGAAGTAAAAGGCTGCATCGGCCTAGTACATTCCGTCAAAATATTTGTAGCAGTCTCGGGTTCCACAACTGCGGTAGTCAGAGGCTGCGTCGGAGCCTCACTGATAACTGGAGAATCGGAGACCGGATCAACCAAGGCCTCGGAATCGGGCTTAGGCCTGGGCTGTCGGTCCTTGTCCCTGCATTTTTCGTGCACGCCGGTAGTCGGTAGCTCCGACGGCAAGGTATAATTAAATTTTCTACCAAAAAAGTGTCGTGCGAAATCAAATCGTCTTTTAATAGTACGTTTATTAAATCTAGCACAAAAACGACAAGAAGTGACGTCGTGATCAGGGCCTAGGCAAGGTATGCAATAAGAATGAAAATCCTTATGAGGTATTTGCTTCCCACAAGAAATACAATTGTTAACTTTTTCTGACATCGGTCTGTGGCAAGAAAAGTTTCCCCAATGGGGTAGTTAGCTTTATAGAAGACTTCGGTCTGAAATTCGAATTCGAAAATCTCAGGAGTCGGCCGACCGGCACTTGCAAACTGCTTCTGCTTCGGGCACTGCGCGGCAAGAAAGACTGAAGAAAATGGCATTGGTTGCAATATATATACCCCTGGCGCTCTGACGTCAGGGATGAGGCGACAGCAACTGACGTCGGACCAAGACTTTGGAAATCCGGCCGACTGCGGGACTGCCTGACGACAGGATAACCCAAATGTGATGACTGCAGCAGGGAAACACGATGAACATCAGGCCATCAGAATTGTCAGTGTGGATAAAATGCTGTCACTTGCTCGTAATTATATTGTCTGAAAGTTGAAAAACCTGAGAGGAAAAAATCAATCATCAAAATCGGAAAAGAAGAATCTGGCTGCAAAGAATCCCACAGCTGTTCAGCAAAAAGGAGCTCAAGTTTCAGTTTCAGCTTGGGAGAATATCTTCCAGTAATTTAGAGGAAAAAAAATCAAATGCACTCAGAGGTGTTTAAAATAACCAAAACACTGAAGGAAGATATAAACTCAAATAACAAAAGACTGGAAAATAGAAGCAGTGTCAGCTAACTTATTTAAATGAACTGTTAAAACTCCAAAAGTTTTAAGATGAGATTATGAAAAGGATGAGCATAAGGCTACTCAAGAAGAGCTGTTCCAAAAAATAAGAGAGTTAGAAAAGAGGATGCAGAGAAACCTTGATATTTTCAGCTGAATAAGAGAAGACAGAAGGGACAATTTGTATTAATTTTATAAAAGTACACACACAAGCAACTGGGCTGATGTTGCACAGATGATTTTGTTAACTGAAAGGGCTTATCTTGTGCACACTCCAAACAGGTACATAAGAAAGCAGCTAAGACTTACATTAATAAAGATACAATTATACCAGCAGAAAATGCTGATAATGACAAATTTGTGTCATAAAAGAAAAGTATTAAAACTTAAAGGCAATGGACTATTTGAGTAAAATGATTATTCACTTTAAGAGAAGAAAGTTTATCCCCTAATCAGGGAATGTCAAGATCCATCTGTCTTTTGAATATTTTTTCCTGAAGGATCACTGACATTGTTGATGCACAACAGACTAAGAAGGAAATAAACACACACACACACACACACACACACACACACACACACACACACACACACACACACACATGTGTGTATGTATGTATATATATATATATATATATATATATATATATATATATAGATATAAAACATAGGAGACCAGCAAGCAAAAGGGGATTCTGCTTCTCATTCAGCTGATGATAAAAGTCCAGAAAAAGCACAGGAGCCAACTAAAACAATCCTGAGCACCTTGGACGTGAACCGGAGAGTGGTGCTGAGAGATGGAGATGATCAGTAAGAACACCAGCAACAGTAAATTCAATGAATAAATGGAAGACTACTGTTGTTGTTGTTTGTCTTTCGTCTTTTCCTGGTAAGGGGTTGCCACAGCTGAACTCCGGTCTGCTAATGGTTGGCAGTAGATTTTTTTTTTACGAAACGCTGAGGTGCCAGCTCGACGCCCAAACTTCAACAAAGGCACGCCCATTTACGCAGGCATGTCTTTCGAACGCTACCGAACCGTGGGGAGGACATGCAGACTCCACACAGAAGGCATTCCCATGCCAAGCTGAGAATCAAACGGGAGAACCTCTTGCTGTGAGGTAACAATGCTACCGCCGTACCACCGCGGCAGACGAATAAATGGAAGACTACAAAACATAAATTCCACTGGATATAGGAATAGATATGTGAAATATGGCTTTGCAAGTAAAAGTGATTGAGAAAGACTAGACTTTTGTTGACCTTGTTAAACTTGTGGGTGAACTGTAAACCATACACCCCTGTTTATGTCATTAATGTTCACAATGACACAGAAGGGAATGAAGACGTTAATTGTAAGCAAAACCGTTTTGCGCCTATTAATATTTGTATAAAAATTCATGATGTATATTGCATGTTCTACTGTAAAGTAATTCTGTACAGTGTAGAGGCAGAGAATTTAAATGTGACATGGAGAAGTCTTATCAGTGACTGCTGTTCATGTTAAATATATTAAAGCACGCAAGTAATTTTTAGTTGTAAGATGGTCAGGCTTCATACTGAAAGAAGATAAAGATTGATCAGAAGCAATTTAAAATAAATATAACACTGTGATCTTGTGCTGTTAAGATGAGAATGGGGAATTAAAATGTATTGGTATATGTAGAATTAAGATAAGACATTTTCCCTAATTTTGCAAGGGTGCACATCTAAAGTAATGTCTTAGATTTAAGCTACAGACAGTGTTTTTTATAAGTAAATAGGCTTGCAAATATGACAAAATAATGAAAGGAATAGTAAATAGGAGGTTTCTTGCATATGCAAAGTTATCAGCACATTTTCTACCATTATCAAATGCTCTTAAGGGGAGATAACAAGTCTGTAGGTGCAGACAGGTGGCCAGGGGAAGTCTGTACAGAATGAGCTGTTTTTTTTTTTTTTTTCCTCACTGACTGCTTTAACTTGGAGAAAAGCTGTATGGATGTACAATCAATAAATCTTGAGAGTCCTGAGCACTGTTGGCTGGCTGACAGAAATGTAACATTTGAAGGTACACTGGCAAGCAGATCAGTGAAAAGTAAAAAGTCTGAAATTGTGAGAAGCAAATAAAAACTAACTACCTCCTCTACACTGTTAATACTTTTATGCATTTAAAACAACAGTGCACAAATTAATTTGTTTATTTAAAGGTAGTTGGTGTGCATATTCGTAGGGTTAATAGTAAATTCTGAAAGCATGCAAGCTGTTTTTTGCATCTGGGAGGGGAACAGAAATAACAAAAGAACAGACAGCAATATGTGTAAACTGTAGCATGCGTTTTAAAGTGGGTAATCTTAATTTACATTACATATTTTGTCTGCATGCAGCCATCAATTTGAAACAATTATTCCTATCTGAATGAGTAAACCACTTGATGAAAATGTAAATACTTTTCAGTGCATTTATTCTAAGTTAAAAGGGGATACGAATTCTGAAAATTAATTTCTTTTTTAAGGGGTTTCATTGAAGCAAAATGTCTTGAAAATGTGGTATAGGTTCAAATGGAGAAGGTAAAAAGCAACTGCTTAAAATATCAGTCTGCCAAAGATTAGTTTGTGGATGTAAGTCAAAAGTTGAAAATACACATTCAAAAAAACAGCCATGCATTGATAGGTGGGAGTAATAGTTTTCCATCATAATGACTACTCTATGTCATCATGGAATGTAAATGGCCTTGCACCTATACAAAAAGCACAAAGTACTGAATTACATTAAAAAATGTAGGATGCAAATAAAGTTGCAGAAGAAACATTTGGATAGAAAATTGCATATTTATTTGCCAAAGAAAGGCTTTCAGGATGAACATTCACAAGAATATTAGGACTAAGAATTGCAGTTTTAAGGGACTATTGGCAAGGGAAGATGATTATGTTGGCAAGTATGTGTGTGTGTGTGTGTATATGTATATATATATATATATATATATATATATATATATATATATATATATATATATATATACACACACACACTCCACCAAAAACACTATTATGGAGCTTAAATATTATGGGGAGAAATAATCAGCTTCAGCAAGGATTACTGTTTATAGTTAAGGACGGGGCCTTGATTTGAAATAGTGAGGCTACATCAGAGGGACCTAGAAAGGGAATGTATAACAAAAAATAGGGTACATTTCTGACAAAATATATGAGAATATCTGGTATGGAAGATGTGAATTCAGTAGTAGGAAATCAGACAGAATGTATACATTATTCCCCAAGGTTCAATAACTGGGCTAGACTGCACAGAATTTATATTT
Source organism: Protopterus annectens (assembly GCF_019279795.1). Lineage (NCBI taxonomy): Eukaryota > Metazoa > Chordata > Ceratodontiformes > Protopteridae > Protopterus > Protopterus annectens. The sequence goes on from NC_056733.1 coordinate 45,947,400, forward strand.
TACAAGAGCATGTGCATTTAACCCAAAGCTTTGACATACATAAAGTAACTATTTCAGATCATGCACTAATAAAAATAAGATAAAGATGCACAGTAATGAAGTAAAAAGGAGACACTTGCATGTTGTTAAAAAGACGGGTGTTTAAGGAATGGGTAATGAAAATTATATGAGAGTTTTAAGGTAAACAGAACTTTTCTCAGAAGGGATAGTTAGTGAGTGGGAAAAATGAAAATGGAGTTGAAATAGAAGTTAAAAATAAAATTGAAAGGGAAATTGGAAAGATGTAATAGGAATTATTTACAGGGGCTGACAAAGGTAAAGTACTGCAGAATAAGGGTAATCTGGCATAACAAGAAAAGGAACATTTGCAGAATAATCAAGTGAAAATATTTGGGTAACATGAAAGAGTTTAGAGCACTTATTGTTAAGCAACTATATTTCTTATCACTCCAGAGCACAAAAACTTTTAGCACAATGACTTAAGCAGCAACAAACAGAAAGGACTGTCATCAAACTTAGGAAGCCTATGAAAAAGATATCCAGAGATCCTACAGAGATACTAGAGAGATTTCAGTAAATTTATGACATTTTGTATAAAGGAGAGGAATGTGGAAACCTAGAAAAGGCACAGTTATTTCTTGATAACTCCAAAGCACAACTTTTAGCACAATGACTAAGGTAACAGAAAGTAGAATGGGTCATTGCTAAACTTAGGGAGCCTATAACAAGAAAATTAACCAGAGATCCTACAGAGGTATTATGGACATTTCTGAAATGTTATGACATTTGTTTAGAAAACACAGAGATGTGGAAATCAAGAAAGAGCGTAAAAAGAAATATTTATGGAAGACTTAATTATGCCAAGGTTATAGGCAGACATGGCTCAACAATTAACAGTTAAGATAGAAGGGGAGGAGATGAGATAAAAATCGTGATGTATAATCAATCTGCAGGAACGTCTCCAGAATAGATGTATTCCTGGGGAAGTTTGAAAGTTATTGGGGAAGAAAGTGATAATGATCTGGAATGTTTTGTTTAACAGTATTTTAAAAGGATGGGAAGCACTACATCTAGGAAGAAAGCTGTGGTGGCAGTAATACCTAAAGATGGTAAAGACTCATTATATCCAGCGTCATACAGACTCATTTCAATTTTAAACCATGACTATTGTCTATACCTGTTAAATGAATGGCAAAGGTGTTGCCAAAAATTGATAGGCATGACTCAATGTGGTTTTGTGTAGAAGAGGAAACCATTTGAAAACATTAATAGAACAGTTACGATCCAGAAGGAAGCAGAATGTTAGAAAATACCACTGTCATTGGTGGGTCTTGATGCAGAGAAAGTATTTGACACAGTAAGCTGGGATTATCACAGTACAGCAATGGAAGTGTTTGCATTTCCTGATATAATAAGGTTAATTAGGATGATATATGAAGGATTGGAGGCAAAGTGGGAGGGTCCTTCACTGATAAATTGTGTCTTAACACAGGAGTCAGACCCCTAGTTATTTGCTTTAAATTTAGAGCCACTGCCAAAGAAAATAAGGAACTTGGAAATTCAAGTATAGAATTGGCATGGTAATCAAGAAAATTTGTCGTTATTTGCTGATGATATTATTTTGTACCTGACAAATCCACAAAAGGACATCTCAGTGTTGTGGTACATTTTAAGGCAGTTTCAAGTCTTTTCAGGATATAACATTAATGAAGAAAAAACAAAGCCTACAGCTGTAAACTATGTGCTCACGCATGAGTTAGTTCAGCAATATAGCCATATTTATGGGGGCACAATAAGATGAAGTATTAAGAAGTATGAATTAGAAAGGCTTCTATTATGGCGGCTAAAGATATGTGGGAAGAGACTAAAAAACTATAACCACTTGTTTATGGATATGGATAGTAAGATACAAGCAATGAAAACATTTTAGTCTCTATAGTTTTGCATACAGGTTGGGCATATGTTTTTATCAACCAGAGGAGAAGTTGTGGACAATAATTAATAAAGAGTTTGAGGAATTTGTCTGAGAGGGGAAGTTGGTAAAAGTTAAGTGTGATAAGTTGATTCTCCTAACAGAACAAGGTGGTTTATGTCTGAACAGATATTTTAGAGCTACACAGTTAAGACTTGCATACATCACACAAACAGAAGGTCACAATTCAAAGTGGAAAGGGATGGATTATGAGGCAGGGTGGAAATTCATGAAATAAGTAGAGTGGGATTTTGGATGCAGATCCTTTAGGAGTCTAATATAAGCCATAAAGAATATTATATTCATAAAGTAGCAAAAAGTATCCTAAGATCTAAGCCAACATGAGAATGGAGAAGGACGATTTTGCTGATAGGGATTACTGTTAAGTAGGATTACAGAGAATAGGTAAGATGACACTGGAATTTACTGGCGAAAACTGGCGAAGGAACCAAGATACTGGGAGCACATAACTAGAGAAAGAAAGGTAAAAGAACAAGATAAGGCCAGGAAGGCATTTGAATTGGAGGCTGGAGACTGCCTTCGCTACCAGCGATTGATATCAGAGTATAAGCAGAGAGAAAGGGATAGGGGAATCCTAAGTGAAAAACCTGCTCTGGTAGATCTTTTAGTTAAATGTAGAATAGAAGCTGCAGTTAAAAAAGGGATAATCAGTAGGGCATATAAAATACTGCACAACAGTTATAAGAATCAATAAGAATCAATCAAAGGAGGTTAGAAAATATTGGAGAGAGAGACTGGAAATGCAATTTATAAGGGAACAATGGGAGGACATGTGTATGGCTCCCAGGTTTGTAACAAAGTAAGTCCAGATGGTTTAGGATATTTGCTGGGAAATGTTTGCATATTTTTATACCCAAAACAGACTTTAAATACTTTTTCGGCAAATATTGCAGGTCTGACAGAGAGGAAAGGAGTACCTTGGAACATATGTTTTGGCAGTGTAATGAGTTGGCAGATTTAAAAAAATTCCCTACAGAGTACTCTGTCAGAAATATTGGGTGAGCAAACGGGTGCAACTAAGGAAAGTATTCCTTTGTGTTGGGACAAAGGATCTGAACTGCCTAGACATAGTAAGGCTTTGTTAGGTTTAATTTTGGTGGCTGCCAAAAAAGTGATGATTAGAAAATGGAAATCAGAGTTTAAACTAACTATATTTGAAGTATTGACGGTTATAACAGAAATAAAAGAACTGGAAGCCAGATCTACAGAGAAGGAAAGGATCGAATTAAGTAGAAATAAATGGAAATTGTGAGAACAGTACATGCAGAATTATGTTCAGGAAAAGGAGTGAGGTTGAAGGGAGGGTAGAAGATGAGCAACTGTTATAACATTTAACTGATGATAGTTGTAAGAAAAAGAATACAAGTGATCTATAATGTATGTAACCGGAAACTTGTTAATATGGTTTGTTTTCTTTGATATTGATGTAGGTTTGCCATTGTGTTAAGTGATAATTTAATAAAAGTGTTAAAAAATCTGGAAGGCTTTGTTTAACAATATTTTAAAAGGAAGCGGGAGCACCAGCATCTTGGGGGGGGGGGGGCTGCAGTGGCTGTATTACCCAACAAGGGTAAATATGTTTCAGACAGTCTCATATAGACCCATTTCAGTTTTAAACCATGACTATAAAGTGTTCATGTCTATACTAGGTGGGAGACAAGGGGAAAGTATTGGAAAATATTAACAGATGAATGATGATCCAGAGGGAAGCAGAATGTAAGAAAATACTACTATTGTTGGTTGGTACTGATGCAGAGAAACCATTCGATGAAGTCAGCTGAGATGTTATGAGTAGGATAATTGCAGCATTTGCATTCCTTGACAAATAGGGTGAATTAGGTAGATATAAGAAATTTAAGCGTCAAGATGAAACAGGATGGAAGTTTGAGAAATAAGGAGAGAGTACGATTTCGGCTACAGATCCTTAATGAGAATAACCACAACCATACAAAATATTATATTCACAAAGTTGCCAAAAGTATTCTAAGATCTAAGCCAACACTGAAATGAAGAAAGGAGATTTTGCCAACAGGGATGACTGCAAGTAGGGGTACATACATTAGGCAAGAGGGGGTGGAATTTACTGGAGAAAACTGGCAAAGGAACCGAGGTACTGGGAGCAAGTAAACAGGAAAAAGTAATACAGTGGAATGAGGCCAAGCATTAGCTTGCACTGCAGCTTATATACTGCCTAATATCACAGTATAGACAATGAGAAGGAGATGGGGTGTGTTAATTGAAAGACCAGCTCTGGTACTGTTTTTCATCAAGTCTAGTTCAGAAGCTGCTGTTAGAAAAGAGATAATTAATAGGACTTATAAAATGCTGCAATAATAGCTATAAGAATCAATTAAAGGAGCTTAGAAAATATTTAGGAAGAGAGACTGGAAAAGCAATTTATAAAGGAACAATAACAGGACACCTGTATGGCGATGAAGTATGTGACAAGGTCCAGGCGATTTAGGATTTTTGCTAGGAAGTACTTGCACAGGCACTTTTACACCCCAAGCAAAGTTCAAAATAATTTTTCCTTAAGTAGATAACACATGTTGGAGGCATGATGGAACAGAAAGAAGTAACTGGGAATATATTTTTTGGAATGTGACGAGTTGGTAGATTTAAGAAATTCCCTACAGAGTAATCCATCAGAAATGTTCTGGGGATCAAATGATCATTACTAAGGAAATGATTCATAGGTTCATAGGTTGGTACTAGGCTATCAGCCCTAGGGCCTATACAAGCCTAGCCATAACAATTCCCTGGCTATTTCTTCCCACACTATTTACTTCCCTGGACCACTGTTTAGCAGGGCGACTGATGTGATCCCCGGGGTGAATTTCCTTTCCCCCATCCAATCGTCAAGGTTCCTTTTGAAGAGGGCCAAAGAGGCACTCTGCTTGACATGTATGGGCAATCTATTCTTTAGAACTGGGACATATAATCTGAATTTCTTAGACATAGTATGGTCTTACTAAATTTACTGGCTGCCAAAAAAGCAGATTACTAGAAAAAGAAATCAAAATAATCGAAACCATGACTGAATTACTGAATACTGTAAAGGATTAAAATAACTACAGATGAGATCTTTAGAAAAGGGAATGAGCAAATTACATAGAAATAAATGGAATTTGTGGGAACAAAAAGTACAGTTTTGTACCTACCATAAATGTAGATGTCCGATAGGTATGCATCTGCAGTCCTAACATATGGGTTGTCCTGCCTTAGGCAGCCCTTCGGTCGGCCGGATACCAAAGTTTGGGTCTGGCCTCGGCTGATGTCGCACTTCACCCGACGTCATAGCTGCTGTGTATTGGGTATAAAGGCATCAGCCGACGCCATTTTCCTCAGTGTTTCTTGCCCCAGATGACAGGTGCCCTCTAGGAAGGCTAAATTTGGATAAATGCAAATAATTCCAAACAGTAGAGAGCAAGCAATTTAAGAACATATATATATATATATATATATATATATATATATATATATATATATACATATATACAAACAAATACACCATAATAGATTCCCCCAGCTAGCTAAAAGAGGGGTAAATACCCTAGGAATACCACAGAGGGGAAGGAGGGTGGGTAATCCTGACTGCAGATGCATACCTATCGGACATCTACATTTATGGTAGGTACAAAACTGTACTATGTCCTTCAAGGATGCATCTGCAGTCCTAACATATGGGTAGAATACCATAGCCAAACTGGGGAGGAGGTACTAAGATAAAGATGGTGTAGTTAAGATCCCTTGCAAAACAGCAGTTGCAAAACCTGCTCGGGATCTGGAGTATAAAGGAAGATTATAAAGCTTGGCAAATGTATGCACGGAGCTCCAAGTAGCAGCTTCTAAAATGTCTTTGGTAGCCACTCCTCGTAGGAAAGCTGTAGTGGTGGCTGTAGCTCTTGTGGAGTGAGGCCTGATATTTTCTGGAGTTGTCTTTCCATGAAAAGAGTAGCAAAATCTAATGCAGTTTCCCATCCATTTTGATATTGTCTGTTTTGAAATTGCTTTTCCTTGCATTCCTGTTGCATATGCTACCAGAAGCTGGTCAGTTTTTCTGTTGGTCTTAGTTCTGTCCAGATAGCATAATTGTCTGTGTACATCCAAGGTATGTAGTAGTCTTTCCCCCCTGTTCTGTGGGTTGGGGAAGAATGTAGGTAAATGAATCGCTTGGTTCAATGATACTCTGGAGACCACTTTTGGCATAAAAGTTGGGTTAGTTCTCAGAGACACTCTATCCTGATGGAAGATAAGGAAGGGCTGTACTGCCATTAATGCCTGTAACTCAGATACCCTTCTTGCTGAAGTGATTGCAAGCAGGAAAGCAGTTTTCCAAGATAAGAACTGTAAGTCTGCTGTTGCTGCTGGTTCAAAAGGGGGAAGTGTTAACTTTTCCAGCACAAAGTTGAGATCCCATGTAGGCAAAGGTGGTTTCCTTGGAGGCTTTACATTTTTGATTCCTCTCAGGAACTGCCTGAGTAGAGGATGAGAGAAGACTGGAGGATCCATGTTGTATTCTGCTGAAATTGCTGATGCATGAATCTTAATGGAGGAGTAGGACAGGCTAGACAAGCTGATACGTTGTGGTCTGGGCCTAAACAAGGAAGGCAGTAAGAGTGGAAATCCTTATGAGGTATTTGTTTCCCACAAGTTAAACAATTATTTACTTTGTCTGACATCGGCTGAGGCAAGAAAGAGTCCCCAACGGGGTACTTAGCTTTTTAGAAGTCTTCGGTAGTAGAAAACTCTGGATCTGACCGACCGGCACTTGCGAACAGCTTCTGCTTCGGGCACCACGCGGCAAGAAAGACTGAGGAAAATGGCGTCGGCTGATGCCTTTATACCCAATACACAGCAGCTATGACGTCGGGTGAAGTGCGACATCAGCCGAGGCCAGACCCAGACTTTGGAATCCGGCCGGCCGACCGAAGGGCTGCCTGAGGCAGGACAACCCATATGTTAGGACTGCAGATGCATCCTTGAAGGACATCATGTATAATTCTCAGTAGGAAGAATAAGGTTTTAGGCAAGGGAAGAAGTGAGCAGTCAATGTAATATTTGTGTGTGCAGTTCTGTACTTGTGTCTATGTCTTACGTGATAATTAGGTAAATGCTGTGGAAGAAAATGAGAAAAGGTGTTTGCCAGCATAAATAATGAAGATGAAGAAAAAGCAAGAGTAAGGCAAATAAAGCATTAATCAGTTTAGCATGATGGCGTTCACTTTACAAATACATGAAAATATTTCTGAAGCATACTTAAATAAAAAAATAATGAATATCTAAAATATGGTGAAAGGTGGAACATACTTGAATTTGCCTATTTCTGTCTGAAATCCTGTAAAAGAAACACTTGCATTATGTCACTGCAGATACTCTCTCTCATATAAGCAGGTCTCAGCTCAATTCAAATAAAAATAAAAATACAAGATATTTGTCAGTGCTTTCATTCTATTTAATTGAAGAAGTTGTTCTTGAATTACATAGAATGAAAGCACTTAAAAATATCTTCTGTTTTTATTTTTATTTGAATTCAGTGTGTTCAACATCCCTGGTTACTGGTGAAGGGCTTTTCTGCTGTTTTAAACAATATATTTCACTCAACAAATGGTATTTATTCTCACCAGAGCCAAATGAGATTAACTCCATCTTCATTATTTCTCATACTCAAACAATTTCAGTCTCTGGATCAATTTTATTTTGCTTTTCCTATGGACCAATCATACAGAAATGTTTCACCTGCTGTTTCAGTGGCTATATTTTAATTCAGAAGGCTGATTTGAATTTAAGATGTTAAACAAGGCTTTAAACAGTCTATCATCAGTTACACATTTTAAATATAGTTAAGAAAGTGTCACCTTTTAAGCTGCAATACGTGATCACATATATTACTAGAAAAGAAAATGAGCCTTAAACGTTTCCATTACTATCAACCAGTATTATGTTTTCGTTTTAACAATTTACATTCACTTCATTTGACAAATTCCTCAACTCCTTCCTTTCTTTAAACGTCACTCCTCCTAAGCACTATTCTGCGTGTATTGTTTCCAAAAATCCCATTTATTTCTACAAAATTTGCTCCTTCACTTTTGTAAAGGTCCCAAAGCCACTTTGTTAATGTTCTTTGCAATATTCAGTTTTTCCATGACAGAATTTTAGTTTCCATTTTCTAGCAATTGCTTTTTTGGCAGCCAACAGTGCTAAAAGTAGTAAGGCCTTTGTATGTCTAGGCAATTTAGATGCTACACCTCAGTTCAAAAGAATAACTTCATTAGTTACTACCATTTATTCCCCAAAAATGTTTCTTAATGTACTCTACATAGAATATTTAAAATCTCCCAACTTGTTACACTCCTAAAATGTGTACCCAGGTTCCTCTCTCTTCACAGTCACATAGCCAACATTTACTGTCTACATAAGAAAAAATCCTATGAAGTTCGCTTGTGGTACAAACTTCCCTATGTAGACATTCCATGCAAACTTTTACACTTTCTGGACTTTGCTGAATAGTTAGGACCGTTACAGAATTTTTTCCATTGTCCCTTTGTAATCTGTATTTCTATTTTCTTTTCCTTGTCTTTTCTAACCTCCCTTACCAGATTATTTTAATTATATGCCATGCTGATGATCAATTTATTACATGTTGTGTTCTAGACTCAACTAAAACTCTACCAGAGGAGGTTTTTCATTTACCATTCACCTACATCTTTCTTTTTGCCAATGCTCCTGTTATCAATACTAGATATGGAAGGCAATGTCAAACATGCAGTCCAAACTCCTATTTGGCCTTTTCCTACTCTGTTACTATTCCACTCTCAAATGATTTGCTTCCAATACAGTGCTTCCTTTCATAATTCCCTCCAAGAAATTTGTCTCCCTCTTGTCTGTTTTCTATACCTGTACTTGCAGATATCCCTACTGATAAAATCTTCCTTCTCCATTCTCTTTCCACATATCATTACCTGCCACAACATAGGTTCATAGGTGTGTACTAGGCTAATGGCCCTGGAGACTTTACAAGCCTAGCCCATAGGATTACCCTGGCATCATGCCACCCGACCTTAGTTCCCAGTGCCGCTGTTGAGTATAGCCACTGGAGTGATCCCCGGGGTGAATATTCTATTTCCCATCCATTCATCAAGATTTCTCTTGAAGAGGGTCAGTGAGGAGCTTTGCTTGACATGTATGGGAATTCTGTTCCACAACATGGGCAGTCTCTGGGTTATGAACCTGTCCCTCCAGCTTGTTCTGTTGATTGTGGTAATGAGGTTGAGGTTCTGGAGCGTGTAGTGTGGAGGGATTGGGATTTCTTTAGATGTAGCATTTCTAACAGAGCTGGGTCAGACATGACTTTGTAAGTCAAGCAGAGATCGCCTCCAAGTAGGCAATATGAGACAGAGAATAGTTGGAGTTTTTTGAGTCTGTCCATATAGGACAAGTGTTTAAGGCCTAAGATTCTCTTTGTGAGGTACTTTTGCGAACTCTCCAGTTGTGCCAGGTGTCTAGTGAGGTACATGCCAAATGGGGAATTGTACTCAATGACTGGCCTAATGAGGGAACAGTAGAGGGAGACAATGACCTCTTTCTTCTCGGATGCAAAACCCTTAGCAATGAGATGTGCCACATAGAAGGACTTTCTGATCACAGTGGCAATGTGGTGGTCAAAAGGGAGGTTGCTGTCAACCTGTGTTCCCAGATGTTTTATGATGCCTTCTGTGTTCAGTGGACTACCATCGATGTGGTAATTCATGGAAATCGGGTTTTTCTCAAAGGGGATGATGACAAATTTTTGGGCATTGAGCTTAAGGCCATGGTTCTGGCACCAGTTGTTGGTCTCAGTGAGGTCTTTCTGTAGGATGTCAACATCACTTGAGGAGTTAATTATGGCTCCCAACTTGCAATCATCTGCAAACGCTGTCAGCCAGAGTCCATTTGTGTTTGCCTGGACTTCAGAGATGTAGATACCAAACAGGAGAAGACCCAGGACCGAACTCTGTGGGACTCCACTCGTGACTGGTCAGCAGTCTGTCTTGGAGTCAGCTACTTTCACACTGTGGGTTCTGTCTGTGAGCCTGTTTGCAACCCACCTAGTGATATAGGGGTCGATGCCTAGCTTAGTGAGTTTTTCTATGATTCCTGAATGGGGAATGGTATCAAAGCCTTGGTCAGATCACGGTAGGCTATATGAATCACCTTGCCTTCATCCACAGCTCTGGAGACTGACTCAAAGAAGTTGACCAGGTTGAGCAGGCATTATTTACCCTTCACAAAACCAAACTGTATGGGATCCAGAGTTTGGAAATTCCCTATATCCTTGTTTATTAGGTCCATGATGATGCATTCCATAGCTTTGCATATCAGACTTGTCAGGCTAATGGGGTGATAGTTCACAGGGTCTGTAGTCACTCCTCCTTTGTGGAGAGGGATGACTGTAGCAGTGCGCCATTCGGTAGGGACAAAGCCTGAGGTGAGGCTGTGATTGAACAGGGCACACAGGTGAGGTGCCAATTCACTCTGTAGTTCATGCAGAACACAGCCAGGGATATTGTCAGGTCCTATAGAAGCTGTATTCTTGGCCTTGGACAGTGCTGTTTTAGCCTGAGCAGCATGCTGGGTGCCTGGCAATCTACTGGTATTGTGATTGGTCCTTTGGGGGGGAGGGGTAAAGTTGGCACTGAATCTGTTGGCCAGTATATTGGCAATATCTGTGTTTCGGTAAAGGAGGTGCCATTGTGCAACAGCTCCGCGCAAATTTGGGTATTGCCATAAAGATTCTTTACATACCAATAGAAGGCTTTGTAGTTATATTTACTATCTGCTGGAATTCTGTTTTCATAGCTAGCTTTAGAGGATTAGATGAGGGATCTCAGCTTTTTGTTGAGGCAGATAAGGGAGTTTTTCTAGTCTTGGGACTTCACCTTATTTCACATCAGTTTCCTCCTCCTGTTGTAGAGTTTGTTTATGGCAGGGGACCACCAGATTGGCTTCCTTTTTTTGGAGGAGAGTGTTTTGGTTCTATTGGGTATGGTGAGATTCGTGCATTTGTGTACCTGTTCTTACAGGGCATTAGTGTATGATTCGGTGGTTATGCAGCTGTTCTCCAATTGCATGGGTACCATGAAGTTAGTCACCTTGCAATCGCCAATTTGCAACCCACCTAAATTCTGTTCAGATCATTCTATTAATGTTATCAAATGTTTGTCTCCCCTGCCCAAAGCTACAGTGCTCCACATCTATCAATTTTGGCAACATCATTGTCATTTTCTTACCTAATACAAACACACATGAGTTTATAATCATGGGCTTACACTGAAATAGGTCTACATAAAGCTGGATCTGAAAGGTCTTTCCCTGTAAATATTGCAGAACAAATCCTTCCAAATCTTTGTCTTTTCCAAATTTCCACTGGACTATCTCCAGTGCATGAGAATTCCTGTTGCTTAATTATCCATCAATGGAGTCTAAAGTTAGGTTTAATCATACTGGAAATACATGATAAATGTTCCTCTTTGCACAAATGACATCTGCCCTTGTTCTCTCTCTACATTTCCCTCAAAAATACAAAAAATAAGCATGACCTCAGTTAATTTATGTTTAGCCTTAAGAAATAGTACAATGGATACCGTTAAATGAATAAGCTTAAACGTGTCCTGCTATATTTACATAATAAGACTTCTAGGAATGTGACTACTTGCAGAATTGTTCACTTCTCGCAGTATCACATTTTGCTATGAAAGAATAGTTGTGCAAAATCTTACCATAACCATGAATGTCCTTCTCTTCTATGTCGCCGTATTCTTTACATATGGGGTATATTCTGCCCAAAAGACCCGACATCCATCCTGTATACAAAAACTCATAGCCACTGCCTGTACATGGGATGTCGCACGTAGACACAGACAACATCAGACACAAAATGGATGTCATGTCCGCACGTACCATCTCCAGAATAAGAAAGCCCCATGAAGAAAACCCCTGGGGAGCTAGGTCGATCATCCTAGGAAAGAGCAAACTGTAGAAGGCGGGAGGGATAGAATACTGCAACATATGAAAGAAGGACGATGGTTATGGTAAGATTGTACACAACTATTCTATGTCCTTCTATTAACTGTTGCATTATTCTTTACATATGGGAGAGTGCCAGAGCAGAAAAGGGAACCCAGGGAGGAGGACAGAGAAGGGGAAACTAAGAAGAAGCATTTTCCAAGAATCCATGCAGAACTGCCCTGGAAAATCCCGCTCTGGATCTGGAAACAGTGTCCAATTTGTAATGTTTCATGAAGCTGTGAACAGATGACCAAGTAGCTGCTTCCAAGATGTACTGGGCATCTAGGCCTTTGAAGAAGGCCCCTGGGGATACAACTGACCTAGTAGAATGTGCCTGTCAGATGCTAAGGACTTTCCATGGAATTCATAGCAAAACACAATAGCTTTAGCTGGACACAGGCAAGCCCAAAGCCCTGGGATAAAAAGACACAAAAAGTTGGTTAGACTTCCTGATAGACACCGTTTTCTCATGGTAAAACCTGAGTTGTCCATGCACGTCTAAGGTGTGCAAAATCCTCTGACTAGAGGACTGAAGTGAAGGGAAGAAGATAGGCAAATTGGATGGATTGATTCAGTGACAATTCGTTCACCACTTTTGGCATGAAGGAAGGGTTAGTTCTCAAGGATACCCTGTCCTTGTGTAAGGCCAGAAAAGGAGGCAAAGCCATTAATGCCTGAATTTCATAAATCCTTCTGGCAGAGGTTAAGGCTACCAGAAGCATTGTTTTCCATGTGCAAAACTTTAGGAAAGCAGGAGCTGCTGGCTCAAAAGGGGCCTGGGTAAGTTTTTCTAGTACATAACTGAGATCTCAGGGAGGAGGAATTGGTTTCCTGGGGGGTCTTCAGTGTAGGGCACCCTTTAGGAAAAGCTTAACTTCTAGCCTGGAAGCTAGGAGAGGGGTCAAAGCCAAGCAGGCAGACAAGGCAGAACAATGGACTTTAACTGAGGAGTAAGAAAGGCCACTGTTGAGCAACTCACACAGGTAGGAAAGCACTAGTGGAATGTCTGCACCAAAGGGATCAACTTTTCTTTTATGGCACCAAATAGAAAATCCTCTCTACTTGGAAATATAAGATTTTCTAGTAGTGGGTTTCCTGGCCTTTTACAAAACCCTTCACATGTCCTTAGAGAATAGGTGCCCAAAAGGGGACATCATTTTTTTTTTTATTACTTCCACTTACATCTTCAGCCCATGTGTTGCCCTCTGGATGCACTGTCTTTTAACACTACTACTCCTTGATGCATTTCTTATTGAGAAGTCATATGTTCAGCCAGCCCTTAAATCATTACAATCACTTTCTGCAGTTTTGTCAGCTTTTTTTTTCTCATTTGATGTACATATTTCTCCAGTGTCCTGCTTATTTTAAACATCCCTGAGTACATTTAATTTTCCCTGTGAATTACTGGAAGCCATCTGCTGTACTAAAGCTGCAACCTGAACTGTATTTTGCCAATGAGATGTGAGGTTCTTCCCACACAGAACTTTCTTATTTACTGGCTAAATTTCCCATTGCTTTTTCCAATCATCATCTTTGCTGATGTCTAGGCAGTGCTATTACTAGTCAATAAAAGCTCGACACCAAAACAGCGAAAGCTGTAAATATCGAACAGCCACTTCAGCAAATTCTTTCATAGGGAAAGAATTTGCTTGACTGAAAGAAAAAAAAAATTCAAACTCTAATCAAGTTGCCCCCAGACCCCCTAATGTGTGAGGCCGTGCCCCCCACCCCCCCTAACTAAATAAATATACCAACTCCGAGAGCACGCTACAGTGGAGAAAAGAGCAGATTCCCAACAAATGGCCAAGCAAATTCTTTCCCTACAAAAGAAATAGTGGAAGTGGGCATGCGATGTTTACAGCTTCGCTGTTTAGGTGTCAACCTTTAGGTATTTGATTACCTAAAGTTTTGATCACCTAACATACACCCTACTCTCCATTAATGACTAATACTTTACCTGGAAAAACTGTTAATGCTAGTTAGCAGTCTATTAAGAAATGTGTGTCAAAGAACATAACTGCAGTGTGACAACACTGGGGGGATACTGCCTTCTGTCACTGTGCTAGCACCAAATGTACGTAATGTACCATTACAGTAAAATGCATGAACAAATACCCTCTAATACAAACAAGAAAGGCAGACTCTCTCAGGTAAAGTTTTACATTCTGTAGCATCGATACCCAATTTTGTCTCATGATGTAATTTCATCAAGATTCTCCTAAGCTTTCTCTATGGATGTTAAGGGGGCAAGACAGTGTATTGCCAGAAGTTCATAATCCCAACAAAGGAAAAAATACAGGACTAGAAAGTACAAGAGTAAGTAAGAAATGGCACTGGATGGAAGAGTTAAATAAATCCCCTACTGAGTCTTGTCAAAATACATCTGCTAAAACACTGAAGGAAGACATTACAGGAACTGGCAGGGAGTGTGAGATTTACCAAAAGTCTTTAGCACTAAAAGCAGCGAAGTATGAGTTTGATAAAAAGTGATCCACAGCTTAGTCCAGCACAACCATGTTTGCAAAGTGTAGTCACCAATGCTATTTCGCTTGCTAAAAGCCTCCTATTACGGTAATTTGGTAACGGCATAATCTTTAGTTACCGGAGTGTGCTATGCTGTAAAACATTATTTCTGTAACTTTCCATCCACGCTCTGCCTTATAACATATGTGTCTGTGTATTTCTCAGATGTATGCTACGCACACAGGCTAGCAACACAGCCTTTCTTGGCCTTTACCTTACTCTCAGACTAGAAAATATAATACTTCTAACACCCCACCATCAGCATGTGTTTGGGCTACCTCATTCGCCCTAGGTATTAACAAGTAGCATCTCCCACTTAAGCATTTTACAATATAACAACACACCTTTGCTCATCATTGATGTAAATACACATTTAGCGAACTCTCTGTTATAAAGTACAGCCGCACATGTTCTGTGCATGTCCGTTGCTTATTGACTATTTATTTTTCTACTTTCCTCCACAATTTAGACATATGTCATATCAGTTTTCGGTAACAAATGTTTCCGCTTCGAATATGCTAAGCTGTCCTCCTGATTCCTTACTCCCATTGCTGTTTTAATTCTTGTTATTCGTGTTTCCTGTGTACCCAACCAGTACCTTTATTACTTTTAAAGGGCTCTGCTGCCCTATCCTTTGTATTTTTCCACTTCCCCATGCTTGGTCTCCATCCTGAAAAGTTAGCTATCATTTCCTTCTTTAACAGTATCTGATAAATGCATTTGGTTCCGATATTGAATGCCCTACCTGTCCTATTGATGTCTTCTTCTTTCCTCTCAGCTATCCTATTGACCCAACACTAAATTTTGTCTCCATCTGTTTTATGTTACAGCTTGCCTGTCTCTTTTACCTCAGGTGCCTCCCCCAACCTTGTTAGAACCACCAGGCAATCCAAACTACCCCAGGGAAGAACTCCCGTGACAGACAAATAGTTGTGCTTCATCAGCTAGTTCTTTCTGAACAATTAGCGTGCATGTGTGCCATTTTCTGTGAAGTTTTAATATTTTTAAAGGTCCTTTGATAGTTGCTTTTATATTAGTTACTTGTTCCTACAATACCTGCGGCAAACACACCAGCAGTCTCCTACAGCCATACTCCTTAACCTGCTCTCCCCTTAGTGAATGTGCATATTGTACACTATATAGCAGCACCACTAGGTGGCAGTATAAACATACATTTTCTATCATTCCCCTTCAATGATTTAATAGAGGCTTAGTATTGTTCCTAATATACTTTCATTTATTTGTTAGTTCCCACACAGAGTTCCTGACTGCGGCCACATTTTAAAGTTTAAAATACACTTACCTCTGGATTCTCCAGTAGCCTCAGGTGCAGGAAAACGACTGTGTCACTGACTGGTTTCTGAATTTTCCTCATTTCTCCTTCTCGACTCTGCCCATTCCGTTTGCCCTCTGGGCTCACTCTGCTTACCTATCCTGCCCCCATATCCCACCCGCCCCCACTACATTTACACTTATAGCTACATAACCACTCCCAAAGCACAATTAACCTATCACAAGCAAACCTCACTCTCAGTCGCATGCCCTTCCTCCCACTACCTTCCCTACTCTAGTAACCTCCCCACTACACCATCTTCACCCCACATCTCACTATAAATCATATTTACTAGTACTAACTCCTCCCAATTATCCAACACATCCCCATACTTTTCACATAACCTCTACACCAATAATGCTAACCAAACCCACACTAACGTTAATCTTGATACGTCTCCCTCTCTTCCTCTCCTGCCTTCTCCATCTTACCTGTCTCCCTCATATTTCTCACTCAACCTCTCCTTTCTTCAAATTTGAATTAATCCTCACTCCTTATATTTTTCCACACCTTTACAATTACAATGACTCTCACTTGTTTATCAGAAAACTTATCCCAAACATCTCTAAAACAGTCCCCATCCCTCACACCCCAGACCATAATTGCTTCCCTACCCTGAACCCGAACTCCAAAGACTCTAAATACCACTCTTCACTCCACCGACTGATCTCAAACCTCCTGTCTGGTGATATTCATCCCAACCCTGGTCCCTTAACCAGCCAGAAAAATAACTTACCCTCTCCATCCTCCACTTCTCCAAACAAATCTCTCCTATTTGCTACAATAAATCCCCAAAGTTTATGCAACAAGTTAGATATTTCATGCCTGGCTATCCCACAACCAACCAGACATTCTTTACATCTCAGAAACATGGCTAAAACGTCACATAAAGGACCGTGAAATTACTCCACCCAACTACAGAATTATAAGAAATTACAGAACCAAAAAGAAAGGTGGTGGGGTAGCCCTACTTTACTCCTCCTCCCCGACAGTAACTCCCCATACAAAGCCCATACCACAATTTGCTACAGCTGAACTAACCCTTGCCCTCCTAAAGATAAACAACAAAATAATAGGCATAGCTGCCTTTTACATCCCCCCAAGTAACAATATCCACATTCTTGAGAATATTCTCTCTTGGATCTCAGCTAACATACAAAATGAGACTATACTCCTTGGTGATGTTAATATTAAATGGTCTTCTATAAAGTCTCCCACAACCTCTCAGAAGATAAACCTATATAATTTCACCCAACTAATCAATTCTCCAACTAGACCTGCTGAAGACAGTACCTCTGGTTGCATTTTAGACTGGATTCTAGTTCCCCACCCCCATAGTATCTCTGATAGTGGTACCTTACCTGATTCATTTAGTGACCATCTCCCTGCCTTTGCACATCATACACCTCTTTCCCTTCATTTACAAAACAATTTTATCACAGTCTATTCCCTGAAAAACTTCAATGTTCAAACCTTCTCCAACTCCTTAAAACAGAACCCTTTAAAAACCCTTCCTCTGGACAATGCTGTTAACTACTTCAATACTGCATTTATTAACCTACTCAACAGCTTTGCTCCCATTAGATCTAAAAGGGTCAAATCCAGAACTACCCCGTAGCTAACCAAAGAGACTATCTCCCTCAAGCATCTCGGTGACAAATCATGGAAACTGTACCAAAAATATAAAACACCCAACTCCTTGACCGAGTACAGACAACTCAGTAATATAGTAAAAAAAAAAAAAACCTGCCACAGACCGAAAATCCTTCTACTCACTATTACAGAATAATCATAAATCAAACCCCAAAAAGTTCTGGAATAGCATCTCTACCCTACTCCATCCTGGTAAAAAAAAGACAACCCCTGCCCAGATCCTAATACTTCTGATCTCTCCTTAGCTACACAATTTAACTCCTTCTTTACAGACTCAGTTGCTAAGCTTATCACATCTTTCCCTAATAATATGTCAGGCAAGGCCCCATCTTCCTCCACAATCTCAACTCTCTCAAACTCTATTCAGCAACCCCTTCTCTATCAAACCTATTCCTACTACTACCATAACAAAAATTCTACAAAAATTAAAACCATGCTCAAATGCACCAGATGAGCTTCCATTTAACTTCCTCAAACTAGCTGCTGATGGCATAGCTTTTCCCATCTCCAACCTAATAAACAGTTCCATCCAAAAATCTTACGCACCCCTCCTCTGGGAAAAAGCCTTCATTATTCCCCTCCACAAAGGAGGCAACAATACTGAAATCTCTAATTTCTGTCCAATAGCCATCCTATCTCCCATTTCTAAAATTCTCAAAAAATGTATCCACCTACAAGCTCCTACCCTATCTATTAGGCAATCAACTGCTGACCCCTACACATCATGGCTTTAGACCTGGACACAGCATGACCACAGCCCTCCTTCTCCTTTCTTATGCCATCAACCACATTCGTGACTCCAGTAACATTGTATCAAACCTTCTTCTAGATTTATCCAAAGCCTTCAATACTGTTTCACATAACCTTCTCCTGACCAAGCTCTCTCATCTCAATCTTTCCTCCTAGTCCATTAACTGTTTTTCCAGTTACCTTGCTAATATACAGCAAGTCGTCAAATAGCAAAACTGCATCTCTTCCTTCCTTCCTTCCTTCATACTGTCACAGGTGTCCCACAACGTTCTATACTAGGCCCTTTATTGTTCAATACCTTCATCAATGACTTTCATCATTGTATTCCAAATGCTAAACTGGTCCAATATGCCAAGGATTCTACCATTATCTGTTCTGCCAAATTCCTCCCTAAACTCATGAAACTAATTCAAGAAACGTTGTCCTGCACTGAGCCTTGGATGCTTAACAATCACTTTGCTCTCAACCCTTCAAAATCTAAGATCATGATATTTACCCCTTCCAAATCCACCAAAATAGATATGAACTCTTTCTCTATAAGTAGCCAAAACTCGACCCCAACTGAAATAGTTCCCCACACAAAACTTCTAGGAGTGATGAGCAATTATTTGACATCTGTCTACAAACTATTAGGAAAATGCATCAAAAATTGGGTATGTTATAGCACCACAATCGTTATCTTACCCCCTCAACCACACATACCCTCTCTACTACCTATCTCCTCCCCTCCCTTCTGTATGGTGTCCCTCTCCTTACCAATCTTCAATCCTCCCTAAAGTCTAAACTTGCTTCCTGTTACAACAAAATCTCTAAGTTTGCTACCGGATCCAAATCCTCCTACCACCATTGCAAGGCTCTCCACTCCTTGAATTGGTTGGAACTCCATAACTATCTTTCCTACATTCAACTCTCTACTGCCCACAAACTCCTCTTCAAACCCTCAAATTGTCCCGCACTCTCCTCCACTCTCAAAATGCATCAGCCCAGCAGACTACTGAGGTCCAACAATCAGATCCTCCTGAAAGTGTACAAGCCTATACATACTCCAGGGACACTTCTATTATCTTTCTCCCGAGCACGACTATGGAATTCCCTTCCTTCTCACATTCAAAACCCCTACAACCATTCCACTTTAAGAACCTGCTCCACTAACACCTCTCTTCTCGCAGGGAATGTCCCTGTTCTCATCCTACCTGACTCTCTCCACTGCATCCCTACTCTCCTCTATCCTACTTGTCATCCAACACTTATCGCTACTATTTCTATCCACCTTTTTCTCTCTTTTTTTTTTACTTCCCCTATTTCATCTTCACTTAGAAACTTAAAAGGCCTTCCCTCCTTAAGGCCTTGTTCTTAATTATTGTCTAATTTCTGCCTTATTAAACTATACTCCTCATACACTTTTTATTATGTAAATATAATGTTTTCCTAAGAAAATTTTGCTTAGTATGTATTAATAACTTACTTGTATGCTATTATTCTGTGGAGCTTTTCTCCCCAGGCCTCCACTGAAAATGGACATATATCCAGTCGGAATCTCCCGGTCAACAAATGTAAAATAAAATAAAATAAATAAATAAATATACTGTTGTCATTTTTCATGTCCTAACAATACTCTGTTGTGACACTTCTCTCTAAAGTTTCTCTTATCCACTTTGTGGTTGCCTTGTTGCTTTCATTCTCAATGTATAAATTTCAGTACTTTTCCATTATCGGGCACGACTTTGAATGTTCAACGCAGTAGTGGATATTACCAACAGCTGATGTAATATTTTCTATTTTTTGTATTAAAACACTAAATCGCCTCTTATTTTATAATAAAATAAGTTAGTAGAGTAATCAGTGCTGCTTATGTTTTTGTGCTCGTAACTTTGGCTTCCTCCTAACAGTATTATTCATTTGGTCACATGTCATCACTGCTTATATAATTCTTGTGTTGTGCTTGTAATCTTGCCTTTCTTGTTAGGGTACTACTGATTTTGGCTTGCAAGTCAGTGATGCTTTTTTTGCTGTTGTATTGGGCTCTTAATTTTGCCTTTGTTGTCGAACTGTTACCGATTCCCTCCCAAGTCAGTGTCGCTTCTACATTCAGTTGTCCAAACATGCAGTGTTACTTCATAAAAATGGTTAATGGGGCAGGAGGCAAAAATAAGCCTTCTGAGAAGGAAGTGGAAGGAACAATTCCATTCAAAAAGTATCTATCACAAAATCTGCCTGATCTAGGGAAAAAATTAGTCATCTTAATATTTAACTGGGTAATTTCTTTCAGTGAAACAAATCCTAACAAACAGATTCAAAGTGGAAGTTTGTGCTTAGTGGTCTGTGGACATCTAGCTTAATGTACAAAGGTGTGCGGTGCTGAGTACTCCGTGAGACACTTACTTGTGTGATCTACAGCAGTAATCTGCCTGTGGGTTACACAAATTAGCACTTCTGAGGAAGACTTGAAAGCAAAAGTGATGACCAAACTGTGCAAATCAGTCCCTGTTCTGCTGTAGATGGCAGGAAAGAGCCAGAACTGCCTTAACTTCTATATTTTGGAGTTGGGTGTCCTCTGCAGCTAATATTACAGTGGGGCTTGCCTTGTGAATGGTCACTTGCTTGAAAGTTTCATCTTGTTCTGTTTACCATATTACTAGGTCTTGAAAGACAAGTAGATGCAAGACTTTCTGTATCAGAGACATTGAGCTGTTTTCAAACAATCATGTGGTACAGGGCACAGAAAGCAATGCGGTACTATAAGCAGCACTGACTTCACATCAAATGCACATTTCACCTGCTGCCCCATTATTGGAAAAGTACCTAAATTTCAAACTGACGACTTTTTATTTGAAATCTATGTATAACTGATAAACTGTTGATTCTTATTGGATAATGTATTTGGAGCTTTTCTCCCAGTCCTCAATTGAAAATGGGCTCATTTTTGGCCCAATGGACTTTCCCGGTAAACAAACTGCAAATAAATAAATAAAAGTATACACTAAGGGAAATAGGAACAGAAACCAAAGAGAGGGAACAGTCAACAGTCAGCGCCAAAATCTTTACAAGAACTTGTAAAGAAATTAACAGACAGACCCATTTTGGGTCATCATTTAGGAATGCACAAAGGACAGATTTTTAGCCATATTGTACTGGTGTGGTATTAGGTTCATAGGTAGGTACTAGGCTATTGGCCCTAGGGCCTATATAAGCCTAGCCAAAAATGTACCCTGACTTTCGTCCCCAAGAAAATTATTTTCCTGTGCCCCTGTCGACCAGAGCCACAGAAGTGATCCCTGGGGTGAATTTCCTATTTCCCATCCAGTCATCAAGATTTTTCCTGAAGAGTGCTAATGAGGAGCTCTGTTTGACATATATAGGTAGTCTGTTCCAGAGTATGGGAAGTCTCTGGGACAGGAATCTATCCCTCCAGCATGTTCTGTTTATTGTGGTGACAAGGTTTAGGTCCCTAGAGTGTGTAGCTTGGGTGGATTGCGATTTCTTTAAGTAGCGCATGTCCAACAGCTCTGGGTTTGACATAGCTTTGTATGTTAGGCAGAGATCACCTCTAAGAAGGCGATATGCGACGGAGTAAAGCTGGAGTTTTTTTAGATGGTCTGCGTACGGCATCTGTTTGAGGCCAGCAATCCTCTTTGTGAAGTATTTCTGTGGCCTTTCCAGTTGTTGTAGATGTCTTGTGAGGTACATACCAAAAAGGGAGTTGTACTCTATAAAGGGTCTAATGAGTGATGAGTAGAGGGGAACAAAGACATCTTTTTTTTCTGGATGAGAAACCTTTTGTGATGAGGTGATCCATGTAGAAGGATTTCCTGACCACTGTGGCGATGTGATTATCAAATAAGAGACTACTGTCCACCTGTGTCCCAATGTCTCATCACATTTCCGACGTTAAGTAGACTACCAACTATGTGGTAGTTCATGGGTACAGAGTTTTTACCAAAGGGAATGACAATACACTTTTTGGCATTGAGCTTCAAGCCATGGCTTTGACACCAGGTATCTGTCTCAGTGAGGCCCTTTTGTAGTATGTCCACATCATTAGGAGTTTCGATTATGGCTCCTAGTTTGCAGTCATCTGCAAACTTTGTTAGCCAAAGACCTTCTGTGTTAGCCTGTACTTCAGAGAAGTAGATACCAAACAGGAGAGGACCCAGGACTGAACCCTGTGGTACTCCACTTGTCACTGGTATGAAGGACAAGGAGGACTTTTGTATAGCCTGTCAGAAGTGCCAAATGAGAGCATCCAAACTTGGTTTCAAAAACCCTCTGATACCTTTCAGCACTATAGAGATCTCTTTTTAACCAAAACATTGGGCACCCTGGGTACAATCATCCCTGGCTCTGTGGCACAGATGGATGGGGCCCTGACTGTGACCCAGGTATCTTGAGTTCAATTAATGTTTTGGGAGATGGAAAAGACAGGCACAGAGACCTGAGAAGGAGTGGTGATCATCGGCTTACCTACTCCAGGAGGAAAGGAGGTTAGGTTTTCTGCTTCAGATGTAGCACTTCCCCAGTGATGGAGGTGGTAGTGTAACTTTACAGCAGCCATACTGGGAGAAGGAGGAGGAGCTAACTAATGCTGTATGCCGTTATGTGTGTGATGTCAAATAACTACAGCATAACAGAAATCCCCAGCATACTAGGATAAGATCATCCGACACTGCTTGACTGCTCCTTTCCAAGTTCCCCTTCAACTTTCCAACCTGATAATGGCCTTGAGGGATCCCTGCCTCCAGGGGAAGGAAGAGGAGGCTGTGCTAGGGATAATACTGAACAGCTGATGGCCAGCTGGAAATGTATGTTAAGTATGGGGGGGCAGAACACTGTCCATCAGTATACCCTGATGGCTGATTAGTGCAAACTACATAGCAAAAGAACTAGTAATGTTCTTCTCTAGGGTAGGAATTTACCCTATAAATTCCTAGTGATCAAGGCACCCCATTCACAAAGATGCACAAATGTCAGTGCTTTAAGGTGAAACAATTAAGGATATGTGTATACCCTCTTCAAATATATGAGCTTTTTATGGAAGTCTGAAGACATAAATGGCAAAGACTGGGACCAACAGCTGAAATATCTTATTTTTGCTGTAAAATAAGCATCTCAAGCCTCAAATGATGTTGCACCATTTGAAATGCTGAAAGGTAGAAGTTCTTGAGGTTTGTTACATACAGCAATAGAACCACGATTTGGACTTTCCAAGTGTAATAAAATATTTTGCAAACCTGCAGGACAGGTTAAGAACTGTGATGCCTGTTGTAAAACAGCAAAAGGAGAGGTCACAGCAAGCACACCAAACAGCACATAAATGCCATCTAAGAGAGTTCAAAGCAGAAGACAAGGGACTTGTATTAGCACCCACAACAGAAACATCTTTGCAAAGTGGCAAGGTTCTTTTGAAGTAATACAGAAAGTAAGTGAAGCCAATTATATCATGATACAACTGAGGCAAGGAAATTCAGAAGAGTCAAGTAATATAATAAACAGTTCTGACACCATGAAAAGAAACTTCTACTAAAGTTTCTCTAGGATGTATGTCTTTGGTGTATGGTTTCCTTAGCATGTCCTGAACTTAAAAAAAGGGTGAGATTAAAAGTGTCTCAGAAACAGAAAGTAAAAAGATGTATACTAGGGACATATTCTCAGTTTCCTTGTAAAATAAGTTTAATTCAGTATAACACAAAGTGTGCCTGGAGAGAAAGTTTACTTAAAATCCTTTCAAATAACAGACTTCCAATGACAAGCAGTTATGACCAAAGTATTAAAGATGCTTCAAACTGGATTACTACAGAATTCCAAAGTGAGTGAAATAGCCCAACTGCACTGATACCCAAACTTTATTAGTGCATATGATTTTGTCATAGCTTTTGGTAGTAAACAGTATATCTAAATTTGATTCAAATCCTATGGCTCTAGTGGATAAAATGACTGTGAAACCAGACAGAGTTAAGTTTCAGTATATTTTAGGCTTAACCAAAGGATACTGATAAATACTTCTACCTCAAAACACTAAAGAAAGAAACATCATTTTCCACACACAATAGGTTCTTCCATTACAAAATGATGAATGCTGTATATGGCCTCCAAGGAGCATCTTCAACATTCCACAGGCTGATGGACAAAATGCTTAGATCCCCCATACCAGACATGCAGCCGTCAATTTGGAGAATTCTTATTATTTGCAGAGAAGTAGAGCCATATACACAAAATCCTTGCTGTTAACATGCACTGCATCAAACTGGGTTAATGACTAATTCAGTTATGTGCACATTAGGATTTACAAAGGACCATTATTTGGGCTATGTGACAGGCCTAGGGCTTGTGAATACACAGGCTGAAAAAGTAGAAGCAGTGCAAAACTGTCTTGCACCAACATTAAAAAGCAAGTGAAAGCTTTTTGAGACTGGTTATCTGTTATTATTACATTTTGCCTGAAGCACTGCTAGCACCCTGTCAGCTGAAGGCAAAATGGGCAAATGCAACACAAACACGCCTTTAGTCAGCCAAAGAATATTCTATGCTCACAGTCCATACTCATAGGTCCTGCCTTTTCAAAGCAAGTCTTTATTTTTAGAACACCTTTATTTATCACTTGTGACATGGGCAAACTTACATATATAAAAACAAACAAACCGTATTAACATGTTCACAGTTACAAACATACATCACATATATTCTTCTGTATAATATAATCAAGCCAACATTAAATATATCAGCCAGTTTCTGCCTTCTCTTATCTCTCATTGACTCTTCCAAAATACTTTTTCTGCATGCATTGTCACTACAATTTTCTTTTTTCCCATATAATTTAATACTCTTATCTAAAGATTCCACTTCACGTTTTTTTTATCTCTGTTCTAGTATTCATTACTTCAAATATGGTTGGTTTAGACTTTCATTTCCATTTTCTAGGAATTGCATTTTTGGCAACCACCAGAATTAGACTTAACAAGGGCTTACTATATCTAGGCAATTCACATCCTGTATCCCAGCTCAAAGAAACCATTCCCTTAGTTACACCCGTTTAAACCCCCACTATTTCTGAAAGAGTACTCTGTAGGGAATTTTTAAATTCTGCCAACATATTACACACTCAAAGCATATGTTCACAGTTACCTCTTTGAACCCCTTCATACCTCCCACATTTACCATTCTTTGAGGTATGCTTAAGGTATAAAATACCCATGCAAAGACTTTGAAGCAAAACTCCTACATCTTCCAGACGTTGTATATTTGGGAGCCATGCATATGCCCTCCCATTGTTTCTTTGTGAAATGCATATCAAATCATTCTTCCAAGTCTTTTCTAACCACCTCTGACTGATTGCTATAGTTATTTTGTAATATTTTATATGCCCAACTATTTATCTCTTTTTAACAGCAGTTTCTATTCTAGATTCAACTAAAAACTCTAGCAACACAGGACTTTCACTTCAGGTTCCCCTACATCTTTCTCTTTGCCTATAATCTGATATCAATCCCTGATAGGGAAGGTATTCTCTAACATGCAGTCAAAATGTATTCTTGGCTTCATCCCATTCCATTAAGTTTCAAGCTTTATTTGATCCCAATACCTTGCTCCTTTGTCAGCTTCCACCAACAAATGCCAGCCCTCTCTTGCTTATTCTCTGTAACCCTAATTGCAGCCATCCTTGTAAGCAGAATCACATTTCTCCATTCCCACGCTGGTTTAGTTCTTAGAACACTTTCTGCTACTTTATGAATATTATATTCTGTATGATTGTTATTCTCCTTAAGGATCTGTATCCAAAATCCCATTCTTTCCTTATTTCTTAAATTACCCCCATGCTTCATTAACGCTATACACTTTGAACTGTATGCAGCTTTCTGCTTGTGCTATGTGTAGCAGCCTTAACTGTGTAGCTCTAACATATCCCTTCAAATCCTGTAATACTAAACCACCTTGTTCACACATCCTTCTACTTACCCTTATTGTTGTATCAGGGATTGCAAATGCTTCCACTACCCTGCTCAAAATCCCAAACTTACAACTCATCATTGTTATATTACATTTTTTTATTTATTAAACAAAAATATCTCTATTATCAGTTTTGACACAGACAAGTATGCATTTATATAAATGAAAAACCATAATGACATCCTTTTAGATGCAAACATTATACATCATTTATAATATATCCAATCACTGTCAGTCAAACATTACATAGCTCATTCAAATCCTTCCTTCTTTTAAACCTCATTCCTCGTCTATGTGTATCATTCCCCAAATTTCCATTTTTTTCTATGTAATTTGTTCCATTTCCAGTTGTTTTACCTGTTACTATATTCACTACTTCTAGTACAGTTGATTTAAACTTTTTTTCAAAAAAGAAATATTTGTATTAAATTATCACTTATGACACAGGCAATCATACATTTATCTAAATGAAAGCAAACCATATTTTCATAAACTTAGTGGCAAGCATTATACCTCACAAACCATACTGATATAATTTTAGTTGCAATCATCATACATCACTTATAATCTATCCAATCATTATCAGTCAAAAATTACATAGCTCATTGATATCATGCCTGCTTTTAAACCTCATTCCCCCGTATGTATTGTTCCCACAGTTCCCATTTTTCTATGTGATTTGTTCCTACCCTTTTCTAAACATCCCAATAGTTGGTTTAGACGTTGATTTACATTTCCTAGTACTTGCCTTTTGGCAGCTACCATAACTAGACTCAGCAAGGCCTTACTATGTCTAAGCAATTCCGATTCTGTATCATGGCTCAAAAAAAAAAAAAAATTTCTTAGTCATACCAATCTGCTTACCCAGTACTTCTGATAGAGTAGTCTGCATGGAATTTTTAAAGTCTACCAACTCATTACACTCCTAGAAAATATGTTCCTAAATTATCACGTTTTTCTCCATCAGACCTCCAACATTTGCTATCTACTCGAGGAAAAATTCTTTGGAGTCTACTTGAGGTATAAAATTACCTACATAATCACTTCCAAGCAGAGATCCTAAATCTTCTACTCATATTTGGGAGGTATACATACAGCCCTCCATTGTTTCTTTGTGAATTGCTTATCCAATCCCTTTCCCAGTCCTTTCTAACCTCCTCCTCCCCTGACTGATTCTTATATTTATAGTACAGTTTTGTACCTACCATAAATGTAGATGTTCGAAGATCCACATTGCTGCAGTCCTTACACTTGGGTAGTCCGCTGTCCTCGGTCGGCCCGAATACCAAAGTATAAGGCTGACGTCGGTCAAGGCGCATTAGACTGACGTCAGGACGTCAGGGTACAAATGCGCATGACCGACGTCATATCCTCAGTCTTTTCTTGCCCCAGATGTCAGAAGACCCTAAAAGGAAAGGCCAAAACCAAAAAACAGCAAACAACCAACCAACCACCCTTGCACTAATAATATGTACAATATATACAAAATTTACAACCCAACCCACACAACCGCCTCTAACTACAGAGGGGAAGGAGGGAGGGTAAATTGGACTGCAGCAATGTGGATCTTCGAACATCTACATTTATGGTAGGTACAAAACTGTACTATGTTCTTCATCTCACATTGCTGCAGTCCTTACACTTGGGTAGAATCCCAAAGCAGAGGTAAGGGAGGATGGCAAAACTATAAAGAAGCAGGAGCTGCCAAAATGCCCTGTAAAATAGCAGTGGCAAAACCAGCCCTAGATTTAGAGTAAAGAGGAAGGTGGTAATGCTTAGAGAAAGTATGCACTGAACTCCAAGTAGCTGCCTCCAAAATATCCTTAGTTGCCACCCCCCTTAAAAATGCTGTCGAAGTGGCAGTAGCCCTAGTGGAATGAGGCCTAATCCCAGCTGGAATCTCCTTGCCATGATGGGAATAACAGAAAGCAATGCAAAACCCAATCCACTTAGAAATAGTTTGTTTTGACACAGGCTTGCCCTGAGAACTCAAAGCAAAAGAAACAAACAACTGCTGAGACTGCCTGAACCCCTTAGTCCTGCTTAAATAATAACGCAACTGCCTGTGTACATCTAAAGTGTGCAAAATCTTTTCCCCTTTATTTTGGGGATTTGCATAAAAAGTAGGCAAATGAATAGTTTGGTTTAAAGCCACACTACAAACCACTTTAGGCATAAAGGAAGGATTAGTACGTAAAGATACCCTATCCTTATGGAAAATTAAGAAAGGCTCAACCGCCATAAGGGCCTGCAATTCAGAAACCCTTCTTGCAGAGGTAATGGCCAACAAAAAAGCAGTCTTCCATGACAAATATTTCAACTCAGCAGTAGCTGCAGGCTCAAAAGGTTGTAGAGTGAGTTTCTCCAACACAAAATTGAGATCCCAAGCAGGAGTAGGAGCTCTACGTGGGGGTCTTATATTCTTTGCCCCTCTAAGAAATTGCTTGAACAAAGGATGAGAAAACAATGGTGGGTCACAGTCATAGTGAGCTGAAATTGCTGCAGCATGAACCTTAATGGAAGAGAAAGACAAACCTTTGTCCAATAACTCAGCAAGATATTGAAGAGCCACACTTAAATTAGGCTCAGAAACATCAAAATCCTTTGCTGCACTCCAAAATAAAAATCTCTTCCATTTTTCTGCGTACACTTTCCTAGTACTAGGCCTTCTAGCTTCCAAAATCACATTCAAAACTTGCTGTGGAAGTTGAGACCTTCTATGGTTCAAAACAGAATATGCCAGGCTGTTAGGTGAAGAGAGTGAAGCTTGACATTGAGTAAATGACTGTCCTCCTGAGACAACAGGTGTGGAATAGAAGGTAAAGGCCATGGAGGCTTCCTTACCAGACTTCTCAGTAATGGGTACCAGTGCTGTCGAGGCCAATCTGGAGCTATTAAAATCATCCTTGGTTTGTCCCGTCTGACCTTCAGAAGTACCTTTGGGAGAAGAGACACAGGTGGAAAGGCATACACATGAAGATTTTTCCAACTGAAAGAAAGAGCATCCACTTTCCAAGCTGTGGGATGAAACCTTTTCGTGCAAAACTTTGGCAGCTGGTGGTTTAGTGGAGAAGCGAACAGATCTATGTCTGGAGTTCCCCATGACACTGTCAATTTCTGAAATACATGAGGATCCAATTTCCACTCGTGGGGATCCATGATTTGTCTGCTTAACACATCTGCTAAGGAGTTCTGTGCTCCCGGCAGAAACCTTGCCTGAAGATTTAGTTGTAAACTGAGAGCAGTCTCCCACAAAATCATTGCTTGCCTGCATAGAGGATAAGAATGTGTTCCCCCTTGCTTGTTGATGTACCACATGACAGTTGTGTTGTCTGTTAGAATCAACACCTGCCCCGGAAGAAGTAAATCCTTGAAAGCCATTAATGCAAACTGGACTGCTAACATCTCCTTCAAGTTGATATGTAGATGTTGTAGTCTGGCAGGCCACTTGTCTTGTATCCACTTTCCATTCAGATGAGCTCCCCAAGCTTTGTCTGAGGCATCTGTCGTTAGAATCTGACTCGCCTCTGGCCGGGTCACAGAGAGTCCCTTGTTTAGGTGACATTCCTGAGCCCACCACAACAATTCCTTTTGAATGCAAGGTATTATTTGAATGACAGTGTCCAGATCCTGGCAGTGCTGAGTCCATACATTTTTGAGATACCATTGTAACTTCCTCATATGCAGTTTGGCATTGGGAAGCACCAGAATACAAGATGCCATGAACCCCAAGGCTTGAAGGACTGTCCTTGCAGTCAGCCTGGACTAATGAGACAATTGATGAAAGTAAAGGGAAAGATTCTTTTGTTTGTCCGGGGTCAAAAAAGCCATCTGGGATGCTGTATTCAGTCTTACACCCAGAAAGCACATGTCCTGAGAGGGTACTAGACTGGACTTTATTTCGTTCACAGAATACCCCAGGCATCTTAGCACTGCTATCACATATTCCAAATGATGAAGAAGCTCGTCCTTCCCTGGAGCCAGAATTAGGCAATCGTCCAAATAAGGATAGATCTGTATTCCTTTTAGCCGGAGGAAAGCTATCACTGGAGCCAGAACTTTCGTAAACACTCTGGGTGCAGTAGATAAGCCAAAGGGCAATGCAGAGAACTGATAATGAGAAGTCCCAGCCCGAAAACGCAGATACTTCCTGCAACTCAGTCTGATAGGAACATGAAGGTAAGCCTCCTTGAGATCCAAAGTTACCATCCAATGATCTTTGCCCAGCAGAGGTAAAAGCTGTTGTAGCGTCAACATTTTGAACTTGGGAATGTCCAGATAAGTGTTGAGGGTAGATAAATCCAAAATTGGTCTCCACGTGTTCCCTTTCTTTGGTACTAGGAACAGGCGAGAATAAAATCCTAGGCCCACTTCTGGTATAGGGACCGGCTGTATGGCCCCTATTTGAAGTAACAGAGAAATTTGTTTGTGAGCCTCTATTCTTTGTTGAGGAGGAACGTCTGGCATGCCTTGGAAAGGAGGCAAGGTATGGAAATAAAACCTGTAACCGTGGTGTATGATATCTAATACCCATTTGTCTTGGTTAATCAAACTCCAATTTTCCTTGAAAAGTGCCAACCTTCCCCCCAAAGGTGCTGCCAGACGAGAAGGCTCTGGCAGCTGAAAAGGTAGGTCATTGGGTCTGTTTACGAAAGGACTGACCCCTGCCCTCACCCGAAGACTGTGCAGGTGAACTCCCTGTTCTAGGCCTAAAAGAACCTTGAGCTCTGCCCCTACCACGTCTATACCTACCCCTAGACTGGGAATCATAAGAAGGATACGTCCACCCCTTGGTAGGCCAATTTCTACTAAACTTCGGAGGCTGAACCTGCAAAAAATCTTTAAGTCTGCATAGACTTAGCCTTGTCTTCCATTTTCTTTAAGACTGCTTCAACCGGAGAACCAAACAACACATCCGATTGTAAAGGAGCATCTAAAATCCTTGTCTTAACATGCTCAGATAAATTCTGATCCCTCAGCCAGGCGTGCCTGTGAAGAACAGATCCAGTGGCAGCCACCCTAGACGAGGCCTGTACAGCATCAAAACCACATTGCAAAGAATGCTTACCCACCTGTTCAGAAACATGTACTAAATCTTGTAACTCTTTACACTCAATACCTTCCGCCAGAGCATCTACCTTAGACTTCAATTGTGAAAGGAGATAGTTTTGGTATTTCAACATGTGAAACTGGCAATTCAAAGCCCTCATAGCTAGCGTGGAAGAAGTATAAACTTTCTTTCCCCATCTATCCAAAGCCCTTGCCTCTTTATCTGGAGGAACCGGATTTTTAACAACAGAAGCCTTAACACCTTTAGGCCCCTGACTAACAGTTTCTGGGTCTGCCCTAGGACTCTTAAAAAGATACTTATGAGCTTCAGGCACCCTGTAATACCTATCCGGTTTAACAGGAGCAGGAGGCAAAGAATCAGGCTTAAGAGAAGCCTCTGCAAAAACATCTTCCACCACATCCAGAACAGGAGGTATAGCTAAAGGCCTATGCTGGGGTGAAAACAAAAATACCCTAAGCCTTTTCCTGGAATCAGAGAAGTCCTGACCTTCCCACTTAAAATGCTCCCTCATGGAATGAAGAGTCTCTGAAAAAGAAAAATCCTCAGGAGGAGAAGCAGAAGGAGTAGAATCATCCACATCAGAATCAGAATAAGGAGAATACTCCTGCAAGTCTTCAGCCGAAGACTCTGAAACATCCAAAGCCTGCTCAAAACTCCCAAGCTCAGGTTCCACCCTAGGTCTCTTATCAGGAGGGGGCATAGAACCTCTAATCAAAGTAATCAAATCTTCTGCCATTTTAAGCATATGCTTCTTGGGCACAGTCCCTGAAGAACTAGGGGTGACACCAACTGAAGCTAAACCTGGCCTGCCTCTGGGAGAAGCCTTGGAAACAGAAGGAGAGGGCCTAACCACCTTAGGAAGGGAGGGGAGTACAGCAACCTGAGAAGCCCCTTCAGCCTGGCCTACCTCCTGAGAGGCCACATCTTGCAATAACAAAGTCTCTCCCTGGGACTCCAAAGAAACCTCTGGCAGAACCACCGGCTCCACCGAGACCTCTAAAGAACCGGCGTCCGGTACGGACGGTTCTTCTAGCCTAGGCTTTGCTGCTTTGTCCTTGCGCTTCTTCGAAGAAGCGGGCGTCGGAGCATCCGACGGCATTTTATAATTGCACCGCTTCCCGAAGACTAACCTGGCACAATCTAGCCTTCTCTTTATAGTGCGTTTGTTAAATCTAGCACAAGAGCGACACCCAACAACGTTGTGCTCAGGCCCTAAACAAGGTATACACAAGGTATGATAATCTCTATGCGGTATCTGTTTCCCACAAGAAATACAGTTATTCACTTTTTCTGACATCCGGTAAACCATTGAGGCAAGAAAAAACCAAAATATTCCCCAACGGGGTACTTAGCCAACTTTGATTCGGTCTGAAACTCCGAATTCGAAAAATTTCAGAACGCCAACCGGCACTCGCAACGTTGCTTCTGCATCGGACCATGCGGCAAAAAAGACTGAGGATATGACGTCGGTCATGCGCATTTGTACCCTGACGTCCTGACGTCATTCTAATGCGCCTTGACCGACGTCAGCCTTATACTTTGGTATTCGGGCCGACCGAGGACAGCGGACTACCCAAGTGTAAGGACTGCAGCAATGTGAGATGAAGAACATCATTCTATATTTTATACGCTCTAATAATAATTTTTTTAATAGCAGCTTCTGTTCTAGATTCTACTAAAAACTCTAACAGTGCTGGTCTTTCGCTTAGAATTTCCCTACTTCCTTCTCTTTGCCTATACTCTAAGTTCTTGACAGGGAATGCAATCTCAAGCCTGCAGTCCAAATACATTCTTGGCCTCTTTCCACTATATTACTTTCTCTTCTAATTATTTGTTCCCAATAGCTTTTGCTTTTTCCAGTTCTCTCCAATAAATTTCAGACCTTCTTGCCTGTATCCCTAATTGCAGTTATCCCTACTGGCAGAACCTTTCTCCATTTCCATTGTTGGCTTAGTTCTTAGAATAATTTCTGCTACTTTATGAATATAATATTTTGCATGGTTATTGTTATTCTCCTTAAGGATCTGTATCCAAAATCTCAGTCTTTCCTTTTTTCTTGAGCCCCCACCCCCGTTTTGTCATCATCCATTTCCACTTTGAATTATAGGTTTCTGCTTGTGCTATGTACAGGCGCCTTACCTGTGTAGCTCTGAAATACCCCTTCAAATCAGGTAATCCCAAACTGCCTTGTTCTATGGAAGAATCCACTTATCCCACTTGACTCTTGTCATCTCCTCCTCCCAGATAAAATCCTTAAGCTCTTTAGTAATTGCTATCCATAATTTCTCCTCTGGTTGATAAAAATATGCATGACCTGTGTATAAAACTGCAGGGACTAAAACATTTTAACTACTTGTAACTTGTTATCCATATCCAGAAAACAGAGCTTCCAATTTCTTAATGTTATCATGTCTGCATAAATATGGATATATTGCTGAACCAATTCTTGTGTGGGTACATAATTTACAGCTATTGGCTTTGATTTAGCTTCATTCATTTTGCATCCCGAAAAGATTTTAAACAGTCTTAAAATGTTCCACAGCACTGAAATGTCCTTTAATGGTTTTATCAGGTACAAAATAATATAATCTGCAAATAGTGCAAGCTTTCTTGACTACTTTATATCCTTGAATCTCTAAGTCCCTTATTTTCTTTGGCACTGGTTCTAAACATACTGCAAATAACAAAAGGGAAAGAGGACACCCTACCTGGTTCCTCTGCTCAAAGAGAAATTATCAGAGAGGAACCCACCCACTTTAATTTTTACCTTCGACCCCACATATATTCACCTAATCAATCTTATAATTATATCAGGGAAATGAAATGCTTCCATTGACCTGCTCATAAAATCACAGCTTACTCTGTCATATGCTTTCTCTGCATCAATATCTACCAACAACAGTGGTATTTTTTAAGTTCTGCTTCCCTCTTGATCATCAATAGTCTGTTAATGTTGTCAACTGTTTGCCCCCCTCCATAAAACCACACTGATTCATATCTACCAATTTTGGCATCACCTTGGCCATTCATTTAGCCATTATAGACAGGAGCACTTTACAACCAGGAAGTTGATGCTTCTCCTCTTGCTGAAAGACTGTTAAACAAAACCTTACAGATCTAACAGTTTTTCTTCCCACCTAGCTTCCAAACTTTCACAGGAATGCCATTTCTTTCTGGGGACTTTCCAGTAGATTGGGTTATACATCACCATTTTTACCTCATCTTCTCCTAGCCCAACTGTTAGCAATTGAGCCTCATCTACCTCTAACCATGGTATATTTAATTCTTCAATAAATATTTCCATGTGTACCTTTTCTTGATTTCCGAATTTCTCTGCTTTATACAGACGTTTATAACATTTTCAAAATATTTCTAATACCTCTCCAGGACCTCTTTATACTTTCTGCTGTCTGAGTCATCATGTTGAAAGATGTGCGCTCTAGAGTTATTAAAAAACAGTTGATTAACAGCAATCTTTCTAAACTCATGCATATTACCAAGGTAATCCCTTAGTTTTGATTTACCATTCTACAATTGCTCCTCTTTTTATTCTGAGATTCCCCTATTCTGTTATGCTTTAACCTTTGGCAGTCCCTCTAAAAAAAATATTGTTCCTTCTTAGCCATACATCTCTTTTCTTATATTTCCACCTTATTTTTAAACTCTACTCTCACTTTATCCCACTCTCTAGCTATATTTTCGGAATAAATTTCTATCTTCTCTAATAACTCCTGAATAATTTCCACTACCTATTCCTTAAATTCCTCTATTTTCAACAGATAGGTAGGAAAGTGCATGTGTCTCATTTTTATTTAATTACCCTGCATTTTTATTTCAGTTATTATTGGTGCACAATTTGAAACAGTTATTGGATACATATCAAAACTTTCAATGTTCCTGTAAAATATATGTTCCGTCTAATCTAGACCAGTTTTTGTATATCCGGGAATAATATGTAAATTCACTCTGAACTCCTACTACTGAATTCACATCTTCCATGCCAAATATTTTCATAAATTTCTTCAGGAATCTACCCACAATTGTTATATTTTCCCTTCTGGGCCCTTCAGAAACATCTTCACTGCTGCAAATCAAATTCCAGTCCCTACCTGCAAGTAATATTCCTTGCTGAAAGCTGATTATTTCTCCCAGGATTTCTTAATCTCCATTATAGCAGTTTTAGGTGGAACATAAATACATGCAAATGTAATCTCCTCCCTTGCCAGTAACCCCTTTATACTGCAAATCTACCATTACTATCTTCTTTATTCTCTTCTATCACTATTGGAGCTTCTCTTGCAATTTATACAAGTACTCCTCTTTTCCTTTGTCCCAGGTATTCTGCTGAATAACTGTCCTAAAAACCTTTCTTTATCAAATTCACATTTTCATTTATTTCAAAATTTGTCGCCTGTAGCATAGCTACTTGCACTCTCTGTGTTTAATATAGCTCACTACTCTTTCTTTTTTGTATATATCTGTGGAACCATTTACATTTAAAGACAATACAGAAAGTATTGTTATGTTAAAGTTATTATTCCCACCTTTTATGTGTAGCAACCTTTTTGTTAAGTGTCTAGTTCCAGCTTTTATGCTACATGCATAATGTCTGGCAGGTTGATCTTTTTGTACAGGTGTTTCTTGTTGTATCCATTTCAGACCATGTCGCATCTTACAAAACTTTTTGTTTTATTGAAAGACCTCAAAAGAAAAAACACCCCAATACCTATTAACGTAATACTAACACACAAAACTATGTACATCTTCAAATATTTAAGTTTTACCCTCCTAATATGAACAACTGTCCCAGACTGACAACTACACTCACAGACTATGGGTTAATCTAAAGGGGTCCATCCATCCATCCATGCTAATAAGCATTGCACACAGCCTGTGATTCTACTAAGTGCTGTATGTTTTTTCTTTAATCAATTTATTAAATTATCAAATAAGACATAGACATTTATATAAATGAAAACAAACCACAATGACATCATTTTAGTTGCTAACATTATACATCACAAACCATATTGACATAATTGTAAACATTATACATCAATTACAATCTATCCAGTCATTGTCAGTCAAGCAATATATAGCTCATTCAAATCCTACCTTCTTTTAAACCTCACTTCTCCTCTGTATGTAT
Source organism: Protopterus annectens (assembly GCF_019279795.1). Classification (NCBI taxonomy): domain Eukaryota; kingdom Metazoa; phylum Chordata; order Ceratodontiformes; family Protopteridae; genus Protopterus; species Protopterus annectens. Next base: position 45,983,860 of record NC_056733.1, read on the forward strand.
TGTTCTCATAGTTCCAATTTTTTCCTATGTAATTTTCCCCTACACTTTTCTAAAGATCCCAATTCCAGGTGTTTTATCTCTGTTACTATATTCACCTCTTCTAATAATGTTGGGCTAGACACTGATTTCCATTTTCTAGAAATTGCTTTTTTGGCAGCCACCATAATTAGGCTCAGCAAGGCCTTACTATGCCCAGGCAATTCCAATTCTGTATCATAGCTCCAAAAAAATTTTCCTTAGTTATACAAATTTACTCACAAAGCATCTCTGACAGAACAGTCTGCATGTAATCTTGAAAGTCTGCCAACTCATTACACTCCCAGAAAATATGTTCCCAGTTACCTCTTTCCTCCCTGTCACACCTCTAACATTTGCTGTTGACCTGACGAAAAATTATTCGGAGTCTACTTGAGGTATACAATACCTAAGTAAACACTTCCAAGCAAAGATCCTAAGATTTCTAGACTTTGTGGCATATTTGGGAGATGCACATATATCCCCCCATTGTTTCTTTGTGAATTGCTTATCCAGTCTCTCTTCTCAGTCCTTTATAACTTCCTCTAATTGATTCTCATACTTATCATGCAATAGTTTGCATTCCCTACTAATTATTTAACAGTAGCTTCTTTTCTAGATTCTACTAAAAACTCTACCAGTGTTGGCCTTTTGCTTAGGATCCCCCTATTTCCTTCTCTTTGCCTATACTCTATCAATCCTTGATAAGGAAGACAATCTGTATTCTGCAGTCCAAATAAATTCTTAGCCTCTTTCCATTCTATTACCTTTCCCTCTCTAATTATTTGCTCCCAATACCTTGGTTCTTTTGCCAGTTTTCTCCAATAAATTCCAGCCCCCTCTTACCTACTGTCTCTATCCCTAATTGCAGTCATCCCTATCAGCCGAATCTTCTTTCTCCATTCACATGTTGGCTTAGTTCTTCAAATATGTTCTGCTACTTTATGAATATAATATTCTGCGGTGGTACAGCAGTAGCGTTGTTACCTCACAGCAAGAGGTTCTCCCGTTCGATTCTCGGTTTGGTTTGGGAGTGCCTTCTGTGTGGAGTCTGCATGTCCTCCCCGCAGTTGGTTAGCGTTCAAAAGACATGCGTGCGTAAATGGGTGTGCCTTCGTTGAAGGTTGGGCGTCGAGCTGGCACCTCAGCGTTTTGTAAAAAACTACTGCCAATCAACGGACAGGAGTTCCGCTGTGGCGACCCCTTACCGGGAAAAAGCCAAAAGACAAACAACAACTTTATGAATATAATATTCTGCATGGTTATTGCTATTTACCTTAAGGATCTGCATCCAAAATCTGAGTTTCTTGAGCTTCCCCCCATTTCATCATTATCGCTTTCCACTTTGAATTATAGGTTACGTATAGGAGCCTTAACTGTGAAGCTTTGAAATACCCCTTCAAATCAGGTATCCCCAGACTGCCTTGTTTAATTGGAAAAATCAGCTTATGACTCTTGCTGTCTTCCCCTCCCAGATAAAATCCTTCAGCTCTTTATTAATTGCAATCCACAACTTCTCCTCTGGTTGATAAAAATATGCATGACCTGTATGTAAAATTAAAGGGCCTAGAAACATTTTAACTGCTTGTATCTTGCTATCCATATGCATATAAAAAGAAGTTATGTACTCACCATAACGTTCCATGTGAATTGTTCATCTCGCCTTCATTCTTACTGATGTGGTTTGGAGCTGATCCTCGGCTCCAATTCAGCCAACTGCAAAAGCTAGAGGTCTTCAACCAGCTCGAGGCCAACTCCCTATATCATGATGCACCTTAAGCTTCCCTCAGATCTTGTTTGCTGCCAACTTGCTACCTATCACTACTAATATGCCACTCTAAGAACTGGATAAGAGACCATATACCATGATATAAATGAAATCCCACTTCTCAAGAAGTCTGGATGGGGGTTGGAGGGTGGGAAGTAAGAATGAAGGCGAGATGAACAACTCACATGGAACGTTATAGTGAGTACATAACTTCTTTATGTGAAGTTGTTCTATCTCGCTGTTCATTCTTACTGATGGGTAACATCCCAAGCACCATCTTTCTCAGAAGGCTCATGGGAGAATGTTCTTCAGGATATTGGAACCAAAGGAAACCCTGTCCCTGGAGGCCTTGTCTACTTCATAATGAGCGATGAAGGTATGAGGCCTTGATCAAGTAGCTGCTGCACAAATATTATCTAATGGTAACTTAGCAGTGAAGGCTGGTGAGGTAGATACAGCTCTAGTAGAGTGGGCCTTTATTTTCTGTTGTAATGGAGTATTCACTGAACTGTAAGTGAAGGAAATACAATCTGATAACCATTTTTGATAAAGTGACTTTTGTCAATGGAGCACATTTTTTTTACTCTGAAAAGGAGACAAAGAGCTGCTCTGTTTTTCTGAACTGTTTGGTCCTGTCCAAATAAAATCGGAGTTGTCTATGAACATCAAGTTTGTGCAGCATCTGTTCCATCTTATTCATATATTTAGGGGAAAAAGTGGGCAATTCAATAGATTGGTTGAGATTTGTCTCTGAACAAACTTTGGGTAAAAATTATGGATTTGTTCTGAGTGAAACTCTGTCATTATGGAAAATCAGATAAGGCGGTTTGATGGTCAAGGCCTGTAACTTAGAAATCCTCCAAACAGAAGTAAAAAGAAGTTATGTCCTTACCATAACATTCCATGTGGAGTGTTCATCTCGCCTTGGTTATTACACATGGGTTCGGAGCCGATCCTCGGCTCCGTGCCGGCCGACTGCAAGCTCTGCATCGAGAAGAAGCTCGAGATCACCTAATACCCACAATCCCCCTCTGCCTTTACCTCAGATCTAGTTTGCAAGCAAACCAGACATAGAGAGCACTCACACATGCCAAAAATTACCTAAAGATAGGAATCTATATACATATATATATATATATATATATATATATATATATATATATACAAACATACACAAGTGTATGATATAATACAACTAATGCAACAGCAGAAGGAGGATACTCCAGACCAGGCACCAAATAGAACGTTCTTCCTAAGGGTGGGAAGGGTGGGAGTGTAATAACCAAGGCGAGATGAACACTCCACATGGAACGTTATGGTAAGGACATAACTTCTTTATGTGAGAGTGTTCAATCTCGCCTTTGTTCTTACACATGGGTAGCGTCCCTAGCTCCATGATTCTGAGGAACTCAAGGGAGAACGTTCTTGAGCACAGTGGAACCAAAGGTTGCCCTATCCCTAGAAACCCTGTCCACTTTGTAATGAGAGATAAATGTATGTGGTTTAGCCCAAGTAGCAGCCGCACAGATAGTGTCTAATGGTAAGCGAGCTGCGTGAGCTAAGGATGTAGACACTGATCTGGTAGAATGTCCTTTGGGTTTGACTGATAATGTTTGATCAGACGCGTCATAAACGTATGTGATACAATCAGTTAGCCATTTGGAAAGAGTTCTTTTCGTAACTGCTACACCCTTTCTGCTGTCAGCAAAAGCTACAAAAAGTTGATCAGATTTCCTGTGATCTTTTGTTCTATCCAAATAAAATCTGAGTTGTCTATGGACATCCAGTTTGTGCAACATATACTCCAATTTATTAGAGTGGCTCTTGAAGAAGGTGGGTAATTCAATGGACTGATTAATATTATTAGTAGAGCAAACTTTGGGGAGAAATGATGGATTAGTGCGTAGGGATACTCTGTCAGAGTGGAAAATTAAATAAGGATGTTTAATAGAAAGGGCCTGAAGCTCAGACACTCGCCTAGCAGATGTAATGGCCACTAGAAATAGAGTTTTCCATGACAAAAATTTCAATGTGCAACTTGAGGCTGGTTCAAAGGGTGGCAACATCAATTTAGAGAGTAACAGGTTCAAATTCCACGGTGAGGTTGGACTTCTGACTGGTGGTCTGATATGAAAGGATCCTTTTAAAAAGGCTTTACAAAGTCTATGAGCCATAATAGGCGCACCACATTCTTCTACATGATAGTTAGAAATGGCAGCTAACTGCACTCAAAGTAGCAGGAGAAGCTCCCTCATGAAATAGTTCAGTCAAGAACTCCAATATCTTGTTTAACGGAGCTATAACAGGGTCCAAATGATGCGACTCAGCCCAGAAAACAAAACGTTTCCACTTACTGGTGTAGGTCTTTGTAGTGGAAACTTTATGAGAAGCCACTAAAATATCTTGAACCGCCGGTGTAAGGGAAACAGACCTGGCTAGAAAGGGAAGCGGAGCAGCCAAGCTGCTAGATGGAGTGATTCTAGAGATGGGTGAGGAACTCCTGACGAGTGGGTCAGTAGATCTGGCTCTGGGTCCAGCATCCAAGGTCCCCGAATGCGGTGATGCAATAGAAAGGGGAACCAAATTTGACGAGGCCAGAACGGGGCAATGAGGATTATAGTCCTCTGGAGGTTGTTGGCTTTCTGTAGAAACTTTGCAATCAGGGGAAATGGAGGAAAAGCATATAGGAGACCCGGGGGCCAATCGTGCACCAGCGCGTCCCTGGGGACTTCCCCTGGAGGGGGTAATAGGGCAAAGTAGCTCCTGCATTTGGCGTTCATTGGAGACGCAAACAGATCGCAGGTAGGCTGGCCCCACTTGCGAAATATCATTCTCGCAACTGACTGTCTGAGGGACCACTCGTGAGGCAATAGTACTGCCCTGCTCAGCCTGTCGGCTATGACGTTGGATGACCCCGGGATGTGCGTTGCAATCAGAAAGCGACCCGTGGACTCCGCCCATTGCCAAATTCTCATGGCCTCTCTGCATAGTTGATAAGACCTGGTTCCCCCTTGCTTGTTTATGTACCAGACTACGGACATGTTGTCTGTCTGAACTGCAATGGTCCCTGGAGGAAGAAGGGGAGCAAAGTGTTGCAACGCTAAAAACACTGCCCTCAACTCCAGAACATTGATGTGCAGATTGTACTCCAGATTGGTCCATTCGCCTTGGACTGTCTGTCCCTGAAAGATGCCCCCCCACCCTATCAGGGAAGCGTCCGTGGTTATCGTCGCTGATGGTGCGGGTAGCACAAATGGTCTTCCGCTGGACAGGTTGCAAGTCTGTAACCACCAAGTTAGGTGTGATTTGCATGTTTTTGTTATCAAAATTTCGTGATTCAGAGGTAGTTGTTGGAATGACCATTGTGCAAACAGGTGCCATTGTAGAACTCTCATGTGCAGTCTTCCCAATGGTATCGCAATGAGAGAAGCTGCCATGAGGCCCAAGACCTTCAGAACAAGCTTTGCCGGGGACTTTTTGGACGACAGCAGGAGAGAAATGTTGTTTTGAAGTGCTACTATCCTTTCTGTAGGAAGCCTTAGAACCAAATGACGCGTATCTAATTCCGCTCCTATGAATAAGATATGCTGTGATGGCTGTAGCAAAGATTTTTCGAAATTTACGGAAATTCCGAGGTGAATACAAAGTTGTAGGGTGTAATCCCTGGCCTGTATCAGTTGACGCCTGGTGGTGGCAGACAGGAGCCAGTCGTCCAGATACGGAAACACCTGGAATCCTAGGCGTCTCAGATGAGACGCTACCACTGCCATGCATTTGGTGAAAACCCTGGGGGCTGAGGTCAGACCAAAGGGCAGGGCTCGAAACTGATAGTGACTGGCTCCCAGCCGGAAGCGCAAATGATCCCTGGACGCCCTGGCCATTTTGATGTGGTAGTATGCGTCCTTCAGATCTATTGAGCACATCCAGTCGTCCTTCTGTAAGAATGGAAGGATCGATTGAAGCGTGACCATTCGGAACTTTTCCTTCTTGACAAAGGTGTTGAGGTTGCTTAGGTCCAGGATCGGCCTCCAGTCCCCTGTCTTCTTTGGAACTAAAAAGAACCTTGAGTAAGTTCCGAATCCTATTTGGTCCACTGGGACTGGTTGGATGACTCTTTTTTCTAGCAGCTTTGAAATTTCTGTAGCTGCTGGGTCTCGCAGATGGGGTGGTACATCTGGGAGTTTTCTCTTTGGAATGGGGGCAGATAGAAATGGTATTTTGTAACCTCTGGTAACAACGCTTTTTACCCAGTTGTCTGTAGTAATGTTTTGCCAGGCCTGAGGGTATAAAGCTAAGCGACCCCCGACTGCCTCCAGAGCAGGACAGTCGGGCCTCCTCTCAGGAGTGCTGAAAAGGTTTACCAGGGGGGTATCCCTGTCACCTTGGTTTTGCGGACCCCCTCTGCCGCCCGGGCGGCGTCTTCCACCTCTGCCCCCTCCTCTGCCTCTAGAGGGGGCATCACCCTGTGTGCTTGGGAAAGATCCTTGGGGTTTTCGAAACCACATTTTCCCACCACGTTGCCCTTTGGGGTACGGTCTGGAAGGGGTGGAAAAACGGACTCCGACAGCAGACAGAGTCTTTCCCTCCTGTTCACACCGGGTAAGGGTCTCCTTTACTTTAGGGCCAAAAAGTGTGGCACCATCAAATGGGGCGTTAGTAAAGGAAGACTTGAAGGCTTCCGCAAATTAACATAAGCGCATCCAGGATTGCCTATGAAGAGCAATCGCTGAAGCCGCTGCCCTACTCGATCCTTTGGCTGCGTATGATATCAGCCTCATGGATGAGTTAACAATGGATGTAAGGGTATTTAGATGTGCCAAAACCTTCTCCGAGACAGCAGCATCTGTAGTACCCTGGAAGGTATCTCCCAACTCTTTGATTAGATCCCTCTGTAAGCGTGTAAAATGAGTCAAATAGTTCAGGGAACGCATAAAAAAAGCCGCTGAACTAAAAATGCGCTTCCCGTATCTGTCCATAGTCCTAGAATCTCTGTTAGGCGGGTGGACAGATGAGGAAGACTCCGACATCTCCTTTTTCGTGGCCGCTGCCACCACCATGGCGTCTACTGGAACTCCTTTAGTGAGGTAAGCCTTGTCCTGTGGTGCCGTGATGTACTTATTAGGCTTCCTAGGGACTGGTTCCACCGTGTCAGGTGTCTCCCACGCCCTTCGAGCAATCAACTCCATTAACTCATCAAAGGGCGGAGTGACCCAGGAGGAGGAAGGGCGAGCACCAAATGCCTTCAGCAAAACTGACTCATCCTCAGAAGGGGGAAGGGACTGCCAGTCACCTCTCTGTTTTAGGATCTCCAAGATGTCAGAAAAAGAGACATCTTCTGAAGGTGACTTAGGGGACCCTTCTGACTCATCCAAGTCAGTATCGGATGTCAAAGATTCTTGTGGAGAATCTAAGTGTCTCCTCTTACACAATCTTTTCCTAGGGACTTCTTCGTGGGGAGCATCCGAAGAAGCCTCCGAGGAAGAGGGGGCACCCTCCAGGGGTGGCTGAGACACCGGTGCTCGACGCTTGGATGTAGCCGTGGGTGCAGAGGAGGATAACGGTCCTTTATGGGGAGGAGAAGCTGATCCTGCTGATGTGGTTGTCTGGGTAGACAACACCTTCCTCATGAGGTCGAAGGCCCCCGGGTCCCGAGTCGAGGTATCTCCCGGTTCCAAAGAAATGGGATGAATCCCCGAAACAGGCACAGAAGGCACCGACCCCGAGGACGGAACCGAGTCGATCCGTGCCGAGGCCCCGAGAGGGAGCGTCGGAACCGAAAAATCGGTCCGACTCTCCGTCCCGGAACCAAGGATGGATCTTCGGCTCCGAGACTCCGGTACCGGATCGGACGGAGTCGAGGTGAACGGGGCCGACCGAGAAAAGGACGGTTCTGGCACCGAGGGCTCCACAACCAGCAGCTCAGCTTCTTCCGGCTCCGAAGACTGGACAGGTCTCGGAGGAGGAACAGATGGAGATAGTGGAAGGCCTTCAAGTCTCGACACCAATTGAGAGGAGACCGAGATAAGTTTGGATAAGGCCGTATTCTCCATTAACTTCTGCACCACGCGGTCTACATCGGTGTCGGAGAGGGGCCTGGAAGAACGAGTCGAAGGAATCGAAGACGGAGCCGACCTCAACAGAGTCGGTGGAGGGAGCTCCGTCACCGGTTCCAAGACTCGAGGCTCGGAAACTGCCAACAGTTGAACACTCGGCCCCGAAGTCTGTGGAACCGGTGATACAACTTTACCTGAAGAGCTCGGAGCCGATGACTTGGGCTCCGACGTCTTCGATTCCTTCGAGGACTTGGATGCCTGGTCAGAAGCATCCAGAGCCTCCTGAAAGGAAGGTTTTAACAAACCTCTGTCCATTAATTTCCTGCGTCTATCTGTCATGACCCTCCCACTGAAAGAATGACAAATAGAACAGTCTTCTTGCAAGTGGAGAGGGCCAAGACAGTAGACACAGGACACATGGTTGTCAGTCACTGACATTTTTTGTCCACACTGACAACGCTTAAAACCTGATTTGGTCTTTTCAGACATGTCAAGGTAAGTAGTAAAAGTCAAATCCAGGAAAAAACACAGTCAAGTCCGGTAAATTGTCAAATCCAGTAATGGTGTCAATCCAGTTGTCAAATCAAAGTGGAGGTAGGCCCCGAAGAGAAACCGACTAAGTTATCTAACTTAAACGGAACCGAGATAACCTAACCTTACCACACTCATACAATATAACAATAAACAGTTATTTTAAAACTAAAGAACCAGAGAAAAAGACAAGAAAAAAATCTTAAATCTTATCTGAGGTGCTCGAGCTCGACCCAGTGATGCGAACGCTGCAGCGGCAAACTAGATCTGAGGTAAAGGCAGAGGGGGATTGTGGGTATTAGGTGATCTCGAGCTTCTTCTCGATGCAGAGCTTGCAGTCGGCCGGCACGGAGCCGAGGATCGGCTCTGAACCCATGTGTAAGAACAAAGGCGAGATTGAACACTCTCACATTGGCTATTAGAAATATGGTCTTCCATGATAGATATTTCAAATCACAAGATGAGGCTGGTACGAAAGGGGGTAATATCATGTGGGAAAAGAACAAAATTTAGATTCCATGACATGGCTGGAACTTTGATGGGTGGTCTCAAATGAACTGTACTCAAGGATATGGAAAATCTATGTGAAATGATATTAGAACCCTGGACACCAAGATGAAAGTTTGAGATTGCTGCTACTTGAACTCTAATGGCAGCTGCAGCAGCTCCTTCATTGAAAAGTTTGGTCAAAAACTCCAGAAAGGATTAAATTGAAGCTAGGTACGGGTCAATATCATTCTGAAATGCCAATATAGAAAATCCATTTACTAAGATACAACTTTCTGGTAGATGATTTATGAGAGGCTGTTAAAATATGCTGAGCAGCAACTGACAGGTTGTGAATCCTGGCTATGTTTGGAATTGGAGCAGCCAAGCTGTCAGTTTGAGGAAGTGAAGAGAAGGATAGAGAGCCCCTGACGAATGAGTCAAAAGATCTGGAAATGGGTCCAGAATCCAAGGTTCTTCCAATAGATGAGGTTTAGGAAGGGAAACCAAATTTGACGAGGCCAGTAAGGGATTATTAAGATGATGGTCCTTCCCAGATTCTTTGCTTTCTGTAAAACTTTGGGTATTAGAGGGAAAGGAGGCAAAGCATAAAGGAGACCCAGGGGCCAAATGTACACAAGTGCATCCCTGGGGGCATTCCCCGGTGGAGGGATGAGGGCAAAGTAGCTGCTGCATTTCGAGTTTGTTGGGGTTGCAAAGAGATCGCATCAAGGCTGGCCCTATCTGTGGGAAATCCTTTCTGCTACTTGTTTCTTTAGGAACCACTCATGAGGCAAAAGAATTGCCCTGCTTAGCATGTCTGCTATCACACTTGATCTCCCCAGGATATGCGTTGCTATCAGAAAGCACTGTGTGGAAGTTGCACACTGCCATACTCTCAGGGACTCTTGGCACAGGGGATAAGATCTGATTCTTCCTTGTTTGTTTATGTACCAGACCACTGGCATATTGTCTGTCTGAACTGCAATCATTCCCAGAGGGAGAGAGTCTTGAAAGGACTGCAATGCTAGAAGTACCGCTCTCATCTCCAGGACGTTGATATGCAGATGAGCCTTGTGCTTCTTCCACGTGCCTTGGGCTATTTTTTCCCTGATAATGCCCCCCACCCTATCAAGGAAGCATCTGTGGTCACCGTGGCTATAGGATTAGGTAGAACAAAGGGGCGGCCTAGAGTTACTTGGTGAGATGTCAGCCACCACTAAAGGTCCTTCTTGCACATATTCATTATTATGACTTCGTGTGACACTGAAAGTTCCTGAAAGGACCACTGAGAGAACAGGAGCCACTGTAGTACTCACATATGCATTTGACACAGAGGAATGGCAATGATCGCTGCCATCATTCCTAGCATCTTGAATACCACTGAGACCTGGGCTTTTTCCTGTGGAAGCAGGTCTAGGATTTGTTTTTGTAAAAGACAAACTCTTTCTGGAGGAAGGCTTACGGTCATTGTGACTGTATTTAGCTCTGCTCCTATAAAAACGGTATGTTGCAATGGCAACAAGGAAGATTTTTCTGAGTTTATGGTAATCCCCAACTGACTGCAGAGGTTTAGAGTTCCTTGTACGAGTTGATGCCTGGTGGTGGCAGTGAGGAGCCAGTAGTCTAGGTATAGAAACACCTGGAATCCCAAATGTCTCAGGTAAGCCAGAACTACTGCCATGCATTTGGTGAACATTCTGGGGGCTGTAGTAAGACCAAAGGACAGAGTGCAAAATTGATAATGACTGGCTCCCAACCAGAAGCCTAGATGATCCCTGGATGGCATGTCCATTTTGTGGTAGTACACATCCTGCAGATCTATCGAGCACATCCAATTGTCTTTCCCCAAAAAGGGGAGTATTGACTATAGCGTGACAATCTGGAACTTTGTCTTTTTTACCAACTTGTTTAGTCTGCGGAGGTCTAGAATGGGTCTCCAGTCCCCTATTTTTCTTTGGAACCAAAAAGAATCCTGAGTAAGTTCCGGATCCTCTCTGGTCTGCTGGGACTGGTTGGATGACTTTCTTTTCCAGTAACCTTTGAATCTGTATCGCTGCTTGTTCTCTGTGGCTGGGTGGGGCATCCAGGATTTTTTTCATGGGGGGAAGGGGGGGTGTCAAAGAAATTGAGTATCCTCTGGATATGATACTTTGTACCCAGCTTTCTTTTGTCATTTTTTGCCAGGCGTCTAGGTACAAAGAAAGATACCCCCCAACTGCCTCCAGAGATGGACAGGCAGGCCTTCTCTCAAGAGCACTGATAGGGCTTCCAAAGAACTTATCTCTGTCACCCTGATTCTGCAGGTCCCCTCTGCCACGTGGTCGGCGTCTTCCATTATTTTCCCCCCTCTCTGCCTCTAGAGCAGGGGGGGGGGGAGTTCACCACAAGTGTCCTGGAAAAGCCCTTGAGATTTATGGAACCACATTTTCCCTCCCCTCTTATCTTTGGGGTAAGGTCTAATAGGGGTGAAAAAAATGTACCCCGATGGCAGACAGACTCCTTCTGTCTTTCTCACTCCTGGTAAGCATTTCCTTCACTTTTGGTCCAAAAAGGGACGAACCGTCAAAAGGGGTGTTAATAAAGGAAGACTTAAAGGATTCCGCAAAGGAACATAGGCACATCCAGGAATGTCTCCTAAGGGCAATTCCTGTACTCGCTGCTCTGCTCATTCCATCAGCTGCATATGAGACCAGACACATGGAAGAGTTTACGGCAGAATTAAGGGTAGGGAGCTGAGAAGTTACCTTCTCTGAAACCCCCGCAGCTACTGAACCCTGCAGAGTATCTCCTAGTTCCTTCAGGAGGTCTCTTTGCAGTCTAGTGAAGTGTGAGAGTTCAGCGATCAAAGAACAAAAGCCGCTAAACTAAATATACGCTTCGCATATCTGTCCATTATCTTGGAATCTCTATTAGGAGGATGAACAGATGTACAAGTTTCTGATAGCACCTTCTTGGTGGCTGCCGCCACTACCATGGCATCAACATATACTCCTTTAGTTAGAAAGGTCTTGTCTTGAATGTAAGTTACAAATTTATTAGGCCTCCTGGGAACAGGCTCCGTGGTGTCTGGGGACACCCATACCCTTCGAGAGTGTAACTCAATCAACTCATCAAAGGGTGGAGACACCCAAGAGGTGGAGGGTTGAGACCCAAAAGCCTTCAGGAGGACTGACTCATCATCAGTACGGTTAAGGGATTTCCAGCCACCCCTCTGTTTAAGAATTTCCAGGATATCTGCGAATGAGATATCCTCCAAGGGGGACCAGGGGACCGTTGTGACTCATCTAAGTCAGTGTCCAAAGTGCCGGATTCCTGGGGGGAGTCCAGATGCTTCCTCTTGCAAAGTCTCTTCCTGGGAACCTCTTCAGTGGGAGCTTCTGGAGAGGTCACAGAAAAGCATGGTTCGCCCAATGGGGCTTCCTGAGGCTCAGGGTCTCTACACTTTAATGAAGCATATGTTGTAGAGGTAGACACTGGTGCTTTGAAGGAGGGAGCTGCTGGTTCTAACGGTTTGGTTGTTGGCGTGGAAAATACCCTCCTCATGGTATTGAAGGCACCCCAGTCCCGACACAAGGAATCCCCTGGATCCGAGGATGAGGAAGACTCTCTTGGCGCCAGAACAGAGGGCTCCGAGCCCAAGGTTGGAGGCCAGTTCACTCGTGCCGAGGCCCCAAGAGGCAAAGTTGGAACCGACAAGTTCCAAAGGAGACATCTTCAGAAGGTGACAGCGAGGACCCTTCTGCATCATCGAGGTCAGTATCAGATGTGACTGACGCCTCTCGGGAGTCAAGGTGCTTCTTCTTGCAATTCCTCTTCTGAGGGACTTCTTCAGTGGGGTAATCTGGGGAAGTTTCGGAAGGGGGAGTCCCTTGCTGGACATCCTGAAACCTAGGGTCTCTGCAGTCCTGTGAAAGGGGTACGTGAGAAGGTAAAGTCACTGGCCCAGAACTGGAAGAAAGATCCTGGGTAGGCTGTCTGAGACTAGGATGCAGTCATTACCCTCCTCATAACCTCAAAGGCACGCTGTGTCCCTGATCCAAAAAACAACCTGGATCTGACAAAAAGGTTGTTGGAGCAGAGGGAATCTCTGGCGCAAAAGACAGAAGCTCCAAGGCAGAAGTAGGATCAGAACTTATCCGTGTCAAAGCCCTCAGAGGCAGGGTTGGATCCAGTGAGATCCAAACCCGCTCCTCGGGTCCGATCAGGAAGTGTCACCTCCTACAGGTCTCCTGATCTGACTGAGCAGAAACACTCAGAGCAGACATCCAATCTGAGGAACTCATGGGTCTAGGATCCTAGACAGACACAAGTTGGACATCTGAATCTTCCCACTCTGAAGCCAAAGGATGGATTAGAGGAGTAGGAGGTGCCAATGGGGAGAACTTTATTGGATCCGATGCCTTTAGGTTTGGATCCCATAATAATTTGGCCAAGGCCAGTGTCTTCAGTAGCCTCTGCACTACCCTTTTCGTATCATCGTCAGATAAACTCCTGGTAGACTGGGTAGATAAGGTAGGAGACCTGGATTTCATCAAATAGGGAGATGAGAAACGAGAAGGTATAGGCACCAGTGATGGAGAATGGCTCTGATATCTAAATTCAGTAGGATCTGAAGAGGTCAGAGCCAAAGATCATGTTGCTCCAAAGACCTCTAGGATCCGATAGCTACTGGCTGCTCCAAAGAATCTGAAGGAACAGATAGCTTAGGAACGTTTTGTTTTGGCTCCGAAGAAGACTTTGGAGTTGATGAAGGTCATTTTTGTGACTTGTCAAATTTTGAATATTTTGATGAAACTGTAGACTCTGGAGAAATAGCCTCAGAAAAGGGAGTTTTAAGCAATCCTTTTAAGATGAGCTTATTGTTACACTCCAAAAGAGCCCTTTGATTAAATCCATGAAAAATGGAGCATGACTCTCATAGATGTAAGGGCCCCAAGCAATACACACAACATGTGTGCATCACTTAGGTGCATCTTCTTTCTTGACTACCATACCAATTATATCCTTGAATTTCTGAATCTCTTACTTTCTTTGCCAATGGTTCTAAATATAGTGCAAATAAAGGGGAAAGAGGAAACCCTTGCCTGTTTCCCCTGTTCAAACAGAAACTAACAAAGAGGAACCTACTCACTTTGGTTTTGCCTCTGATCCCTCATATAAAGTGCTGTTTCATTTTGTCTTATCTTTATTGCTCTCTCAGATTGGGAAAACACTTGAATGCTTTCAGAAAATATATCCTAGCCATTGAAAGAAATAAGCATTCTGTTTTTATTGTCCTTCATCAGACTGTCTCCACGAAGACATGAGAACCAGATACAGAGTTGCTTCTACAAGCACTCATTTATTTGCTAGACAGTGTTCCTTTTTGGTTTCTCTTAAAACTTGTTAATAGAGCAAGCCAAGGGTCTTAATGCAGTCATTCTGCTATGTAAGAGTGAAAAAAACATATTATTTTTTCTTGTATCCTGCTCTTTTGACAAGACTTTTACTCTGTTTTTACACTGTAGTGCCTACATTTCTTCAAAGTGAAGAAGAAATAAAGGAGGGAAAAAACGCAACAGGGCACCTGTATACTTTATTATACCCATTACAACTGAAAATAACCGAGAAAACATTACTTTATAGCACAAATATGATATCATGTATTTTTAAAACACTACTATTAAGAAAAAAATTATTTTCCCCAAAATGTTCTTCCAAAAATTAATTGCATAAAGTAGGGCATATGATTTAGAGTTTCTTACAAGTTTAACAAAGTCAAAAAAGTTCAATATTTCCAGTTTTTTTTTGATCTGTCATGTCAAATCCCACATTTGTCAATTTAAAAGTTGCTAATTTTATTCCTGTTGATCTCTCATCTCCCAAATCCAGTCTCTGCTTCATTTTCAAAAATCTCCCTAGTCAACTCTTGTGCTTTTTTTCTGTTTCCCAAGCATTTTCTGCCGAAATGGCACAATCACTCAGTGATCTTTATTACTAAAAGATCAAGCAGCAGAAACACCTCCTGTTTTGCAACTCACTTTTTGTTGGACATTTTGTATTTTCTCCTTAGCATGCTCTGCATCAAAAGATTATTTTGTCCCTCCAGGAAAGAATATTCTGAAAATATTTGGGTACAACAGCTTGAATTCCATAGCTTCTCCTTGACATTTTCTAATTAGTATAATACATTTACTCCTCTTCTACCTGGTATGCAGTGAGTAATCATTTTTCACAAACACTGTATTGTCTCCCATTTTAGTACTTAATCTTTCTGCAACAGTTTTCTCAGAATCAACTCTTGCTGGTAGGACTGCATCTTTACTATTAAAAGTCTAGGTTGCTTTCTCATAGCCAGGTTTGGAGCATACATAAGATGTGTCCGTTCAATTAACAACTCCTGCTGTGGAATATCAGTCCAGTTGCATATTTGTTCTTTCATAAAATTAATAGTCTGTTCCTTCCAACTTCTGTGGTACAGCAGTAAATCTCAGGTATTTCCCACATCCTCTCTCCTCTAATTCTCTTCTTCAGCAGTCTCATTCAGCCAGCCTTTTCTTCATTTCAACCTCTGATTTTTTCAGTTGTATCACCTCATCTGAATATATTTTTAATGCTTTCTCTATTTCATCCAGCTTTTTGTTATCTAATTTGATATCCTCCTTCAGTGTTTCATTTATTTTAATCAGCTGAGTACATTTGGTTTATTTTTTCCTCTAGGTTACTGGAAGTCATGCCTTGCACCAAAGCTGGAGCTTGCACCACTTTTTGCTGAACAGCTGTAGAATTCTACAGTCAGTGTTTTTTCCTCACCTTTTGTGATTAATTTTCTTTCTGGTTCTCTGGATTTCTCTTTTGCTAGCATCCATTCAGTGCACTCGCTAGCCAGTTATTGAAATTTACCCAAAAACCTAAGTTTACTGGCTCTCTCTCCTGAGTTTCTGTTTTCACACTGGCAGAGCTGAAATTAAGATGTTAATCAATGTGCAGTCATCTTGGAAGTCTCCTTATTGTTCTACTGATGTTATCAAATGTTTGCCTCCCCTCACAAAACCATAATGATCCATATCTATTAATTTTTGCAACTCCTTTGCCATTCGTATAGCCATTTCAGACATACGCACTTTATATTCATAGTTTAACATTGAAATGAGCCTATATGAAGCTGAATCTGATGGGTCATTTCAATTTTTAGGTATAACAGCCATCACAGCTTTTTTGCAGGATGCTAGTGCTTCCCCTGCTTTTAAAATGCTGTTAAAGAAAACCTTTCAGATCTTTATCACTTTTGTCACTCCTAGCTTCTAAACGTCCATCTAAATACCATCTATTCCCAGTGATTTTCCTGCAGATTTGTTTTACATCACTGTTTTTATCTCATCACCCCTATCTTAACTGTTAACTGTTGAGCATAATGTACCTCTACCCTTGGCATACTTGTCTTCCATAAATATTTCCATTTGTGCTCTTTCTTCATTTCCAAATTTCTCTGCTTTATACAAATTTTCATAAAATTTCCAAAATATCTCTAAAACCTGCACAGGATCTCTAGTTATTTTTCTTGTTATAGGTGCCCTACGTCTGGCAGCAACTCTTTCTAATTTCTGTTGCCTAAGTCATTGTAATAAGTGTTTTTTTCTAAAAGTTGATATAAAAAAACAGTCGCTTAACAGCAATCTTTCTAAACTCTTGGACATTATACAGGTACTCTCTTTTAGCACTCTGCAGCTGTGCCTTCAGAGAGATTCCCCTTATTCTGCAATATTTTAACCTTTCTCAAACTCTCAAAATAATTCTTGTTATTCCTTAACCATATCTCTTTTGCTTTTATTTCTACCCCGTTTTTTTTTAAACTCCACTTTCATTTCGTCCCACTCACTAGCTATAACTTCTGAAGAGCTTTCTATCTTCCTTAATAATTGCCATATAATTTCTACTACCCATTCCTTAAATTCTTCACTTTTCAACACACAGGTGGGAAAGTGCCAGTGTCTCATTTTCACTTCATTATCCTTCATTTTTATCTTGGTTATTACTGGTGCATGAGCTTAAATAGTTATTGCATGCATGTCAAAGCTCTCAAATGCACGTTCCTGTGAAGTATAATTTCTGTGTAGTATAGCTCAACTATTATACCTTGGAGAATTATATGCAAATTATCTCTAAGTTCCTACTACTGAATTCATGTCTTCCACATCAATTATTTTCAGAAATTTCTTCAGAAATCTACCACCTTTTTTTCCCCTCCTATGCCCTCCAGATTTATCCTCACAGTTGTAAATCAAATTCTAGTCCACACCTATAAGTAATATTCCCCGCTGAAAGCTAATTATTTCTCCCAATGTTTTATGCTCTTTAATAGCAGTTTTAGGTGAAGTATAAATATATACTGTCGAAATGGCAAAATAGTGAAGTCATGGAACATCAAATTTTTTCCCAGGGAAAAAATTTGGTGTGCCGTCTTCGGGACTTTGCCATTTCCTCCAGGGGGGTGTGGGGGGCACAGCCACCCACATCGAGGGGTGTGGGGGTGAATCCCCCCACTTAAATTTGTGTTTAAGTGTTTTTTTTTTTTTTTTTTACGGAGCAGCGAATTTTTTCCCTGGAAAAAAATTCGCTCTTCCAGTTGTTTGATATTTTGTTGTTTAGATATTATCGGTAAGATGAAATAGCATTCACTATTTACATCATACGATAATACAATATAGACGCTAAATATATGCCCGCATAATCCTTCTCCATTGCTAGTTGCCCCTTATTACCACAAATTGACCGTTACTACCTTTTCGCCCTCTTTTATCACTACTGAAGCTCCTCTAGAAATTAGTTTAAGTACTGCTGTTTTCCTATGTCCCTGATTGCTAAATAACCATCCTGAAATCCTTTCTTTATTAAATTCACATGTTCAGTTCTTTTCAAATTTGTCTCCTGTAGCATTGTTATTTGCATTCAGCATTTCTTAATATACTTCAATACTCTTTCCTTTGTGTCTATACCTGTGAGACCATTCAGATTCCAAGATAATATGGAAAGCCTTGCTATTACAATGAGGTTATTATTCCCACCTATTACATACGACACATTTTTTAAATGTCTATTTCCAGCTTTTGTGATACATGCACCCACTAATGTTTGGGAGGTTGAGCTTTTATACAATTGTTTGTCTTCATCTCCATTTTAACTTGTATCACATTTTGCAAGACATTTTTTTAATGAAAACTCTCAAACAAAGACACACACACCGATGAGGACACACTCATAGCCTACTAACTATGTATATCTTCAAATAAGGAAGTTTAACCCTCCTAATAGGAACAATTGTTGCAAACAGACAGCTGCACACACAAGCATTATATGACCCAAAGTTAAGGTTATCCATGCCAAGATGCATGTTACTGCATGTGCTCCTACTTACACTAATTGTTGTCTGTTCTTGATATATCCTAATTCCCCTTGCTGATGTGAAAAACAACTCGAATAATTTCAGAAAGCATTAACTTTTATCTTCAAAGAAACCAGTGCTCTGGCTATTCATTGCCCTATAATCAGCTTATCCCCATGGAAATGTAAGAAAAAATATGTAGCTCACAAATGCATGCTTCTAAAATCATGCTGAACATCTGTTGCTAAAGGAAAATTTTTCATTGCATTCAATATTTTCTTATTTACTTGTTTCCACTTAACACTTTTTATTAGATTAAGCCAAGAATCTTAAACCAAACATTCATTTATGCAAAAGTAATAGAAAAGATAGCAGCTCTACATATATTATAATCTGTGTACTTTTAACGCCCCATCTCCCACCTCAGAAACACAAGATTATACCCTATTAACTTAAACATGCTTTTGTCCAGCCTTTCTTTATTTTGTATTGTGATGCCTACAATTCTTAATAGTACAAAAATAAGCAAGAAAGGAGGAAAATGGTATATATTTACTTTAGTATATACATCACATACAACAGGGCGGCCACGGTGGTCCAGCGGTTAGCGTTGTCACCTCACAGCAAGAGGTTCACCGGTTCGATTCTCGGCTAGGGTGCCTTCTGTGCGGAGTCTGCATGTCCTCCCTGTGGTTACGTGGGTTCCCTCCGGGTGCTCCGGTTTCCTCCCACATCACAAAGACATGCTGTAGGTGGATTGGACACACTAAATTGGCCCTAGGTATGAGTGTGTGTGTGTGTGCCTTCTGTGGAAGGTTGGGTACCGGGGCTGGCAACTCGACGCTGTAAAAACTCTACTGCCAATCATGAGCGGACAGGTGATCCACTGTGGCAACCCGTAACGGAAAAAAAGCCGAAAGAAGAAGAAGATATACATCACATACAACAATATCTAAAAATGCGTTACTACATAGCACGCAGTTTATATCATGACATTTTATGTTATATCCAGCATAAAAGCCTATCCAGCATTTTGTATTGTGATGCCTACATTTCTTAATAATAAAAAAATAAGAAAGGAGGAAAATTATATATATTTACTTTAGTATCTATCACATACAACAATATATAAAAATGCCTTACTACACAGTATGCAATTTATATCATGAAATTTTATACAAAATAGTGTTAAGAACAGAAATTGTTTTAGTTACTTTTTCTCACTTCCTCTTCTCCTTAGTGTCCTTCCAAACATAAATGATATTATGAGGGGCAAAAACATTTCAGTCCCCCACAAGTTTAAGAAAGGCAACAAAAGCACATTCTTTCCACTTTTTCATGCACAGCCATATTTCACAAATGTGACTGATACTATGTAATCTCACATTTATTCACTACTTTCTGTGTTGCTGGTCTTCTTCCCGTTCATCTGTATCTCCCAGTGCTAGACTCCAGTTCAACTCCAAGGTACTCCTGATTCTTCTAGTCAACCCCAATGCTTTCTCTCTCTCTCAAGCATTTCCCTTAGAACACTGTAAAGGTTTCACTGACAAAATCTCTCTATGAGCTTTACTATCAGAAAAATGAAAAGCACAGTCCCCTTCTGCTCGATGGCTCACTTTTTGTTGAACAAACATATGTATTTCCTCCTTAGTCTGTTCTGAATCAAAACCTGACTTTGACCATCCGAGAAAAAAGCAATCTTAAGACAGCTGGATATTGCAGCTTGAATATCACACCTGCAGGATTCTTCCCAGTCAGTTTTATCTCTCTCACCTTTTCTAGTTGATTTTCTTTCAGGCTCTTTTAGTTTCTTCTTTGCTGGCATTCAGGCAGTATGCTTACTAGCTAGTAACTGAATTTACTAAAAGTGGCAGAGTTCCTAGCCCTTACCTCTCAATTCATTTTTTCACACTGAGAGGGCTGAAGTTAAGCTGTTGATCAGTGTGCATCCATCTTCTAAGTCTTTTCAAAGCAATTCTTAATACATACAGATACCCTGGACTAGACGCTGACTTGTCTCAGGTTGTTGAAGGGTGGACCATCTCCATTTGTTGTATTAACAGGAAGTTAAGTAATGCCTACAAAAGTTACTCAATTGCAGAAAGAGTATTTGGCCATTAAGTGGGCCATTGTCACCCTGCAATAATGTTAAGGACAGAGTTTTGTCCTGAGCCCAGTCACAGATAGTGATCCCATTCAATGCCTACTCTAACACATAAGGGCATCATTCAAAAGCTGACTCTGTTGGGAGTGATCCTCTAGCCATTTTATTTTGAGATAATACACTGGTCAGGCTGTAGCTATCCGAATGAAAATGGGCTATCTGGGAATACAACTTTTCAGGTGAGGTTCAAACCGATGTCTCTGTGCTGCAGAGAGTACGGTAGAACATTGGTGGATGGTCACTTTCAATGTGCTAGTTCAGACAGAATAGAGATGGACAGCTCCCCTTTAAGAGCACTAACCCAGAAACAAGCAAGGAGAGTAAAACTATTGAGGGATAGCAGCACTGAGTGGTACTTAAAGGGGAGTGCTGGGAGGTACGACAAATTTATTACATTTGGATCAGAGGAGACTCTGGGGAGGATTTTATTTGGAACTACAAAGAGCAGAAGAAAGGCAATCTAGTGTCCCTAGAGGGGAAGAGAAAAGACCGGACTCTTGAGAGTTAAACAGCTTGACTTATTCCTGCCTGTATAAGCCAAACTTTTGCTATGGTTTCTTCTGTCTGTGTGGATTTGAATCCTGCTTGTAGAAGCTCTTGGCATTTAACCCTGCCTAAATGGAAATGCAAGTCTCTTGGATTTTACTCTGCCTTTGAACTGCATGCTACTTTGTACCTGTAAGTACTTATTTTCTGGGCCAGTTGCT